>NC_049203.1:28658063-28985517 GCF_013347855.1 Anguilla anguilla | reverse complement strand
ACCAGCACTCAGCTCGGTGAGTAAAGTTCTCCGCTTTCCTACTGTCATTGCTTGCTGGTTGGGCGTAGTGATAGGTTGGAGTTGTTCTGTCTCAGTGCTTTTCGGGGAGCTCGGTATGCGTTCTGTTCCGAAGCTCTACAGTGATCTCTTAGCGTGCCCTACTAGCCAAGATGTGGACTAATCTATTTTTTTTTGGATCATCCTAAGTGCTACCATAACTACCAACAGAGCAGTGAAATACTCCATTACAGAACTTCTTCGTTTACAATCGAATAAGATCAGAATTCCTCCTGCCTGGCTTGCACACAGTGATTCGGACATAGTATCCTGTCCGAAATATTTCCACCACGGCTCTGGTCAGAACTTTGTCTATAGCAAAATACATTCTCTCTCTCTGGTCTACCTCCCGCTCCGCACGACTCAATGCTGTCAAACGTGGGGTGGCCTCCAGTGTACTTTGCCCCATGCCTTCCGCACAGACTGATCTTAAGAATAGCTATTTTAAATGAGCTATTTTCAATGTACAGCGTTTGAACAACAAACCACTGCTGATAAATGATTAAATTATTACCGATCAATAAGTAGATATATTATATGTGTTTAAATGAAACATGGCAGAAACCTCAAGAATGTATTCATTTAAACAAGGCAAGTCCCCCAGGGTACTCATTCATCAAAAAAACCCCGCTCCTTTGGCCGTGGAGGAGGAGTACTTGCTTTGCACTACGGTAAAATCAAAATGAATGCTGTTGCCATACAAAGTCCCTCATCGTTTAAATGTCTTGTCGTGAAATTTTCCAGTCCTCAACCTCTGTAGGCAAAAAACAAAATTTTTTAAAAATTTGCAATGAAATACTGAGACATTCCATATATATAGCAGTTAAACTATATATGTCCTAAATCAAAAAACTCCTTGACCACAAGTTCATAAAATCTAAGGGTGGATATGTAGAACTACTAAAGGCCCGGAGGACACAAATCTATGAAGCAAAAACTAAGCAGTGTACCCAGCGTCTCCAAATATATCCAAAATGTCTAAATTATGCATTGCTGCAAATCACAACATATTCACGTATTTCACTACAAATCAACAGTTTTGACTCAAGAAACTCACTTTTGCATAATTTTAAAGTGGGAATTACAAGCTTTCCATCAGTACAGTGGTCTAAAATATCTACGGGTACAGAAACATATCCAAAATCTCTCCAAAAATGAATAAAATGCTTTTTGTCCATTATGAAGCATATAAATGAGCCCCTTATGAAGGTTTACAATGAAACATTGATATCAGATTAAAAGATAATGCAAACGCATTGTCACTCAATGTAGTACAGCACCTAAATGTGTAATAATGAACTCTCGTATGTATTTCTGTACTCTACAGTATGCAAAATTTTCTTATATGGGGATGGGACGACATGAAAACAATGTTCAACCATCCACCACATTTTGGCGATGTTCAAAACTCTCATGTCATATCTGGTGCATGAAACATAAAAACTACTAAGCTACCAAGGGACACTTGCATTACATATGGCTTAGCTATGCTCAGAAGTCCTGAATAATAATATTTTCTAAGAAATTACGAAAATCATTGATAACGGGTGCAGTGTCTTTTACTGCTACCACAGAGTGAATGTGTAAGTGAATGCGATGAGAAAACTTTAGGTTACGCTGAGCTATAAAACTACGGTGGCTGACAAGGGTAAATGCGCTACAACAGCCCAAAACATTTCCATTCGGAGAAACGTGCTACAGCTTCAGAAACTATGCCAATTCAAAAACACATACGAAAATCCAAAACAAATACAACAATGGAAACGTGCTGCAAATGAAAAACGTGCTGGAGAAAGCCAAAACAAACATTAACAGCAAACACGCTGCAAATACAGAAGCAATGCAAACTCAAAAACACAAAAACTCCAAAAACAAATGCAACAGAAAAATGCTACATATCCAGTCAACACAATGGAAGTTCTCCAGAAGAGAAAAAAAAAATTTTTTTTTTAATTAAAGAGGCTACATAAAAAGGTACGTATTCTTTTTTTACATTTGGCCTTAGTCCTTTACAATATTATAAAAGAGCAACATATTTACGTAGCTAGCGTTGGTGTGCTAGAGACTTTGACTTCTACAAGAGCTTGCTAGCGACAACATTGTATGCCAGATCTTGCATTTAACTCTAGCTAACGTTATCCGTAGTGGTAGCTACGGAACTACTTTCTGGGAGACCCGAGTGTTTTGATTGCATTTAGTTTTCTCTCCTCTACATCGTCTCCACATATGATAGGATACTTTATTGATCAGCGAGGGGACATTACATAAGAGGAAGGTGGAGAGAGGACAACTGGAAGTGAAGAGAGGTGAAAAGGAAGGCAGAACACATAAAACACTAGTTAAACACCCATATAAGTTACTGAAAAGTAGAACACTTTCAAAAAATCTTATTTAAATAGTTTGGAAAACAAAATATCCAGATCCTCTTCTGTGGGGCTGTCCAATGCTGATCCTGACAAACATAAAGGGAGAAAAAGATAAAGAGAGATAAAGAGACTACATTTTCTGCAAGGAAATGCTGCAGCACATCCCCTCGCTGATCAATTAAGAGAGGACAACCAAGGGCTCACACGGGAGCAAACAGTATCAAACACGAGTACTAGGTGCTCTTGAATCCCAGGGAATCAAAGTAATCTTGAAGAGAAATGTAGATCCAGGCACTCAAAAAAGTTAACGGAGGAGATGAATTAAAAAGCCTTTATTTCATCACGGCTGTACGAACACAAGCGCCACAAACGCCAACATGTTTCGATCAGAAACACCTGGTCTTCAACAGGGCATAGTTAATGGCAAACACGTGACCCCTTATGAAGCCTCAGGGGGCCAACAGGGGGCAGTAACCATACAATATAGAGTATATCAATTTATGTAAACACACAGGTAGTTAAAACAAAGTAACAATTACAAACACTGAAGTGGCAATAACAAAAAAAGGAAGTGGTAATTATAAAAAGAGGTGAATTCAATGGCATCAAAGTTTAAAGCATCAAGACAATGTATCCAATAAGTTTCCCTTTGATTAAGTTTGTGGATACAGTCACCCCCCCCTGTTAAAGGATTTTAAAACTAAGGGAACATTTAATATTAAAGATTTCATAAACTGTAATACTACTTTTGTCATATATCGGTGTGGTGTGGGGATGGCTGGTTTAAGCAGCCACACCTGCCCTGGGTCAAGCTAATTAGACCTGGCCAATTGGATGATTGGTTAAGAATGAGAGAATTGGCCAGGCTAATTGGACCCAGGAACAGGAGTGACTGCACCTGTGCGTAGTGAGGTAATCAGTGCGCACAGGTTAAATCTGCCATCCCCACCCACACAGGGGAGCCTCTCTGTCATGACAGTGTTTTTAACATCTGCTCCTTGGCAGTAACATCTTGCCAAACCCTTGCAAATAAATGTGGACTATTTGAACATCATCTCCCTGTGTCTCTGTGCTGGAGGGTCCCAAGAAAAGCCACTTCGGTGGCCCGTGGCAGGCGTGTTTGCCACAATCGGTTAACTTGTACGTGCGCGGGTATCTTTTATGTTGGTAGTACTAAACGTTGTTTACGTGACCGTCTTGCAGAACATAAATACGCAATTAGGACTACTAATCATGATTACCCTATGGCAAGGCACTTTAGCAAATTTCATAAGGGGCGGTACAGTGGTGCAGTGGGTAGTACTGTTGCCTCACAGCAGGAAGGTTGTAGGTTTGAATCTTGGCTTGCGGCCTGTCTGTATGGAGTTTGCATGTTCTCCCCGTGTCCGTGTGGGTTTCCTCCCACAGTCCAAAGACATGCAGTTAGGCTAATTGGAGACTCTAAATTGCCCACAGGTATGAGTGTGTGAGTGAATGGTGTGTGTGCCCTGTGATAGATTGCCGGCCTGTCCAGGGTGTATTCCTGCCGGTCACCCAATGCCCACTGGAATAGGCTCCAGAATTCCCCATGACCCTGCTCAAGATAAGCTGGTTTAGATAATGGCTTTATAGATGAAGGAAAACACCTCATTGGGTGCGTACATTTTTCTGCTAACACTGTGGATGAATGCGATGCGACCAAACAAGCTGTTACACTCAGACTTAAATTGCTGTTCCAAATGTGTCACACATTAGCCACATTACTGTTCCCTACAGGATAAATGAATTGTTGATCAAACCAGAATAAAGTGAAAAAGGCCACAATGGCATAAACACCATGTGTGGTTTTACACACAACCATCTCAGAAGGTACACAGGTGTTTACTTCTAAAAGTGATTACTTCACAAAGTAGAATACAAATTTTTAGTGGTGAAAAAATATTTTTATGAACTCCTGCTATTGTCCAGTGTGTCATGCTTGGGGCGTATAGTTGCAGACTGCAGAGAGGGGGTACTTTGGTGGTACTTAAAAACTCCACGTTTGGCACAGTTGTCATGTGTCGTCTACTATTGTCTAATAAAGCTAGAACAGAGTTTGTTGTTTCCACTCATAGCTTGGTTGCAGGAGCACTGAATGTCTGAGTTGAGCAATCTCAGGAAGCCAGTGTCCAGGCCAGAGTGGGCTTGAGTGAAGGGCTTGAGTGTTCTTTTGCAAATGAAGCCAATTTGGGTTGTTTTCATGAATTTGTTTTAGGCTATGGACATCCTACTCCATTTGCAGCACTATGTCATATGACTTAACCGGCAACTCTGAAAGGCAAGGTTAAAAAAAAAAAAGAAAAGTTTCTCACACGTGCAAGTTATCTTGTAAGAGTTTCTGGCCAACTTTTACTCACTCCAACAGTGTACTAGTAGCACAAATGAGCCTAAACAAGTATGTCCTTATGACTTTCAACATAAGGGGAAAGCAAGTCTCTACTATACTAACAAATCTGAGAGGATCCTCTTCTCAGCCGATTATCAAGGTTAAGATTGCAAATCAGGTAATTGCCACAATTAATAAACTAATATACTAAATAGCTAACATACTGTACAACATACAAATAATAATAGCCAAATTAGTAAAAACAGAGCAAATAATAATAAACAAATATTAACAAAGCATATGGACGTTATTGTGAGGCAGCAGAACTGAAGCAGAACAAGGTTGTGGGGAAATTATTCTCGGCTCAGATATTTTGCAAATGAGCAGGTGGGCCATGGCATACACAGTAATGCAAAGATTTGATGAAGTAATGCCCAATGAGTTAGGAGGCATTTACTTGAACTTGAGCAGATAATATGCTTCTATACACTTCAGAATTCTAACTGCTGTAGTCATGAGCAGTTTCATCATCACTGAAGACAAATTACTGTAGTAACGACCTGCGTTAGTCATACCATACTTGCCCAAATCAAAGCACCCCCACCCTGACCAATTTGGTGCCCTAGGCAAGATTTTAGCTGGTGTCCCTTGCATCGCAGCCAATTCTACATATACATATAAGACTAATCAATAATGAAAATGCAAAGGCTTACAACTATTAATTACAAAAGATGGAAAAGGAAAAGCATTTTAACGGACTATTACAAGCAGGGCTAACTTTGGCTAACTAGACTTATACAATGGCTTGGCTGAATACTCGATTGTGGTTGGTCCAAGGGTGGGCATTATTTCTCAGTAAAGGGACACAAGATTAACTTTAACTTTATTGTCCCACAAAGTGGAAAATTTGGCTTGGGCTTTCACCCATTTAGGCATGCCAACCATCCCGCAAAATACGGAATCGTCCCTTATTTGGACAGTAGAATAGGCGTTCCGTATTTAACTCATGGCTACGGGATGCATTTTCATCCGTATCTTTGTGAACGATTCGGTTTGTAGTAACTGCTGTTTTGAATACAATTCAATAGTTAGCTAGCTAGCTAGCCGGGATAACAAGCATGTCGCGAGACCATTCTGACCTAAAATCCAGAATTTTAATATTGGCTAGGTGACAAGTGACGGCGAACCTATCATAAAGCTAACTGGCATTCAAACCCAGTTTCAGAGCGTCTTGGAAAAATGTAATGTCTACACTGTGAGACCACAACATTTTAAAATGCAAGATAGAGCTAGGGAGATTAATTTGATTGAGTTATGGTTTCATGTAGTTTTCTTAAATAATGTAATGACAAAAATGACCCAAATTGGTGCTAATTGTATGGTATAAAACAAGAAGGGACTATTTTTTCTTGATAGAATTGTTGGTTTCATAGAATTAACGACCAGAGGTTTTTGCTTAACAATGGTGCAGATAGAACTACCAACCAGATTTTGCATAACGACAGTCCAAATAGAACTACCAACCACAGTTTTGGTTTGTGCAGCACTCTTAAAAGAAAAAGTGTATTTCTCAAAATTATGCTGTAGGTTATTCCCCAAACACCTGAATAGTCTTTCCAACTTTCCCTAATGAATTTAAGGTGGGAGTAACTGACGTTAACTCTAGCTATTTATTGAATTAGCGAACGCTACTATCGTCCAAAGTTAGTAACACTCTGCTCCAACGGTAACTACTATGCAATAGATAAACTAATCATTGATCACATTACCTCACATGTCTTTTTCCCGTTTTTCCTCCTCTTCTCTTCATTTTCTTCCCTGGGCACCAGAGGGCTTTGATCTTTTAGACATGATACTGTATATATGAATTATGGTACTGCTGTTAATCGTATCACGTTTCACGGTCAGTGTCACTCACTAGTTCAGATAACTCGCCCATCCCCCACAATCAGGTAAGTCTAACTAAGAGCATTGGGGGGGGGGGGGGGTGATGCTGCGGGCAACCCAGAAAATAGGGCCTATTTAAGAGGCTATGTAGTTATGTTGTTGTGGGCTTTTTTTGTAAAATTTTGAAATACTAGTATTAAAATAGTATTAGTAAAAAATAGTAAAAGTTAAAAATGTTTAATTTTTTCTTCTTCCCTCATTTGGGGCGCCCCTATGGATGGATGGCGCCCCTAGCATTCGCCTATACCGCCTATGCCACGGGCCAGGCCTGACCCCCACCACATTTGAGAGATGAGGGAGTGTGCTTTGGATCAGTTCCTTTTAGCCTCCACAATTTTGGTCTCATCTTTTTTCCAGTACTCTGCAGGCTCTTTTAGGTAACTTACATCTTGCAGTGCAGCCTCTGTAGTTCTGTGCATGAAGTCTTCTGTGGACAGTAGTCACCAACACATCCATGCCTGCCTCTGCGTTTCTGGTCACCAACTGTAGTGGTCTTCCTTAGCCTACCAGGCCCTTTGCGGTTTCTAAGCTTCCAAGTGCTCTCTTTCTTCTTAATGATGTTCTAAACTGTTGATTTTGCTAAGCCTAAGATGTGCCTATGTGTTGACAAACAGACTCTAAAGGCAATCAAAAGCCAAGAATGAAGACCAGATATTCAAACCTCTAAAAACAACCCTTAAATAAAAGCTTAGTATGTGCACTTTAGTATTGTTGTTTAGTATTGTTTGATTACTAATCTAAGATTATGGAGTACAGAGGCAAATCAAGAAAAAAAAAGTCTTTGTACCAAACATTATGACAAGAACAGGCCATTCAGCCCAACAACGCTTGCGATTTTCCTAAATGAACTGCACCTAGTGCTCGGATTACCTATAGGCCAGATAGTATCAAACCCCCCAGAGATTATGCCACTTCTATATGACCTAGCAGGCATATTCCACTCATTGACTACTCTGCATGAAAAAATGCTTCCTAATGTCTGTGTGAAATTTACCTTTTGTTAATTTCCATTTATATCACCTCATTCTACTAACAGAACTCAACCTGAAGAATCTCTTGTAGTTCACTTTGTTAATCCCTTTTATGAATTTAAATCTCCTTTTACAAAGCTTTTGAACTTGATTAAGTATGTAAGAGGCTACGCTCCCACAATGGAGGAAAACAATCCGCTGCGCTCCATATAGTTAGTATGAGCACTCAGGGGATTATCACGATTATAACCAAACCTTGTTGCATGGTGGGCTGTACGAACAACAAAGCCAAGAACCCGTTCTGTCCTCCTGTGCAAGAAGATGGATTTGAAGAGGCACAAGTAGATTCAGGTGATTAGACATGAGGGGAATGCTAGGACCAGTATACTGGAAAGCCAGAAATCCTGCAATCAAGCCACATTTATATTTGTAGTAAATCAGCCATTTTGTCCCCGGTAAGTACTTAGAACTTTAATTAGCTGTGGCTAAGAGGCTGTGTCAGAAACTGACAATTTTGTTCGTGTGTTTGTTTAATGTTTTTTTTAGGATTTGATGTGACTGCATAGCTAGCAGCGTTACACATCACACCACATCCTAAGCTACCTAGCAAACATTATTATGATAACTTAGATGCTTTTAATTATGATGCTTTTAACTAATGTTATTAGATATGATAGACCATGCTGTATTGATCAATCAGCATCCAGGACCAGCATTGTCCGTTTTATAAATATGTATAAAATGTCATTCCTATATTGTTTGTTCTGTGAAATGGTTGAATAGAGACCTTAGGTGGACGGTGGATGAGTAGGAGGTGGGGTCAGGCGAATCAGCTGACAGCTCATAGGTCAGTTGGCTGCCTGATGGCTGGTCAGGTCTCTTTGATAGTACGGCATGGATCTCTGATGGCTGGGAATATCTGTCTAATAGTTAGCCATTGAGCCCTGATGGCTGGGCATGGCTCTCTGATGGTTAGGTGTGGATCTCTGATAATGGGGAATGGCTTTCTGATGGCTCGGTATGGATATCTGATAACAAGGAAAGGCTCTCTGATGGTTCGGTGCGGCAGGGAATGGCTATCTGACAATTAGGTGTGGATATCTGAAGGCTAGGCTTGTCTTCCTGATGATTAGGCGTGGATCTTTGATGCTGTGGCATGGCACTCTGATAGGTGTAGATCTCTGATGGCTGGGAATGTTTCTCTAATGGTTAGTTGTGGATCTCTGATGGCTGGGTATGACTCTCTAATGGTTGTGCTCCTGCCTGTCCAGATGTTTCCTCTGAGGTGGTGCTGAAGCTTTTTGGGGAGTATTTCTTCAGCTTCTGTAAAATGTCTGGGTACGACACCATGCTGCGCACACTGGGGGGGAACCTAGTGGAGTTCATCGAAAACCTGGATGCTCTGCACAGCTACCTGGCACTCTCCTATCAGGTGAGGCAATCATTGCTGTTCTGGTGAACATCCAAACAATACATTAGATTAGCTGAAAAATCCAAGATGTAAACCTAAGAAATACTGTGTATAGTCTTTGCTCTGATGTCACAATGAGTACTTTAGAATTCATAGATAGCTGAGTCCATGTGTTTTTCTTCAGATATAATTTATTTTTGTACTGTGTTTGTTATTAGTAAGTAATAATATAAATGTAGGCTATGAGAGAGACATGCATACCAGTGGTGTAGTCGGGAATGGATTTTTCCGTGGCCCTGAGCAGAAAGTGGGTGGGCAATTTGTGGGTGATTCTTTGGATCAATTACGCTGTCCAACTGACAGCCTATAACAAACTGTATTGCAGCGGTTTGCAAGGGAACACCCTTGATTATATATTAACAATGTTGATTATTATAATACAGAATTATCAAACACGAAAAAAAAAAAACACTAAAAAGTGTGTGTGCAGTGAGATGGCTATATCTGGAAAAGGGGCACAGGAGGTTGTATTGACGAGTCTCCCCGAACCATTGCTCTATTTCCCCTTATATACCCACATATGAAAGGCAAACTCCATCAAATAAGTCATCAAATAAAGACGCAATCATAACAAAACAGTATGTCATTGATCCTGCATGACCTATCTCTGTAAGCATATCACATTAACTTGTGTAGCTGAGACACCAACTTGTTCCCCATGACATCAGCTTCCAAAAATATCGAACAGGTTACACTGTATTATGGAGAACCTAAGGTTTACATAATGCTGATCCAGTATGATGTTCTACAACTGAGCACTGTCTCTTTTTCACACCCAGCAGACTCCCCGTCAGTAAACAGTTCCTGTTGGAAGTCTGATAAGGGGCATATTTCTGTAAACCACCCTGTTTCATAGACATTTTTGGCATTGTTTTCACATGCAGTTTGCACTGAATACAAAAAAGAAAACTACTGAAAGCCAAGTGAGATTGATGCTACATTTATTTCATCACACAACACAGCCTGATGAACATGGCTCATCAGAAGGACTGCGGGTGTAACATGCTTAATTAAACTGACAAGTTGGTTAATAATTTCAGTATAAAATAATATTAACTCAGGCATAGCCCGCTTCCCCAATTGTTTTATTTTAATGCTGTGATATTGGATATTGGTTGCTTACAAAGCTATTGTGGAAGCAAGCTTATTTCAAAATAAAAGATAAATTACTTTGACCCAAAAGATCATTCATTCACTCATCGACTCTGAAGTAAACATTAAATGTTACCTCCATAATGACACAACACACTCCAGCTAAAAAACCTTACAAATGAAAGCACAATCATCTTAGTTACAAGAATGTAGCTATATATAGCTATATAAATTACAGTCATAAAGCGGAAGCCACTGTTAGTAAATCCATCTGTACAATGAAATAAAACTTTATACCGCTTAATACTGACCGTATATGTCTGGTAGTTGACTCTGATTTTGTCCCCCTCACAGGTTCTAGGGGAAAATAAAAAAAATTAAAACACCAAAGGCAAAATAAATTAAGAAAAACCGACAGCTAACTTGCTCTCTCTGAGGGATATGTGATAGCCAGTCTCAGACACCTACTGGAATGCACACTTTTAAACCCTAGATTGATTTGTAATGTTATCCAGGTGTGAGCGCGCCTACTTAACCAGTAGGCATGGTCCTCCAATTGCCCTGATTCTCCATTACAAACCTTATTTGTAAAATTTAATTTAAGACAAATTAAGACTTCTTAAGGACCCACAGACACCCTAGAAATTGAATATAATGCAACATGTTGTAAATATGTCGAATTCTGATCTTGACATTTTATACAATATACTGAACTATTCTGCAGTATGTAGCTGTTCATTATACGACATACGTGATATAATGATGGTTTCCTGTATTTTAGGAAATGAATGCACCATCCTTCCGGGTGGAGTGGACGATGGATGGAAAAATGCTTCTCCACTACTACTCTGATCGAAGAGGACTGTACCACATTGTGCCAGGTTGGACACAGGATATAATAGCATGAAAGCTTAAGAATAGACAATGAGAAGACCAGACTGCTACACCCATAGAACCACCATGAATAGCCTGATGGTCTCTGCCTTTACTAAAAGCCCAGGAAGCTGTTCATGTAATCTGTGTATGTCTTTGAAATACAACCAAGTACTTTTAATACAAGCAGATCGTTCACTGCTTTTACAGCCTCAGTACATCACAGCCAGCTACTTGTATGATCACCACTGCTAACAGTGCTATTGTGGTGGTGTCCACAGCCATGACTTTGATGAAGAGTGTCAGTGACATGCTGCAGTCTGAGTTTTCTCCACAGCAGACAAGGATTTTATCTGAGGTCCTTTTTTGTGGCAGTGTGCCACTGTTTCCATGGTGACATTATTTTCACCTCCACAGGCATCATTGAAGCTGTGGCCAAGGACTTCTTTGACAGTGAAGTGACATTGACCATTCTCAACCAATTAGAAGAGGATGAGCGCACAGGGAAGAAAGAGCATGTGGTTTTTTTGGTTGTTCAGAAGACCATAAGGCCAAAATGGAGAGTGGGGCAGACCGAAGGCGCTAATGAGTCAGATGAAGAGCAGGCCAGACAGGTCTGAAACATTTCATTCTGCACCTGCCATTATATCCTGCCTCTAAAACAGTGTGTATACATTGAATTAGTACCTGGCACAGTGTTTTAGCTGTATTTCCGTTTGGACATACACTACATTTCCCCTTCTAATTACTGGTTTCGGCGATTTCAGGCATACCCATTGCTAACAGGTGCATATAATCAAGCATACAGCCATGTAATCTCCATTGATACAAACATTGGCAGTAGAATGGGTCGTAGTGAAGAGCTCAGTGACTTTCAGAGGTGGTAAAAGTACTCAAATATCATACTTGAGTTAAAGTAAAGGTAAAACCATTAAAGGAGTACCATGGTGATTTTCACACTTTCTCGGTTTTATGTGCTATTTGCACAAGAGGCATTGAAGAAACACAATGAGTAAAGTATTAAATATGTCCGTTCTGTATTTTTGGAGAAATACGCGTTTTAAATTTATCGTCCTATTTTCAACCGGTTGAGAAAGTTGTCAATTTGGTGCGTCACAAACACAGTAACCACTCCCCTTTCCACGCCCCGTAAACCCATGGATAACTCGAGACCCATAGTTTGCGCCGCTGGCTTACGGGCAAGACAATGCAAATATTTGACTAACGTTAGGTTCACTTAAGTTAGAGTGATTTTAAGGACTATTAGATTATTTCTGGTTATATTCATTTAGCTAGCTAGCTAACGTTTGCTAGCTAGGTAGTTTGCTTTCATAAGGCAATGTTATTGATAACGTTAGCTAGCTAGTTTACTTTTATGAGGACGTTATAGTTGTGCTTTTATCTTAACTTGGCTAGCTAGATAGCAAAAATTATAATTGGATATAAGTCAACGTCCTTATCTTAGCTATCTATCGATACTTGATATACTACTAAGCTAGCTAGCTTGTGAAAAGTCTCCCAAAAAGAGCGCTTATCATGGGGGTAGCTATGGTAACGGGGCACGATCTGTCAATCATAGCTAACTGACAGTTCTCATTACCACGCCCAGACGGTTCGGGTGAACTTTTATAGTGGGAAATTTAGGCTTAGAAAAATACGTTTTAAAGTACATTGAAATGACTGAATAATAAAAAAATTATGCACATTTGTTTTGTTGTTGCCTAAAGACAACTGGGAAGTGTCATGTTCAACCACCATGTTACTCCTTTAAATAATTACTCTAGTAGAAGTGCAAATCACTTATTTAAAAAAAAAAAATACTTGAGTCAAAGTCTCCTAGTATCTGGGTTTTAATGTACTCAAGTTTTCAAACGTAATTAAAAAAAAACATTTAGCAATAAAATGAAACCGAACATTTTATACAACATCTAACATCTCTGTATAGTGTAAAGACGTAAGGTGCCACATTGAAGTCTCTAGTGCCTTCTTTGTTTACCCCAAAATGGGAAATAAGTGCCTTCACTTACTGTAGTAGGTAATGCCCCTGGCTCTGCTCTCTATAGCTGCGAGTAGCAAATACACCAATACAACTGTATTGTAAAAAACGTTTACCTAATAAAAAAGTTTACCTAATAAAAGTAAACTTAGTTTCATAGTTTTTTTTGTAAGTGTCTTATTTCAAAAAGGAAATGATCTAAACTCAACGATAAATAATTTAACAAGAAAAACTCATCATAGCTAAATTAATTGGAATGACTGTCATATGCATGTCTGACCCAAGCCACTGACTGCACTCTTCACTCTTCCAAGCCATTCACTCTTCATGTGCCCTCCAGCAAGGTAAGGCAGGTTGTGGCAACATTATGTTTCATTCCTTTATTGACTCCACACAAACGTAATGTTAACCTAATGTTAGCTAGCTAATGTTAGTTGAGATTGCCTCGTGTCATCACAACCTTTAGCTAGTTGATGTTTGCGCTACTGTAAGTTTAAAAAACGTATAGTCATCCATGAATGCACTGTATGTTAAAGCCAATCAATAGACTAACTTCAATTCTAATTAGCTTAATGTTTTGCAGCAAATCCCAAGGGAATCTCCATTC
Source organism: Anguilla anguilla (assembly GCF_013347855.1). Taxonomy (NCBI): domain Eukaryota; kingdom Metazoa; phylum Chordata; class Actinopteri; order Anguilliformes; family Anguillidae; genus Anguilla; species Anguilla anguilla. The sequence goes on along the minus strand of NC_049203.1, from coordinate 28,971,793 downwards.
AAAAAAATTTTCATGGTTACAGATAGCAGCAGCAAACACTTTCCTGCTTGGCTAATAACAGCAAGCTAATGTTAACTAGCTAGCTAGCTAACTTAGTTCATCTTGGGTTGAGTAAGCAGTTGTTGTAGTCAATGTTATTTATCTTACCTCGATGTGCATCCTCAAATTTGATGGCACTTACTTCCTTTGGTTGTGGCAAACAACGTAGACACATCATCTTGTTTGAGTCTTTGTACGCCAGCAAAGGTAAACATTTATTTTAAATAAGACCATGGATGGTCGTCAGTGCACTGGCACTGGAAATTGTTCTCAGAAGCCATCTCCTCTTCTACCATTCCAAAGTCTCTGGCTTCTGACTTTAGCATATAGCTACAATCAGTGACTTTTAGCTGCTAAACTGACACAGAAAGCAATCAGCTAATCAGTGCACCCGTGTTAGCTGGGAAGCGTTCATGCCACGTCAAGTCAAGTCAGTGTACACCATATACAGTTGGTGTACATGATGCCACACAATCTCAATTAAGTCCTGTCGGCAATCCTACTTGTCTAACAATACAATGCCCTGTATGTGGTGGTATCACCCTATATCAGCAACCAAATAATTTTTAAAAGAGGGGGGAAATGACTGTGCATGTTTTCCCCACGTTATACCAGCCAATCCAGAGAAAATTCAGCAGATGACCAACCATACCAAATGTAACAAGTAACAACAGTTGTCAATAGAAATGCATTTGAGTAAAAAGTACATCATTTCTTTATCGATGTAGTGGAGTAGAAAGTGAAAGTTGCTAATATTGTTTATACTCAGCAAAAGTCGCCAATATCCTACTTAAGTACAGAAACGAAGTACATGTACTTTGTTCACTTCCAATGTGGCACTGTCATAGGATGCCACCTATCCAACAACTCAGTTTATGTGCTGTTATTGTGAAGTGGAAACATATAGGAGCAACAACAGCTCAGCTGTGAAGCAGTAGGCCACACAAGCTTACAGAACAGGACCATTTGCTTGTGTCCTCGGTTGCAACACTCACAACAGAGTTCCAAACTACCTTGGAAACAACTTCAGAACAAGAACTATTTGTCAAGAACTTCAGGAAATTAGTTTCCGTGGCTGAGCCAAGATCACCATGTGCAATGCCGGGCGTCAACTGGAGGGCTGTAAAGCACCTGGAAGTGGAACCTCAGTGGAACCTCATCCTCATTCTCTGGAGTGATGAATCATGCGTCATGAGCTGGCAGTTTGACAGACGAATCTGAGTTTGGCAGAATGCATAGTTCCAGCTGTACTGGCCCGAATTGTGCTAACTGTAATGTTCGGTGGAGGAGGAATAATGGTCTGGGGCTGTTTTTCATGGTTTGGTCTAGGCCCCTTAGTTCCAGTGAAGGGAAATATTAGCATACATCCTAGAGAATTGTGCACTTCCAAATTTGTGGCAACAGTTTGGAGAAGGCCCTTTTCTGTTTCGGCATGACAATGTCCCCATACACAAAACGAGGCCCATAAAGAAATGGTTTGCCGAGTATGGTGTGGAAGAACTTGACTGGCGTGCACACAGCCCTGACCTCTACCCCATCAAACACCTTTTTGATGAAATGGAATGTCGAACTGCAAGCCAGGCCTTATACCCAACATCAGTGCCCAACCTCACTAATGCTCTTGTGGCTGAATGGATTTGAATCCCTGCAACCATTTCCCAAAATCTGGGAAATCGAGTGGAGGCTGTTACAGCAGCAAAAGGGGCTCCAACTCCATATTCATGCCCATGGTTTTGGAATGAGATGTTCAACAAGTACATGAAGTTCAGGTGTCCACATGCTTTTTGAAATGTAGTGTACCATTTAATTTTGAACCCCAAATTTTGTCCTGTCTGTTTTGTGATCAGCAAAGATCTTTGTACAGAGAAGCCTGAATTTAAAAAAAAAATGTTTTTATATAAACTTTGTTCAACTGCTTAGTACATTGGTTGTCTAGTCAACAATTTGTATTTAAAAAGAATCATCTGTTTCAAAAATTCTTAAAATAGAATCTTAAGCATTTACTAAAATAATTTTGTCTGCCTCAGAGGTGTGCCCAACTGTTTAACCTTAGCAACTATTGTTTTTGATCCAGGAGAGGGAGGAGATCTTGAGGAAGATGAAGGCAAGGTACGAAACCCTCCCCAATTGTCCCCAGAGAAGAGCACCCTGGGAAATTTTGCGGAGCATTGTGAGGTTTGGGCAAGGTCTGTCTATGCAGTCTTTGTGCATATATGTTACTGTGCAAAACACATAACGTGCTTGCTTACTTACACGTAACTCTTGCTTTCTTCTTATCCAAACTCCCTATTGAAACCAGTTTAACTAAATGTAGTTACTGTTTGTCGGTCTGTCCAGTCTTTTTTAGGGGTCCAACCAGCAAAGCTGCCAGAACCATAATGTTTTTGTTTGAATTATTATTATTATTATGTGGTCCAAGCAGCAAATCTGCTTGAACCCTATTGTTTTTGTTCAGATTATTATTATTATTATTTTTCCACCCTAAAAGTTTTTGCACAGAAATTTTTTTTTTACATCATAGAGAAACAAAATTTGACAGGTAGGTTCTCATTCTAACCCGCTGCTCAGGAAAATAACGTTCCCCGATTGGCCTGATGGTAGCACTATTTGAAGAAAGTGACATTTTTTTAAACCAATTTTGGGCTATAACTTTTGAATAGTTTGACCTATTGTCACAGTTCTCTTCCCCTCAGATTCCCTGACTCATAGCGAATAACTTTGCCCTAAGGACCCGTCAAGTCCGCCATTTTTTGCAAAGTTACATTTTTTGGAATATACTTAAAATGCTACTTCTCCTAGAAACATTGAATGATTTACACAAAATTTTGAATATAGCCTCTGTTGACCAATTTCCATCAACATTCCATTCCGAATTCCATTCAAGCTGAAAAATGGATGAATAAGGAGCCAGTTAAAATTCGTGTGTGTGGCTCATCGCAAAAATGCTTGCAACTTTTGAATGCAGTGTTTGATCATCATAAAAGATACTTTCATCATGTCATACCCAGGACGCATGCAAAATTTAGTTCAGTTTGGTCAATAGGTGGTGCTACTTCAGGAGAAAATGTAAAAATGGCCATAACTCATGAATCAAATGACCAAATCACTTGAAAATCTTTTGGCAGTGTCTTGGATTAAGGTCCAAACAGATTGCACTGGACTCTTCAATAAACGTAGCTGCCATCTGCCAATAAGATTTTAGCATGCATTGGTTAGACTTTCTGTGGTCCAATCATCTTGACATTTGGTGCAGCCTTTGTACTACTGGAAGGCCTGCACTATTAGGAAAACTTGGCCAATAGGGTAATTTATCAAAACTGAGTATTTCTACAAGGATATTTCTCAGTATCTTTGTCCCGAGCTTCATATCCCCATACATGTCTCTGGGTGGACAATGAATTTGCCTCAATAACCCATAATGTCCTGCAATTTAGCCTTTTTTTAAAAAAAAACACAGAAAATTTGTCTGACAAAAAATTAAGATTTTATACAGAATTTTGATGTTAAAATATGGATGGATATAGCAAGTGGCCGTCATATTTTAGGACTTGAAACAGGTGCATTTGGGGAGTTGCTGCTAACCGCTTGGTTAACAGTTGACAGTTAACAGATAACTGACAAGCAAACTTGGAGAGGTAGAATGTTACATGCTTGTCAGTTAACATTAGCTAGTCAGTTAAAATATTTTGGTTAACCAGTGCAGACATGCTTAATTAAATATGCTCCCCCCACGTTTTGTAAGGATGATTTTTCGCTAACCTTATACCTGTTTCCTGCCGCTATTTCTAGTGATGCTGTTTTCTTGTTTGCAATCGATAAAAAAATTGTTTCATAGCTGGCTAACTTAGCTAGCTTCTGTGTGTGGTAAATGAATGTTATTTTTTCTCTCTCACGGTGCGACCCCAGTTCTATCTAACTTGCAGTAGATTGCTATGATGTCCAGCACTCAATACTGAACACAAGAGATATTGCGTGCTAGAACCCCTCACTCAACCTACATGTAAAATATATTTTATGTGATTTAATTTCATAATTATTATTGAAAATGAGAATTATCAATTAATTTGCCAAATTCTTGCTAGGTCAGTCTACAGAAAACTGATGGAATCAACCAACAAGTCAAAACAGCCAATAAACCTTGATGTGGGCATGGCTTATCACAAAAATGCTAAAAACTTTTGAACACAAAGTGAGATTGTCACGAAACTGGATATATTGGTATGACCTGGTCTTGGGTCAGACCATAACAGGGTGAACGATAAGGGAAATGAGTGGGGAATGGGTGAGGGAAACGTACTGCAAACCGACCAGTAATTCCAGTCTGTATCTGCTTATCCAAATCTAACTGAAAGCTGGTCAGTCTTCGAAGAGTACTGGGCACAGGGTGGCTTTCAATGCTGAACTTTGGACAGTTAGCTGATAGTCTGAAACAAAAAGTGTGAATTGCGTAGCCCTAACGGGGTGTTAAATCTCCACCCAGACTACCTTCAAAAAACATAAAGGAAAAATAACAGAGAAAAATAACAAACTTGTGTCCCAATGGAAGGATTTGTAGTCCAGCTGGGAACACACTAACTAACTGAAATACTATATGGTGAGCAGAGGGCAAAACAAGAGTCGAGGTGTAGAACGAGCAAATGGTCAAACACAAAATCCAATCAGCAAACAAAGCAGAGGAGCTAGGCAAGAATCAGAATTGAATACAAGAGCAAATAATCAGAAACACAAAATCACTGGGCAAACAAACTACAGGCTAAGGTTAGAATCAGAGTCGAAGGGAATGAGTCAGTGGTCATACGTGAGATCTAATCAGCAAACAAACCAGAAGGGCTAGACAGGAATCGGAATCAAACAAAAATAGGGTCAAATATGTGAATTCAAATGAAGCAATCACTATACACAACACACCAAGCACGAGCTGAAAGAGCTAAATCCCCACTGGTGAGTGGAAAACGGTGGCTTTTTCAAGCTGAGTGAACAGAGACAGAAACAGCTAATCAGATGACAAACCGGAAACACAAAACCCACACAACAGAGACAAATTTAAACAAGCTTACGATAGGGTCAGAACACCCCCACCCTTAAGAGAAAACCTAGGGTATAGGTTTTGTTTTAAGGATGATAATGTGAGTGTGTCAGTATCAGAGTTAACAGTATCAGAATGGACCACAATATTTCTAGACACAGGATCGTCACCCAAGAAATCTTGGAGAGGTCTACGGTGTCTTGAAATTTGCACGCTTGAGCACACGTCAGCAAACATTTTCCACCCGCATAATCATTGCCTTGAATGAAAGAAATTCCTTTAACTGAAAACTAAGTCCACAGAGCACTGCACTTCTGCCTGCGCAGCTGAGAGGGGTCCCCCCGTGGGGGGTGGTGCAGCATTCTCTGTGGGTGTTGATGTTGACCGGTCCACACAGCACTACACCTCTGACTGCGCAGCTGCCAGAGGTTCCCCGGATTCAAAAAGGGGGGAAGGGGAGTCTGCAGTGTGTGGTGCAGAGTTGTCTGTGCAGACTGGTGTGAAAAACTCCACAGAGTCCACCACTTCTGCCTGCTCAGCTGAGAGAGGTTCCCTCGTGGGGGTGGTGCAGCATTCTCTGTCAGTGTTGATGCAGACCGGTCCACAGAGCATTCCACCTCTGTCTGCGCAGCTGTGAGATTTTCCCCCGATTCCAAAAGGGGAGGAAGGGAGTCCATAGTGGGTGGTGCAGCATCCTCTGTGTGGACTGGTGTGACGAAGTCCACGGAGTTCATCATTTCTGTCTGCGCAGCTGCTAGAGGTTCCCCGAATTCAAAAAGAGGGGAAGGGGAGTCCGCAGTGTGTGCTGCAACATCCTCTGTGTGGACTAGTGTGATGAAGTCCATGGAGTCAAGCACTTCTCTCTGTGCCACTGAGATGTTCCACGGTGGGGGTTGGTGTGGTGAAGTCTGCAGAGCTGTGCTTGGTAGGGGGTGGATCTTGGGTTGTGGGGAGACCAGAGTAATCCACTGTGCTTTCTTGCATTAGCTGTGCTGCCACTGAGCTGATTCCTTCAGCAGTAGCTTGTGATTTACAGTTATGTTTTTCCCAAAATTCTCTCCACATCAGGTTTACCTCAAACTATGCCTGTCTTGAGCGACAAGGATAAAGGATTATTGTCTTTTTTCAAGGTAAATTTTATGCTTTCTATCACCAAACTCTCAGTTCCATCATCGTGTGGGGATACCAGAGAGTCCAAATGTACAGTCCGTAGGTTGTGGATTTCCTCCTCATCCAGCATGTCCATGGTATCAAGCCTCCCAGCAAGTGTCGGCCAATGTGTCAACAAGAAAGTCTGTTCTGAGACCCTGGCATGCAATTGTTGATTCTACTTTGACTGGCACGGATATACTGGCTGGTCAGGATGGGTGAGGGACAGAGGGAAGGAGGGTAACCGAGACATCTCTCTCTTTATCTGGTACTTCCTAACCTATTAAAACAATCCAGTTAATCAAAAATCCTTCTATAGACAAGTTTTTCAGCCCTGACCTAGGGCCATTTTTCCCTTTTTTTTGTGAGGTAGGCACATAACTTCTGTCTCTAAACTTCTGGGCCGTCAGACACAGGTAAACAGCACACGGCTAACATCAGCTGCCGAGCTATCTTCGAACATTCGTTATAGCAAGTGGCCGTCATATTTTAGGACTTGAAACAGGTGCATTTGGGGAGTTGCTGCTAACCGCTTGGTTAACAGTTGACAGTTAACAGATAACTGACAAGCAAACTTGGAGAGGTAGAATGTTACATGCTTGTCAGTTAACATTAGCTAGTCAGTTAAAATATTTTGGTTAACCAGTGCAGACATGCTTAATTAAATATGCTCCCCCCACGTTTTGTAAGGATGATTTTTCGCTAACCTTATACCTGTTTCCTGCCGCTATTTCTAGTGATGCTGTTTTCTTGTTTGCAATCGATAAAAAAATTGTTTCATAGCTGGCTAACTTAGCTAGCTTCTGTGTGTGGTAAATGAATGTTATTTTTTCTCTCTCACGGTGCGACCCCAGTTCTATCTAACTTGCAGTAGATTGCTATGATGTCCAGCACTCAATACTGAACACAAGAGATATTGCGTGCTAGAACCCCTCACTCAACCTACATGTAAAATATATTTTATGTGATTTAATTTCATAATTATTATTGAAAATGAGAATTATCAATTAATTTGCCAAATTCTTGCTAGGTCAGTCTACAGAAAACTGATGGAATCAACCAACAAGTCAAAACAAGCTGTAGGGTTTCAAGATTAAATAATTGAACTTAATATGAAGCAGTCAATTATATTTATTAATTGAAATCAGACCTTCTTTATTGAATGCAGGCTCACTACTTCTAAATTACAAAACAGAAGACATACAACAAAACATTAAACAATTGAACTAGAAATATAAGAAAAGAGAGAGAGAGACGGATAAGACAGACCTGGCCAAAGTCTTACTCACTCCCAGTTTAAGCGTCACAGGATGAAAAGAAAACCAGCTAAAAACACACAACCAAGGAACCACCACAAAAATAATAAGAGGAAAACTCTTCTTCTTCCAGGCTCCGAAACCAAACGCAATACAAACAACTTCCTCCTGTGGCCATCTTAAATACCTTACCCAGCATGGCTTGAGGATGTTTGCCCTGATTGGGTGATGCCGAGTTAAGGTTTAGGAGAGAAGGGAAGGGGGGTCAGACTAACTTATGACAAGGACTGGCCTACCTAAATATTGCAAACAAACTTAAAGCAATGGGAAATCTTAGGCATGCAGGGTCTCCAACCCCCGATATGGCTGTTCTGTGTCAACTGGTTTGTCTCTTCTGAGGAGGTGAGACCCATAGATTGTCAGCCTAGATTAGGGTATCAGTGGATTTTAAATTGCCGCAATCACATTTGCTTTGATGCTTGTGACGGGGAGGCCAGGCCACATTCTTACACTGGTATCACAAGCTTTCTATCTGCATGCATGTCTCTGACTGGAGAACTAATTTTCCTCAGTAAACCATCATGCCCGGCATATTGGCTTTTCACAAATTTTCATCTGAAAAACACTTAAAATGTTTTGCCTACAAAAATGTACCAATTTGCAACTTTTTCCATAGCTTCAGTAGATCAAGCTCCACAACATTCTTTACAGAATTTGGATGCATTGAAATATGGACAAGTAAGGAGCCAACAAAATAGCAGTGTGGGTATGGCTTATCACCAAAATGCTAAAAACTACCAAGCATTCAATAGAATGAAATTTGATGAAATTTGGTAGCTGTGTTTCCACTCACATCTAGACCCAAACTCCAATGTATTTACCCAATTGGATCACATGGTGGTGCTACATAGCACAATCTTTTTTTACTTATGAAAAATTGTTGTGCTTTTGAGATATAAAACCTGCTGTAGTGATCAGGTTCCATATCTGAGACGTAAATCTGTACCTTTTTTCTTACTGACCTCTTGGATTGGCTGCTATTTTTGAAAGGGCATAGCTCATTCGCTAGTGAAGCACAGTAAGTTTTGGTAAAACGAAGACCGGTGATTTCGCCTTCAGTTGACTTGTAGTGCGTTTACCGATAGAATCTTTGGCTGAGTGAGAGGCTTGGGTTCAAATCCTACATCAGACTCAGACAAAATGTCTAATTTATTTCAGAGGGTACGTCCCTGTGGTCACTGAGAAATCTTGGCACTGATACACTGCTTGTTGCTGTATGTGGTGTAATATTGGCTGTGTGCGCTGGATCTGGTGCATTGATTGTTATTATGATTATTTGATTGAATAATTGATTCTGTTTTTTTTTTTTTTTGTTTGTTTTTTCTCCACTAAAAGAGAATGAGGGGAAAAAACCATAAATTGTAGAGCTACGAAACTTGGCAGTTATGTTCCTATTCTCCCCCTCTACTCACAACGACATCTATTGGCCTGATTGTGGTGCTGTAACACAACCATTTATGTTTTGGACCATAACTTCTGAACCATGTGGTCTAGAATCAAAATTATTTCTCCTCAGATTCTGTGGCATTCCAAATAAAACAGATACTCCCAATTCAATTTGTGCCTGCCACCATTTTTCCACCATTTAGATTTTTTTCAAAAACACTTAAAATGTTTCTCATACTACAAAAATTGATCGATTTGCAAGAAATGTGGTATTTTGGTTGGACTTACATGGATTTATACAGGTCTTACCTTTCCAGCACTTCTGAGAAAATATGACTGCATTACAAACAAATGAAATTGCAGTGGGCATGGCTTTTCACAAAAATGTAACTAATTCCAATACGGTTTGACAAAGTTATGAGACTTGGTACATATATTGGCAGTTAGATCAGGACTCTAGCCCAATCTAACCACAAGGTGGTGCTATAAAGATACAAATATTTTTTAAATTCAAAAATTAATTATAAATTTGGGTTTACGCCATCTTAAATTGGCCACCATTTTGTATTATATTTTATCATCTATGACTTTTCAGTGTTTTTCCTTAAAGTCAGATTGAAATTTGAAAACTGTATCATTATTTATATTCTATACCATTGCAAAATTGTTTTTAAATGGTTTTAAAATGTGTTTTTTTTTAATGATAAAAATTAATGCTTTTGGACATATCACAAAAATGTTACTATCATGTTACTATGGAGGTCGGATACTGCGTGGGCGGGTTTGAGGGCGTACTTCTTGCATTTTGAGTGATAGCTAGTGGGCGGACCGTCTGAAAATGTTGACTGTGACAGCCATCAAGATAAAATAAAGTAATAGGGTGACAGGCTACATTTCAGTAGATAGGTAAAGCTAAATGAGTTGTCATATTGCACAAAGTTAACAAATCTCCGTAGCTAGCTAGATAAATAATATTCTGCTTTCCTGAATTGTTGCTTTATATTTCGTGTGATAATTATGTTGATGTTAAGATTGCTTTTCAGCTATGCCAGCTAGCGTCAGCAAATTTAGCTGTTAGCTATCCTCCTTGTAAGCAAAGCGAAGGTAATTCATAAACTCAGTAATTATACATCCAAAATATAATAATATAAGAAACTTACTTTGTGGTTATCCTCCGTACTGTGCTTGATCGAATTGTGGGGACTGCTCAACTTATTTTTAAGTTGCATTCTGTTGTGCAATTTTTTGTTATAGCTAGGCTACTTGCTAAAGTTGCTATATGGTGCTAGTCAACTACAGCCTTGGCCGAAGTGATAAAACCATGCCATTCTCAGAATAATATATATTTTCTTTTATTTTGTACCTCATAGGAAAAGTACATGTGCTTTACATACATACACTACAAGACGTTTTGGTTATTTTAACAGGTGCAGTTGTGAGCGAGCCTGTTACTAACAATATCCGTTTATCGCGACATTGAGAGCGAAGTTGCGAGCGAACCTGTTTCCAACAATCTTTTATCGTTCTGTACAGCAATAAATGCAGATTACACGCAGCAGTTGTCGTGTCATCTTTACAAGAAAACACAACGCAGAGACAACCCCGCTACAGCTGGACAGTGGGGACTGCTCCAGGTTTCAGTCGCAGTTTTTGAAAAATCGACTCGTTTTTGCGCCCAATTCAAAAAGTCGTCTGTTTAAAAAGCAGACTGCAGACTCTTGTGTTGTTTGACACCAATGAACCTGATAAAAATTCTACCCACTTGTTTTTTTACATTTGTGTCCTTTGGGATTGCGTGTAGTGAGTCAGAATTTGTGCATTGTTGCAACACAACAATGCCGCTTGCAAGGTGCCATGTTTGCCAGACTTGACAGTGGCAAATACAGCCTAGCCCTCAATGTCAATCATAAGCAAATACACACTGTGATAGGCTGCATGCAAATGAGACCACTTCCTGACGTCAAGAAGCGGCAATTTAAAAAATGTGGGAAAAAAGCACAGTAGGTGGCACAGTGATTTTTAAAACACCAATTTCTATAATTCAAAACAAAAAATTATAAATTGTAAATGATTTGATAATACACTGCCTATTTAACCACCAAGGGTAGTACAAAATATAAGCTAAGCAATTTCAGTCTGACTTTAACTGCTTTAACTCACTGCGGCAGTCATTAGTGTATAGGATATATAGGAGAGGAGAGAGGACACAGTCCTGGGGAGAGCCAATTGATGTAAAAGTTAGTCCAGAGAAATGTCCATTCACTCTCACTCTCTGAGATCTGTTGGTGAGGAAGTCCAAGATCCAGCCAACAATGTTAGTGCCCAACCCAAAACGCTCAGTAAGCTTCTGCACCAGCAGGTGAGGCTGTATGGTGTTAAAAGCTGATGAGAAGTCCACAAACAACAGTCTGGCATGGTTCTTACTACCCTCTAAGTGCTTATAGATGAAGTTGAGCAGAGTTATAGTTGCATCCTGGACCCCCCTGTTGGTTAGATATGCAAACTGTAACGGGTCGAGATAATGCTCCGTCCTATCCAGAAGTTCCTTTTTAATCAACTTTTCAAATGATTTCATAACTAGTGAGGCTACAGGCCTGTAGTCATTCAGAGTCTTAGGGTGGCTATTTTTTGCAATGGGAACTATTGTAGATTGTTTCCATAGTTCAGGGACCATTTGCTGACAGAATGACATTAAAAATATAATTTAAAATAGGGCCTATTTGATCAGCACAGCGGGACAGCATACGGCTACCAATGTTATCAGGGCCAGGGTTAGTTCTGGCTTTGCAGTGTTTAAAAGTATTCACCACACTGTGTACAGAAAAGGGAGAGACAGATTGACTAGAGTTCAGTAAGTTGTGTTTTAAAACAGCAGTTTCGTCGCTAAAATCATGCACATCAAGCAATCATAACACCTGCTGAGACTTGAAACAATGTCAGTAGATGTCTCTTCACATATTGTATTTTTCTTTATTTTAATTATTTTTATTTTTTTTAAATGTAACTGGGTTGGCACCACCATTTTATATCATATTTCTAATTTTTTTTTTTTTTGCTTAAATTTCTGCATGTTTCTCCTACAGCTTTTAAGCTAGACATGCAATTCAAACTTCATAATATTCAGCTCAGAGTTCAGAGTAGTGTGCTTATTCCAAGCTTTTTCAAATTCCAAATATTTTTTTAAATGAAATATTAAATGTTTTTTGTGAAAACTTTCCATAGAGCATGAATGGGGAATGAAAAGTAAAATGCAATAATGGCAAATGTTGATCCATGTGGCCACTTGTGTGCATGTGATTCTATTTCAGCCAATAGGACAAAGAAAACCAAAACACACCATTTTGTGCTTGCAAAACAAGCCGCCATGCTGACTAAACACAACCAAATACTGCTAATAGTGGCAGTTTAACAATAATACCACAACAGGCAGGTATCATACATTATAAAACAAGGTTTTCAATTGCAAACTGGCATACCATCATGAAAGGTTAATTTAACTTCCAGTATTGTGAAGTCAGTTTAATCTTGCCTATATAACTACATTACATTAATATTTCCTAACGATAAATGTCACACCCCTTACCACAAAATATACTTATTTATTTTAATGTGTTGAAACTGTTGAAGACAGTTATCCGCAAATAAAATTTTTTTTTTTTGCTATTATATTGTGTAGGCGTGTCAGGCATTGTCTACCTATACCAGGTGACCAGGGATAGCCATTCTCCATGAAGCTTGCAAAACCCATTGGTTACTTGAGGTATTCTAGTTTAGTCAGCCTCTGGTGCCGAAATACATATTTCCATTCAAAACTACGGATTTACCATAATGAAATTATTTTGGACAGTATTTTTGAACTCTAAAATCTATTCACACTGAAATAATTACGCTTCAGGCACTGATTTTTTTGAGCCCCAAAGAAGGAGATATAAGATTGATTTCATTTTGATTTGGTCCTCATGGTTCTACATCACAGGTCACGCTCCTCCTTACATGGGCATACCCATGCATAGGCGAGTATGAAGCTCTGATGCAGAAAAGGGTTGAATTGAGAGAGTTGCCTGCACAAAACGGTCTCAAAGTTTAAAAGGTCAAAGTTTTGACACTTGTTTGAGACAACCTGGTCTACATCCTACCCCATTTCTGTGAAATTTTATGTAGCATTTTTGAATAATCCCACTTCAAAACTTCTATGTAATCCAAAACAAGATAATATAAAAAAATGAAAACTTGAGTTAGAATTTCTCCCCAAATTTAAAAGATCTCAAAATTTTGACACATATTCATTCCAGATAGGGTCCTGGTCTACATCCTATCCCATTTCTGTGAAACTTCAGTGTAGCGTTTTTGAATAATCCCACTTCAAAATTTCCATGTAATCCAATACTAGATAATATTTTTAAAAATGAAAATGTGGATTGAAATTTCTCCCCTAATTAAAAAGGTCTCGAACTTTTGACACTTGTTCAACACAAATGAGCTCCTGATCTACATTCTACCCCATTTATTAAACATTTTACTGCAGTTTTTGAATAATCCCACTTCAAACCTTCTATGTAATTCAGTTTGAAAAAAAGTGAACATTTGGATTGCAATTTCTTTTCAAAATTTTTATTTCAGAATTTTGACACTTGATTATCACAGATTATGTCCTGCTGTAGGACTGCCCCCAACTGCAATACTATTACTGTACTGTTTTCAAATAATCACACTCCAAACATTCTATGTAATCAACACAGGCTTAGTCAAAATAGTGAAATTTGCAATTGGAATTTCTCCCCAAAACTGAAAGGACTTTAAATTTTCACACTTGTTTATGACGGATGACGTCCTTTTGTACCACTGTCCCCATTAAGGTTAAATTTTACTACCCAGGGCGGTGCCAGTGGCAGTTGTGGCAACAGGCCTCAGAAGTCTGACGTAACGTAGAGCAAAAACTTTGCCCATAAATGGAATTCCGGTTCAAAGGGAAATTTCTCTATGGAAAAAATGAATGGATTTTCACATAACCGTCCCTGTCACAGTCTGTTATTTAAGCTGGCGTTTAAAACTTGGACGTTTTTATCCGGACACATTTCTCTCTTAAATGGCACTGTCATTTTTCAACCGAAACAATTATTTTGCTAACAAAAAGCTAACACTGCTGCGCATGTTATTTACGTCACAGCTCTTGCGGTTCCCTGGCAACACTTGTGAAGCACAAGTAGCCTAGTTATATTAAGATGTTTACAACGATATATACAACTGTAAAAAATCGAAAAATGTATAATTTATTACACTAATGGGAAACAACGAGAAGAAAACGGTTTTCGCGCATGTATCAAAATAGCTCTGTCTGTGATGATGTAGTTGTGCAACGGGTCATCTCGGGTGGCTAACCACTTAGCCGTTAGCAATTGGCTTTTTAAAATGACACAATTTTTTTAGATTATAAAAAATGGGTAAAAAGCAAATGTCATAATTTATTTTAAAGGAATTCGGAAATCGCCATTCATTTGTCCCATATGGGCGTCTATCTTTTGAACCGGAAGTCTGAAAAATGCTAACGAACCCGAAGGGAATGACGACACGACTTTGGAGGCCTATTGGGCCTCCATCAGTCCATGTGGCAATTGCCAATTGCATCTGCCAGGTGGACGCAGTGGAGGATGTAGAAGGACCCCCATGTGATTTGTAGTTGTTCTAATGACCTTCAGTATGCACTTATTGTATGCCACTAGCTAATGTACTGGATTTGCATTGTATCACTCTCTGCTGACACCCCCCCCCCCCATATGATCAGGGCAGTTGTAGACTGCATGTACAAGCAGACTGCTCTTCTTCCTTTGACTCCATTCTATGTGAGCCAAGCTGTAGTCTGTTGTGTTAAAAGAACTAGTTGTGATTGCACATGTCAGGGGAAGACTAGTCACAGACAGCTTTGACGTGCAGTCTATGGGTGCCTGATTGTCCAGTGGGGGTCACTAGAGAGTGGTGGAACGTGGCTCCCTAACCAGCTGAGCACTCCCATATTTAGTCTGATGCAATTGCCAAGTGCACATTGCCCTATGGAGGCCCCAAGACCTCAGCAGGCACTGACATGGTCCAAAACATCTTTTCAGTTGGGGAGAAACTCCCATTTATATTTTTGACTAAACCTGTATGGGTTACATAGAATGTTTGGAGTGAGAATGTTAAAATTTTGAGAAGAAATTGCAATCCAAATTATCACTTTTTTCAATATGGCTGTATTGACTTGCACAGAAAGTCTGTAGTGGGATTATTAGAAAATCCTACAGTAAAAAAACAATTGGGCTAGGATGTAGATCAGGACCCCTTCTCTCATGAACAAGTGTCAGAAGTTTGAGACCTTTTTAATTTTGGGTGAAATTCCAAACCAAAATTGACATTTCTCACTTAGCCTGAACTGAATTACATAGAAGGTTTGAAGTGGGATTATTATAAAACTATACAGTAAAATTTCAGACATAGGGTGGAATGTAGATCAGGAGCCCATCTATCATGAACAAGTGTCAAGAGTTATTCAAAAACACTACAGTAAGATCTTATGGTAATGGGCTAGCAAATAGACTAGGACCCCTCCTGTCCTGAACAAGAATCAAAAGTTTGAAACCTTTAAAGTATGCAGAGAAATTTCAAACCAAAATCTCACTTTTTATATTAGCCTGCATTGGATTACATTGAAGGTTTGAAGTGGGATTACTCAAAAATGCTACAGTAAAATTTCACAGAAATGGGGTAGGATGTAACCAGGACACCATCTGTCATGAACACGTGTCAAAACTTTAAGATCTTTTAATTTTAGAGAGATATTTCAATCCAAAATTTCACTTTATTTAGATTAGTCTGTATCGGATTACATGGAAGGTTTTAAATGGGAATATTCACAAACTACTGTAAAAATTCACAGAAATGGAGCAGGGCATAGAACAGGACATCTTCTGTCATGAACAAGTGTCAAACCTTTGAGACCTTTTACATTTTGGAGAAATTTTAACTCAAATTAAATTTTTTAAATAATTATCTTGTATTGGATTACATAGAAGTTTTGAAGTGGGATTATTCAAAAACGCTACAGTAAAATTTCACAAAAATGAATTAGGATGTAGATCCGGACCCCATATGTCAGGAACAAGTGTCAAAACCTTTAAAATTTGGGATGAAATTTCTATCCAAATTTTAATTTTTTTTTAAATTGGATTACACAGAAGGTTTGAAGTGGAATTATTTGAAAACACTACAGTAAAATTTAACACAAAAGGTATAAGATGTTTATAACTTAAGGGGTCCTGATCTACAAGTGTTGAAAGTTTTAGACCTTTTACATTTGGAGAGAAATTTCAATCCAAAATTATACTTTCTTTGTTAGTTTGTATTGGATTACATAGCAAGTTTGAAGTGGGATTATTTGAAAACGTTACAGTAATTTTTTACAAAAACTGGGTAGGACATAGAACAGGACCCCTTCTGTCATGAACACATGTTGGAATTCTGAGACCTTTTAATTTTCGGGAGATATTCCAATCCAAAATTTCACTTTTCTCAATTAGCCTACATTGGATTACACAGGACATTTGAAGTTGGATTATTCACAAACACTACAGTAAAATTTCGCAGAAATTGGGTAAGATGTAGATTAGGACCCCATCTGTCATTAACAAGTTTCAAAACGTTGAGACCTTTTAAATTTCAGGAGATATTCCAATTCAAAATGTTATTTTTTCACTCAACCTGAATAGGATTACATATTTGGGGTGGGATTTTTTGAAATGCTTCAGGAATATTTCACCAAAATCAGGTCAGTGCTACTTCAGGACCCCTTCTGTCATAATTAAATGTCAAAAGTTTGAGACCTTTAAATTTTGAGGAGAAATTGCAATCTAATTTGTACATTTTTCAATAGCATTTAATTACTGTGTTTGTCTATATAGGCAGTTTGGAGTTTAATTTGCATATGGTGAAGTGATATTTCATCCACACATTTCAGAAGTACATTAGTTCCTGTTCTGTCATACACAACTGACACAATGTTGAGACCATTAGATTTTGAGGAGAAAACAAAATGTGTGTCACTTGGGTATCTGATCCTTCCATATTACAGCCTTTAAAAGACGTGTGAAGTGAATGTAACAAAAATTTTAAAATGAATGAATAAAAAAAATTATTTTTACATGACCACCATTGTTCAATTTCTCTCTTGAGCCCTATCTCACTTTTAGAAGCAAATTATGGGTTTTGAAAACACGTAAGGAAAACCATCCAATCATATAATGCAACCAATTTAAGGTGGACTGGAATTTTCAAATCGGGAGCTGCGAATCGGGAGCCAACTTCAGCATCGTTTATTATGTTACATTCGAGTACCATGGAATGTTTGTTGTTCTGTACTTATTTAGCTACAGTAGGCCACTATTCCATTATCTAGCTAGCTGGCTATTTGTAGCTAGCCAGTTAGACAGCTCAACAGCTAACTTGTCAAACATAATAGTTAGCTAAATAGTTAGCTAGCGAATCACAACTTCTGATTTTCTGAATTCAGTCTTTCTAGCTTGCTTACCAGCTAGCTTTAATTTTACGGTCAAGTGTAGACTGGCAGAATGCTTCTATAAAAATATCAACTCCCTTATTAATTACTTAATTATTAATTAACTTGAAACATTATAAACCTCATAAAAAATGTCCTTATCACAGTGAGTCACTTGCTTTCTTCCATAAAATCCTGTTTCTAGCCAGCTACTAGATGCAAATTTGTCACAGTTTGTCAGATGACTTGAAAGCTTTCTCCTAAAATGAGCAGCTTCCATAGGAATCTGTGGAACCAGTAAGCAGAAGCTGTCTCCAGTTCTTGTCTATCTAGATAGCCTAAATGTAGGCTTTTTTGTTTGCAATGAAATACTGAGAGATCCAATATATTGGGATGGCAGGTATGCCATCCAGCCAACTTATGCCTTGGCGGGGCATGCCCCATACCCACATAGCACCGAGAGTTTGGCAGTTTTCAGGGTTCCCCACAGAAATAACTGCAACAGCCACAGACACTCAGCCTTTAGAAATATTAATTTCTGTGCATTCTGACCCCATTTCAACAGACAGAATTCACAAACAACTTTACACGTCCACACAATAAAGCCCCAAACTTAGGGGATTTTGCATTTTCTCCTTCTTCTTCTTCCTGCCTGATTACATCATCATAAATGCTCCAAGCCCACAAACAATATGTCTCCCCATTGGACGTATAGCTACACCAGCCAATCAAAATATTACATGCATATGCAAAATAGACACACATTTTTGATCAAGGCTCAGGTAAATATTTAATTTCTTATGAATACTTATTTGCTAGCGAATAATTGTCTATTATTTTAAGCCTATTGCTTTTGCAACTGTACAATTCTTCTGGATCCTTGTGGACCAAATCTAGCCGGTCTTTCCCCCGAACACATAGACTATATTATGACATACCATCTAGCCGTTCAGTTAACCGGCTACATTTGGTTGCAATGTGAAAGTTTTCTAGCCGGCTAGGATACAGCCAGGTTGCTTTCTTTAAAAGCACAAGCAAATGACGGCATTAAAGAACATCATCTTATTGCAAATCCCTTCATACCCATTAAACTAAGTAGGTGTTTAGAACTTTATTCACTTATACAAAAACATTTGCCACCGTTGTACCTACTCTGTTGGTGGCACATTGGTATGGTTTTTGCGTTTGGGACTGTTGGGGCTTGGGATTGAATCCCACCTCAGGTAAATTTGTCATTTCTTATGCATTATATTTCTTTACTAATATTTTATAATTGCCTGTTTTACCCTAATATAACCTGCCTATGTACTAGCCCGTTAGAAAACTATCACACTCCAACCTAATCTAGTCTTTCACCTAACGTACACTGTATTATATCATACCTACACGTTTGGTTAATAGGCTAGATTTGGTTCAGTTTTCTTGCCAGCTAGGACCCAGGCCAAATGAAAGTCAAACCTGACTTGAATTAAGGTTGCATTCAGCTAAACTAGTCCTTTATGTCAAAACATGTCAAACTACATTTCCACCCCTTTAGACATCTACATTCCATTTATATTCAGGCTTGTGCTTACTGGGCTACCGTCTTTAAAAAGACAAGCAAATAACCGCATTAAAGAACGTCTTATTGCAAAGCCGTTCATGGACATTTATCTAGGTCTTTATAACTTTATTCCCTTATGTAATATTGACATCTTAATTATATAACAATGTTCAATGTATGTATTTAGCAAAAGTCACAAACGGGGAGCCGTATGCATTTCATGACGGCAGATCTATTGATTTTCTTAAAAAGTGACAACAACTGACCGCTGTGGCATTTCTACTGTTTACCTACTTTTTTTTTTTACTAGGCTACTAGCTCACCTTACTTGTATATGCCACGTTAGCAAGCCATATTCTCAACCGACAGACAAACAATTAGTACGTCTGTCGTGTATACAACACCCCATTAAGAACACTTCGATTTTAAAACATGGCAAACACTTTTATATCTAGTTGTAGTCTTCATGGAAAAAGTATGTTTGTGTTTTTAAATTGTATTTTATATGCTGTGATCATGTCAAACTTAATCTACATGCCCATTCCCCTTGAAAACATATTGTTTAAACTATTCCATTGAATGATTTGTGGTCATTTCTTTGGTACTACTTTTATTTTCTGATAGGCAAAGATTGCTAGGAAACATGTCCAGTGTAAAGTGTAAGGTCAGCTACATAGCTGAGGAAGAGAGCAAAGAGGAGTCCTTGCTACAATTAAGGATATGCCTTATAAGCCTTATAAACACAAAAGGTGGATTTCAGAAGAAAAAAACATAACATGGAGCATGACGGATGGCTACACAAGTTTTGAGCCCAGGAGCTGAAATTGAAGGAGATTGCTGATAATTTTGTAAATGAAGGATCGTTGGATGCCTGTTGAATCAGTGAGTATATAAAGTGCTTTTTCCAGGAGATTTCTGTTTTGTTTCTGATGGTGCCAGCCTGTTATAGTTTCAATTGTGCCACCACGCCGTTTCTCAGAAATTAAAAAAAATATATATATCAAAGCGCCAGTGCAAAACGGTAAACGTTGATCAGACTGTAAAAGTTCATATAAAGAGAACCATAATCCACAAGTGTTTCTTAATTTTAGTTCACAATTTTACACCCAGGTCCTCATCACCAATTATGTAATAAAGTTGGCCCCCGCAAAATCTCTGTCTGTCTCCCAATCACAGCAGTGTAGATCTGGGACTGGCTACGATGTATGTGCGTTTGCATGTATATGTATGCAAACCTGTCATAGTCTACATGTATATGCACTACTATTAGCAAACACAGTGTAAAAAGATATTATATCTGAAAAAAAAAAACATTTTCAACGTACAAAAATGGTAAGTTACTCACACATACAAAGCACTATAAGTCATTAAGACTTGCAAAATCTAGGTCTGTCATTAAAAGTACTGATATCAAAATTACGGCAAGTTACAATACACGATATTGGTTATCTTAGCTAACACTAATTAAACATGCTGTAAATGTAAAACAGGTGAAATTATTCAGAAACATTATTGCCACTATGTTTGCCATTTGACACTTTGAAATGACACATAATGCTTTGAATGACCACATTCTCTTCAGATGGTAAGATGAAAAAACACAGGGCCAAGTTACTTGAAATAATTTATGAAACACTGGGTAGCAGCATTGCTTTGGAATACAGCATGTTTAATTATTGCTTTGTATGTGTTAGTAACTTGGCTTTTTTGTATGTTGAAAACATGTTTTTTTCAGATCAGTTGTAATCTATAAAGTATATTTTTTATTTATGGGTAGCATGCTTAACTTGCATTTCACATTCCATGACCACTTGTGGGTAAGAACAGGACAGGCAGAAAGTTCAAGGGCAATCAAGGAAAAATAAACAACTCAGATAGGTACTTCTGCTCCAGTGGGGCTAATGACTTGGTGTACCACCACCATGAGGGCCTTATGTGTGTATGTACCATGCTTGGAAATAGACTAAAGGTTCAAGGACTGAACCTTTCACACTGCTTGCCTCCCTTTTCCAGTGAAGCATACAATACACCCAGCAACACAACTGTGATATGAAGGCAACTGTTACAAAACTTTTAAAAATATTTTTTCAGACATTTCAGAAAGATAAAAAATATGCTCAATGCTCTGCAGTTCACCCTTAGTGCTTGGCCCCTGACATCACTGCTTGCTGCTATATTTATTATTATTATTTTTCCGCCATAAAAGTGTTTGCAAAGCAAAAACTGTACATCGTAGAGCTACCAAATATGGCAGGTAGGTTCTATTCCCACTCGCTACTCAGGGAAGAAAACCTACCCAGATTGGGTTATAGCTTTTGAACTGTTTGTCAAAATTGTTTTTTCATCAGTTTCCCTGGCTCATATCAAACAAATTTGTCTCAAGGACCCATCAAGTCTGCCATATTTGCATTGTTTGAAAAAAACACTTAAAATGCTGCTCCTCCTACAAAAATGCACAGATTTACATCGCATTTGGTATAAAGTCTCTTTAGACCATGTGCCATCAAAATTCCATTCAGAATTATGATAAGTTAAAAATTTATGAATAAGGAGCCATTGAACATGGATGTGGGTGTGGATTATCACAAAAATGCTTACAATTTTTGAACATAATGTCTGATCATCGTGAAACTTAACAGATACTTTCAAAATGTCACACCCTGGATGCATACAAAATTTCAGCTTGGTCCATAGGCGGTGTTATTGCAAGGGGAAAAGTGAACCAAGTGGCCGAAAAACATGACATTTTGAAACTTCAGAAAACATGGCCACCATCAGTCAATGAAAATTCAGCACTCATTAGATGACATATATGGAGGAATATTTCAGACTAAATAAAAATAAAAATATATTGTGTAATGTGACAATAAATAAATAATAATAAAATGAAATGTGAGCAAAAATAATTAAATGTGGCTTGAAATGTACATAAAACAAACGATTATAATATAATAATTTATATGCTTGGCTACCTAATACTATCTAACCATCCCCCCTTTGTTTGTAGAACACAAGGCTCATCATCATGGATGTTTTTTAATAAATGCTGACAAAAACTTTACAGTTACACAGAATATAAATGAAAGATGCTAAATATTTAATTGATGAGTATTCAGTACAGTAGCCTACATAACTTAAGGTATGATTTTACCCAAAAATCAAACATACCTGACACAAAATGTCAACCGCAAATCCACATTTCGGTGCCTGGATTCTAGTTGTTTCTGCAAATTGCAGCGATCCATTTGCTTCTCTTTGCTTTAGCTTTCAGCAGTCTGTAAAAAAGATTTCTTGTTGAATCTATTTGTACAGTCAATCACACAACAGCTCTTTCCCATTTTAGATGTGTTTTTTGTGTTTTCACGGCATTCAAGCTGAACGCTAACGCTGCCACTCATAGACTTTCTGCCACTAAGTGGGTGTAACCGCAGTGACTTCCACTTACTGTGACGTCATGTGCATACCATTACATTACATTACATTACATTATAGGCATTTAGCAGACGCTCTTATCCAGAGCGACTTACACAACTTTTTACATAGCACTTTACATTGTATCCATTTATACAGCTGGATATATACTGAAGCAATGCAGGTTAAGTACCTTGCTCAAGGGTACAACGGCAGTGTCCTTACCCGGGAATCGAACCTGCGACCTTTCGGTTACAAGCGCAGTTCCTTACCCACTGTGCCACACTCCGTGGCATACCATACCATACCATACCCTCTATATGTTAACATTTTGAAGTTGTATTGCCTCAAATGTTTGTCCAAGATCGGACGTATGGAGCCGTCCTTCTTTGGAACCAGGAAGTAGCAAGAATAAAAGCCGTGTTGGGCTTGAACCACACGGATCGCCCCTTTATGTAAGAGAGAAGAGATTTCCTCCTCTAAAACATGGGCCGTACTCTCTTTGTTTTGAGAGTTGAAATGTGGTGGTTTCACTCTGAACTGGAATCTGTAGCCTTTGGCTATTGTGCTGAGGACCCATTCTGGGGCTGATGCAACCTGCCATACTACGATGTGGCTTGTGAGTGCCCCTGCCGGTGTGGAGGGCCGAGGGGAAATTTGGCCGGGTGAGGCCAAAACGAATAATGGGGTCGGTGCTCCACCTAGTGGCGAAATCAGGGGAGGCCGCGTGTGTTTTTAAGAGAATCTTTTCACGCAGTTTTTTATTTTTTGGCATTTCAGGGCAAAAGCCTTTATTAGAAATGGCCTGGTGTTGTTCTGCACACTGAATGTAGGTAACACTACCTGTGTGGCTAGAACAGAGTCTCCCTCTCTGGGCATTGAGAGGGCAGACTGAGGCTGGGGGACAAGGGAACTGGTGCCCTAACCACAACGAACATAGGTGTGGGAACCCCTGGGGGGAGAGGGGCTGTCCCCCTGAACTCGAAGTCTCCTCTTTTTGGAGAGGGGAGACAAACATGTGGACTTAGCCCCCCCAGCAGGGAAGCCGGTCAGGCAGGCCGCTTCCACTTGGGGTCAGCGGGAGTGGGTGAAGGTTTTTTTGCTGCGGCCGCAGCGAAGGTCATGTTACCCCAAGGCCTGGGAGGGGGGTTACGCTGCTGGCCTAGCGTTTTTCCCTGGGGCTTGACTCTGCTCTGACTCGGTTGGGCACGGCGGTTCACTGCCGGAGGCTGTGGGGGCCACGTGAGAGGCGGTGGCTGAGGTGTAGCTCTGCGTGGGAGTCAGTGTTTGAAGGCCTCATCCTCTTTCTTTTTATCTTCGCACCTCTGCTGCATGAGAGTCAGTGCAGGGCCAAAAAGAGGCTGACCTGGCTCAACTGGGGCACCTGTGATGCGCCTCTTCTTATTGTCGGGTAGACCAGAGAGATTAAGCCACAGGGTCCACTCACCAGCTACAGCCAGGGCCATGGAGCGACCACAGGCCTGGACACACTGGCGAGCATTGCATAGAACCAGGTCGTTAACAGTGACAATCCAGAGTATGCCAGAGTATGGGGGAAGGGCTCCCCTTATCGAGCTGTTTCCCCATCTCCTCTATCAGCTCGGCTTGGTAAACCGAGAGTATAGAGGAGACATTGAGGGCTCAAATAGCGAGGGCTGAGGACCTATAGGAAGCCTGGTGAATGGAGGCTGTAAAACGGTCCATCTTACTTGGAAGGGTGGGATTTGGTGGCGCCAAAAGCCCTCCCTGAGTGGGGTTCAGGTGTCGAGCTTTGGAGGGTTTGACAGCCGGGGGTTCCCCCAAGGCGTGGGCGGCCATGTCTTTGACTTCTAGGCGGGAAAAGCCATGCTTGAAGCCAAGGGGATCCGTCCAATGGTGCCTCATGTGTTCAGCACAGGCAGGAAGGACTGGGAAAAGCTGTTTCCAAGGGCCCAGGGGAGGGCCTAGGAATTTCCCGTCATAAACATCCCGCTCCTCATCGGCGGGGTTCTGGAGAGATGGCCATTCGATGTGGAGACGGGCGGCAGCACGTTCTCTCACCTCCAGAAGCACAGCGTGGGGTTGGGCGTTAGCCGTCCTCATAGCCAGTGCTAACTGGGTGGAAGGAATGACGTTTTCCTTGCCTGAGTCATTACACACAACTGGTGCATCATCGTGCTCCGACTCAGGTGCCTCTTCCTCCAGTATAGGGGTACCGGAGAGGGAGAGGCCCAACATATCTGGGTCAGATTGGTCAGCCCAGCTCAGGGTCGGAGGGCCTTGTGGAAGCCACGGGGCCGCAGTGCTGTCGTCCTCTTTATCCGAGTCCTCCTGACCAAGGTTGTTGCTGTGGGTAGCAGCGACTCTCAGTCTCCGCTGCAGCAGCCTCCTGGGCAGAGCCAGGCAGTGGCTGCAACTCTTCGAAGTGTCGAGGGCCTCCTGGGCATGTTGAAAACCCAAGCACATGACACAGAGAGGATGGGTATCTTTGGCGGCGATGAGAGCAGCGTAAGCTAGTCCCCTATTGAAAACAGCTGACCTATTGACTAATTTTACAGTAAACAGCAATTATCTCTTGTTTTGGATCAAATTGAATGATTTTTAACTTTTAGTAAAAGAGGACTGACAGTTTTGAATTGTATTTCATAACCAGTGATGAGACCAGTGAAAATTTTGTTATTGTTGTGTGTTTCAATTTGTTGCTCATCATCTGTATTTACTTTTTGTCTTTTTACCTATATGGTTTCTTTGAATACAAGATAAAGATGAAAAATAAATAAGAATGTCAGTTCAAAACAATAAATATTGTTATTACTGTTTTCTTATCACCCCTTAGAAAGAAGTATTGCTGCAATCAATTTTACCATTGTCACTTTAAAAAAAATTAATCTGCCTTTATACGTTGTTGTGTTGCCTAGTAAATCTAATCATTGTTACAGTTATTACTGTATGACTTATGCTAGCTATACAGTATATTCAGTTAGCTAACGTTAGCTACAACCCAGTCATATAAAGTTGTAGAAAGTCGAAGATTTGCAAAGTGTTATGACCCCATGCATAAGTTTGTGGTACATTTGTCACTATTGTGTGTGTTTCTTCTTTCCGGTTGTCATCTGATTGGCCGTTTCCATTTCCAGTTACTCGGCTTGAAAAAGCTACCAATTGCCACCTACCAGTGGAGACTAGCTCTTCAAACTCGTGGTTGGTGTTTGACTTCGCATATTCGACCCTATCCTTGTTTGACTCTGATTCCCGCCTAGCCCTTCAGCATTCTTTTCTCATAAGATCTTGTGTATGACCACTGATTCGTTCCTATCAACTCCGATTCTTGCCTTAGCCTTTCTAGTTAGTTTGCCTCATGATTTTGTGTTTCTGACCATTCGCTCTTGTATTCGATTCCAATTCTCGCCTAGTCCTTCTGCTTTGATTGCTGATTGGATTTTGTGTTTGACCGTACGCTCGTTTTTGACCTCTACTCACATTTTTCTGTCTGCTCACCGTATAGTGTGTTCCCAGCTGGACTAAAAATCCTTCCATCGGGACACAGCTTTGTTATTTTTGCATTGTTATTTTTCCTTTATTGTTTTTGAAGCTACTCTAGGTGGATTTAACACTCCATAGGGAGTACGCTATTCAAGCTTTTAGTTTCTGACTATCAGCTAACTGTCCGAAGTTCAGCGTTCAAAGCCGCCCCATACCCAGTAACCTTCAAAGACTAGCAAGCAACCAGTTATATTTGGATAGGGAGTTACTAGTCACTTTGCAGTACATTTCCCTACCCATTTCCCTTATTATTTACCCTGTTATGGTCAGACCCTTGACCAGGTCTTAACAGAATTCACTTACCTAGTGTTAGTGATGTTATAAGATGTTTGAAGCTGAATCAACTGCCAGGGAAGAATTGAATGTCGATGAAACTGACAGTGTGAGGAGAGTGACAGTGAGCCAGAAATAGGCTACAGAGGAAGAGCAAAAAATAGTTATCTTTTGGCTATTGATACAGTGGTTTTGTGTACAGCTGTTTCAATGTGTTATGCCATCTACGTCAAGAAGAGTCTGTTACTAGTTTTAACTTGCCTCGTGTCTTACTCCAATACCCCTGTTAGCCAATACTCCCAAATGCAGTAGGCCTATACTATCTATGAGAGCACAATGGAAAATTCGTTTCATATTACTTAATTTATTTGAAGTAATAAAATCCACTTTAGATCAATATTTTGTGTCAGATTATTGATCAATTTCTTTTGTAGGGTAATTAGCTGTGTAATATGCAGGATTATCCATTCCAAGGTGGTCAGCTATCGGAAAATAATTACCTTTACGGGGGCAAGTTCTTCACCTTGGCATTTCTCGATAGCTGCAAAGCCTTGCTGTATTTTAATTTTTCACCATAATGAAGGCTCTCCGTGCCTTCATTATGGTGTTTTTTTTAAACATAAATCACATCTTTATCACAAATTAGTGACACTTTCTATCAGAGGTAAGTGGCAACCATTAATCTTATATATTGTTTATATCGTTTTGAATTTAGATAAAGATAACATATTGGGTATTTGCTTTAAAATTTTCACAATTTTCATGTTTTGTCTTTTTTCTTTCTTTTTTCCAAGGTAATTTTATGACCTCTTTCACCCCAAGTTACCCAGAGAAGCTATGGATTGATGAGCAGGCATTCTGCAATGTTTTCCCTTTTCACATTGTCTTTGATAAAAATGTAAGTCTTCATGCTATCATAACACCAGGTACCAAAAGATTATCAACTGGAATGATGATGTTATCTAGGATGTGCAACTTTTACTGATAGGAAATGCAGAAGACATCTAAACAAACACATACAAAACATCAAAATACAAAAATGCCAAGTTACTCATGCTAATTTCCCCATGGGGATCATGAAGTATTCAATCTGTCTATCAATCTACAATATCTATTTTATAATCTGTATTTAAGGTGAAAATATACAAGAACTTGCAACCAAGTGAAAGATTAAGTTTTCATCAGCTGTTTAAAATATTCATTAAAATTATATCTTCTTCTAAGAGGCATTTTTTGTTATTTGACACCAGTTATTTAAATGACCAGATTCTCTTCAGATGGTAAGATGAAAAACACAGGGTGAAGTTACATGAAATCATGTAAGAAACATTGAGTTGCATTGCTTTGGAATAGAGCTTGTTTAATTTGTGCATACTAAGGTAGCCAAAATTGTTTGTTGTAACTTGACCTCATTTTTATATCAATACTTTTACCAGCAGGCCTAGATTTAGCTAATTTTATTAAATGGGTACATTTAAAAATCTACATGGTGTAGTTTGCATATATTCTGGGCCTTGCTAATCACCAGTTAGTTGAAACTGTAAACTAATTATGTAGACATCCTGTGTAATGGTCTCTGACAGTGTTACAATTGTCAGCAAGGTGAGGTTTAATTCAAATATGTTTAAATTACCGAACCCAGCAGTTTTAACCGTTAACACTCTTGTTGATGTCCGGTACTCTGAATACTGAACAGTTAAACAGTTAAAACACCTCACTTCCCCAACATGTAAATGATACTTATTTGATTTCATTTGGTAATTATTATCAAAGATATCAATAATGAACTAAATCACCATAAACCTTTATCAAAATATACCACTCACAACCAGATGAAAATGAAGAAATTAAGAAATCTTATTAAGTTACAACAACTATATTCACGTCTAATCTGAAGACAAGGTTCAACTACCTTAAAACAACGGTTTTGTAACAAGGCCTTCTCTCTCAACAAGATGCGAGAAAATTTAAGTAATATTGACTGGGTGAAACTTCTTAACTGCAAGACTGTGAATGAAAAGTGGGGGTAGGTTCAAAAGGGTTATTCTTGAAGTGCATTGTAAATTCCTTTCCAAAGGTAAAGAAGAGTAAGTTGAAGAAGAGCTCTCCCCAGTGGATGAACAAAGCCATATGGGAGGGTTTGAGAAAAACAAAAAACTGAATAAAATATATAAAAATGACAGCATCGAGAGTAATAAGGCTGAATATTGCAATATGTATGCTAAGGTTAAAAAAGAACTACTAGAAGCCAAGAGGCTCTTTGAAAGGCAAATTGCCCAAGATGCAAAAAATAATACTAAACATTTCTTTCAATACTGTAGTAGGACAAGAAAAGGCAAAGAGGATATAAGGTGCATCAGGAATGAAGAAGGAGCATTGCGTTCTAAGAATAAAGATATTGCTGATGGCTTGAATAGTTATTTCGTTGAGAGTGTTACTAGAGAAGAGGTTACAATAAACTGGAAGGCATATTCAGTACTCAGGCAGCCGGTCCTGATGGCATATACTCAAGAGTACTCAAAGAATTAGAGATCATTTTTAAACCACTGGCAGGTAGACCACCCTTTGAAACTGGAGAAATACCTGAGGACTGGAAACAAGGTAACATAGTACCAATATAAAAGAAAGGGACAGTACTGATCCAGGGAACTACAGGCCTGTCAGTTTAAGATGCTTAACCTCTTCAAGCTTAGTAAAAGGAGACTCGGGGGTGATTTGATTGTTGATCCCCTTCATGAATTTAAAATCCTCAAAGTGAACTACATGAGATTCTTCAGGTTGAGTTCTGTTAGTAGAACAAGGGGACATAAATGGAAATTAGCAAAAGGTAAATTCCATACAGAC
Source organism: Anguilla anguilla (assembly GCF_013347855.1). Taxonomy (NCBI): domain Eukaryota; kingdom Metazoa; phylum Chordata; class Actinopteri; order Anguilliformes; family Anguillidae; genus Anguilla; species Anguilla anguilla. The sequence continues at coordinate 28,942,760 of NC_049203.1, read as the reverse complement.
AGTTTTTTCATGCAGAGATAGTCAATGTGTGGAATAGCCTGCCAGGTCACATAGTAGAGGCATAAACTCAGAGGATTTTCCAGACTAGGCTTGATACAGTGTTATATACTATCTAGTCTGTAGGTAATCAGAGCACTAATTTAGTTACGAAAATGGTGAGCATTGTTGGGCTGAATGGCCTGTTCTCGTCAGTATGTTATGTTATGTAATAAACAAAGGTGACAGACATGGACAGTCACACAAGAAATGAATGAGAGAAGATACTAAACCACAGCTTTTGTCCCAAAGTAAATCAAAAGGCAAAAACCAAAAGACAGTGGAGTATTCCAAACTTAAAGTTACAATCTATTTTCGTTTCATTCTCTTTGGCGGTACCAATGGCGAGAAGCGGTAATTGCAGGTCTGTTTTTTTCGACCTCACTTCCCATAGATCCAACCAGTGTCGCCTGTGTGACGTCAGTCAGTTGGCACCTGGGCCACGTCAACTATAACACTTACTGAATAAAAAATGGTTGTTATAAAAGTAACGTTATGTACATACTCATTCATTGTCTAACATTAGGCTAACTTAAGCTGTCTTTACACTGCCGAGCCGGGTTAAAATGCTGTAGCAACCTGGGGATGATCAATTTCCACAAACATTCTTTATCCACCTTTTGCCCGGTATGAACATTTTTACACTGCAGAGAAGAATTCACAGGATTCGCTGTGGCTCGTGCAATTATGTATCTCGTGCACAACAAACAGTCTTTTTCGTGAATGTTTTTTTTGTAATATTTTTGAAACAACTGCCTTGCAAAATGTTACCCCTGGTGTTTCTGGTTTTGCTGGCTAAACTGTTCGAGAATAAAGCTGAGCTGGGTGTTAAATTAGCAGTCATAACAAGAAGAATAAAACAAAAACAAAGGAGATTTCATCAAAAGAGGGAATCAAGGCTGAAGGAACATATGAGGAAGCGTAATAAAATAATAACGCTAATCCATACTGCCATATTCTTTTATTTAGTCTTCTCCGACTTGACATCTTTACACAGAAATCAGACCCGGCTCTGCTCCACCTATACCCCAGCTTTATTCCGATCAATATATTGATGAACTTGATAGCAATGTAAATAACGGTAACGTTAAGGCCAGTTCAGATCAATGATTCGCAACGAGACAGAACGTTTACAATCAGACGTCTTGGAAGTTTGCAAGTTGCATCCAGTCTCGTTGCGAATCATTGATCTGAACTGGCCTTTAGTTAGCTACATTGCAACGTTGCAACAAGGTAGCATTGCATTCGAGAGACGGTTTGCGAGGTCGGTACTGGTCGGTAGCGTGCGCAACGTTGTCTAAACTAATGTTGCCTTTCTTGACATGGTCCGGTAGTAGCGTTAGCTGTGCAAATAGCTATGTAATTTAGTAACGTTACATTGTCATCAAATGTAATATGAAATCTACATCAACAAATAATATGACCTCTCATGTTACACAAAAACCTTTTAGGGTTCCATAACCCCCCCCCACTTTCTCTGTTATTGTAATGCTAGCAGACACCGTAAAAAACAGTACGCCGCTCCCACACAAGTGAGTTGAAGAGCGAGCCTGTTGCGTTAGTTCTGCCTACCCTCTCTGGCGGAACAACCACTGATGGGTGACGTAAAACGCATGCGCCGCTATAGCGGAACTATGCGCCGCTTTTTCCCGGGAATGTCGCCACAGACACCCAGTTCTTTAATCATAAAGGTTTATAATAATAATATAAATTAATATAATAATAGGCTCAATCACCACTGTGTCACATAATTCGACAATAGATAGTGACTTACCAGACATTTATTTTAATGAAAATCTTCAAGATTATTATTTTAACTACTGAAAAAAAGGAGGGGGCAGTGGCATGGACACCCTCTCTGACACACACACACATGCAGACACACAGATTCACACCTCAGATGTAACCCCCCAGTTCCTGCCCTGTCTTATCTCCAGGCTATGCTGGCCGAGCACTTTTAAGCTTCCTATGGCTGAGAACAGCCAGATGGTGAATTACATGTCGGACACAATATAAGCCCATATTCTGTTATAATGACCTTAAGTGGGTATATCATAAAATTTCTCAGAGTAAATCAACTTATCAACATATTTTGTATGCATATGGCCTGCGCATTGCTTTTCACCAGTTAGTTAAATAGTGCTAATATATATTCCTATGTGCACTAATGACCTTTAGGCATCATATCTCCTTTGTTGGTATAGTAAAAATGATTATTTAGTATGTATACAGTCTGGACCTTGTTGTCATCACCAATCCAGAAAAAATGATGGACTAATCATGGCAAAGTCTCATGTAACCCACTCCCTTAATATTCGTCATTTATCGCATATGCAATTATAATGATATTAATTACTGTGGTAAAACATTTTCATGCTGGGTGTCCTCTTTGTCTGAGCCTGGTTTCATACAAATTTGGTGTATGTGTGGACTAACTGGTGCATCTTGAAATCGCATCTGTTAGTTGCAGCAGTACAGTAAAATATATTATTGTCCTTTTGGAGTATTAAATGCTGGGAGAAAAGAATACTTTTACTTTAAAATGTTTATATTATTGACCGACTACAGTATTTCATTTTCAAAATGGCTGATGAAGAGTACTCCACATTGTCTATCCTGACATTGTGCTTACCGAAGTATCACTATACTCGGTGTAGTCACACACAGATTTGACAAGCAAATTGCTTGACAGCAGTTCCACAGTGGCGAAGCAGTGGTGGGACGTCGACATCCCTATTGTTAAAATGAGTTAAAAAGTGCCACCACTTGCCAAAAAATTTGTTATATTTAGTTGCACTGCAGGGCAATAAAAAGTGCTAATAGCCCAAACTATTGTTTACAACCTTCACTGCGTCACAGCTATGGAACACAGCTTCTGTATTTTAACAAGCAGGACAGAGAAGAGGTGGTGCAGTGGGTAGCACTTTTAACTTACAGCAAGAAAGTTCTGGGTTCGAATCCTTGGCCTTTCGGTGTGGAGTTTTCATGTTCTCCCCGTGTCCGTGTGGGTTACCTCTGGATACTCCTGTTTCCTCCCACAGTCCAAAGCCTAAATTGCCCATAGGTTTGAGTGTGAGAGTGAATAATGTGTGTGCCCAGCAATAGATTGGCGGCCTGTCCAGGGTGTATTCCTGCCTCTCGCCCAATGCTCGCTGGGAAATGCTTCAGCACCCCCTGCGACCCTACCCAGAACAAGCGGGTATAGATAATGGATGGATGGATGAATAGAGGAGCACATGACCTGCTATCGAGGAGAGAATGGGTTTCTTGTGGAAAAATAGATGTGTATCATTGTAAAATATTGGTTTTACAGTATTTTATTTTCATATTGCACAGTCTGTTCTTTGTGTAGCAACAAAGTCATAGGTTAGCTGTTCATTTTACGCATGAAACCTTTGAACTATATCCACTCTCTTTGTTTCAGTTTAGATATTACCGCAATATAAAAATGAAATTGAGTTAGTGTGCGCTGGCTATCCTTAAATCTTAGTTAGCTATGATTGCAGCCAAAAAGGCTAGCCTATTATGTTGGTGCTAATATCAGACGAACTGTGGATGAAATATTTAACTTATGCAGGCAGGGCGCAGTGCTTGCTAGCAAGATTCAGTTGTTTATGTGGGTAGGAAAAGCCACGATAGGTCCGAGAGATTGTCAATAAGTCTAGCCCTGGAGAGTTTATGCTGCCAAGAATGTAGGCCTTGAGCAAATGAATGATAAACACTGCAGTCCACAAGTCCCTGCTCAGAGACGGTTGCTATATTCTACTTCCTCCGACATCTAGCTCTGACATTGTGTGTTTTAGTTAAAACTTAGTTAGCTAGCTAGCTTGCTGCAAGTTAGAAAACTTCTGTAGCTAGGTGGTTAAAAACTGCCGTTGGGGAACTCACAAAACTGACATGGATTACTCTGGAGGGGAGGGGGTCATTTTTATTCCATTCCCCAAGCTGAAAAAATCTTGGAAAAGTGTCTGTTGTGGATTAAACTTGGACACATGCAGTCAATACCATAGACAGATACAGCCACAGTAGGGGTTGAATCATTTAGTGGCAGCTGGCAGGCGCCAGTGGCGGCTGCAGTGGTTGCCGGGTTTTTCTGCCAGTTAGCTTCACCCAGCAGGTAGTCTGGTGGGTGCCAGTGGCAGTTTTACGGGTAGTTGGTGGAGTGGCAGCTAGTCTGGCGGGTGTCAGTGGCAGTTTTACTGGCAGCTTGTGGAATGGCAGCTTTTAGTGGCAGCTGCCAGACTAAAGTGGTGGCTCCAGTCGCTGTTGTGTTTTCCTGCCAGATTTTTTAGTTGCAGCTGGCAGGAGCTAGTGACGACTTTGTGAAAAAGATGCACAAGAAGCTTCCATGTGATGTAATATGTTAAGTTCATTTAACGATTTTTATCATTTCCAATTATTTCAGCCCTGTAAAATGGTTCCATCTTAGAAGAAATGTAGGCTGAATAGGAAAAGTTGTCTAATAATTAACAGCAGGCTGTAGCTACTATTGCGTTACCGTGTTTGTGATTACAACATGAAAAGCATTTATTTTATCAAACCATCTAGCTATCTGGCTAAGTGTTTGTCATGTGTTGGTCATGTTGGTTATCCAACAACATCATCTTGTGATTGTCTTGTGGTTAATAAATTAAACCGGAATGAGAACTGCATTTTTGACAGTCATAGGCTACATTATCTTTCCAAAGTGAAGCAATGGAGTGTTTTCCCTTGCCTGTTGTGGCAGCTTTACCCCATAAGATGGAGCCAGAGGTTTGCTACGTCACATGCGTCATTGTCTGTGTGGCAATGCACGGAAGTCTGGAGTTTCTGATCGGTCCCTTCAGTAGCCTACCAAATAAATTGTCTACCAGAGCATGTTACGTTAGTAGCCATCGACAACTTTTGTGATTGGTATGATGTGCTGACTGCCTCGTCATTTCTGCGGGCAACTGTCACTGTTTGGCTACTATGGGGAGTTGCAAAGCTGGCAAAAGATTCATCCTTAGAGGCTACTATTTTTTGTGTGATATCAGAATACAGAGAAACACGAAATTGCTATAGTTCTATATTAAGACTTCATTAGAATTTGCATAAATTTATCACTGTCAGACGCTGTGACACACCCCTGAGTGGACAGAAGAGCTGGACACAGGGAGATAGATGAATTCTGGTTTTCACTGGCAATTTATTTTTGTATGTATAGAAGGAGAGAGAGCAGTTTACCATACGTGAAAAATAAATCAATGGAAAAGGCTTCTCCTATCCCTCTCACAGGTTCTAGGTAAAAATAAAAAAAATTTAACAAAGGCAAAATAAATTAACAAAAACCAACAGCTTTTCAGCCCACTTCACATTTATTCATGCACGCTCACGAACGCACACTTCTAAACCCTGGACTGATCCGTAATGTTATTCAGGTATGTGTATCTACTTAACCAGTAGACATGGTCCTCTGATTTCCTCAATTCTCTCTCACAAACTGAGCCCTGCCACTCCTCTGCCGCCAGAATGCAGCCGGGGTGCATTCGGCTAGGCTGATACCACCCCCTCCCGGGAAAAGAAATTAGCACAAGTGTTTGCAGACACTAGCCGACGGATTAGTTGGAAATTAAACGACTGGATGGCCAGATACCACCGGGTAATCTTGGAGTTGGTGTCCTTCATTCTGTGCAGCCATTGGAGGGGGGCATGATCAGAATAAAGGACAAAGGGCTTTCCCAAGAGGTAGTACCACAGCCCATTTAATGGCGAGACCATCCTTTTCAATGGTACTGTACCGACTCTCCCTAAGCCTACGGCTGATGTAGAGCACCGGTTGCTCCTCCCCATCCATCTCCTGGGACAACACTGCCCCCAGTCCTCTATCTGAGGCATCGGCCTGCAAGAGAAAAGGTTTATAAAAGTAATCAAAAAAGGCTAATCAAAAAAGGACCGCTACACAAGCATGCTTTAATCTTCAGAAATTCCGCCTGGCACTGCTTTGTCCACTGGGCCCGATTGGGAGCTCCCTTTTGAGTGAAGTCGGTCAATGGACTCACAAGACTAGAGAAGTCTGGAATAAACCTGCAATAATAGTTGCTAATCCGAAGAATGACCTCAATTGTTTTTTAGACTTTGGTCAGGGACAAGCAGCTATAGCAGCGATTTTATCCAGTAACGGGCTGACTCGTCCCCACCCCAAGAGGAATCCCAGATACTGCACCTCCCTCCTCCCAATTGCACACATCCCAGGGCTTGTCATGAGCCCCGCCCTATGCAACGTCTTCAGGACGGCCCGCAAATGCTGCATATGCCTCGGCCAATTGTTACTGTGGATGATAATGTCATCCAAATATGCTGCAGCATATGCAGCATGTGGTCTTAATAGCCAGTTCATCAGTCGCTGGAAGGTAGTGGGTGCCCCATGCAAACCAAATGGAAGAGTGACAAATTGGTGTAAATTGAGTGGAGAAAGCTGATTTTTCTTTGACGCTGGAGACAAGGGAATCTGCCAGTAGCCTTTGGTTAAATCCAGTGTCGAAAAAAAATGAGCAGTGCCTAACGATCCAGCGGCTCGTCCACCCGAGGCATAGGAAAATTTCTAAACTGTGTTTAGCTGCGTTTCGGTAATCCACGCAGAAACAAACCGCCCCACCTGGCTTAGGAACAAGCACGATGGGGCTACACCAATCGCTGTGAGATTCCTTAGTTACTCCCACGTCTAGCATTTTGCCAAATTCCTCCTGAACCAAATTCTTTTAATGTTCAGGCAGTCGATGCGGACAACTTTTTACTACAGTGCCTAGGGGGGGGAATTATGTGGTGTTCGATAAGATTCGTTCTTCCTGGTAGGGGTGAAAACATATCAAACTGTTGCTGCTATTGAGCTACCTCTTTCTGCTGCTCCGGAGTCAGATGGCTATCAACTGAGACCGGGTGATCTTTGTTCAAATTAGGAATTTCCGGTCCCAACTCGTCTGACATGACTTCTTGGTGTACCAAGCGGAGCAGGATTTACCTCTCTACACAGATTGAGATGGTAGATCTGACGTGACCCACCCCTATCAGACCGAATAACTTCATAATCTACATCCCCAATTCACCGTGTGACCTCAAAAGGTCCTTGCCACTTAGCAATTAATTTAGATGCAGATGACGGGAGTAACACCAGGACTTGTCACTCGCTTTAAATGTTCGCAACTGAACTCCCATATTTGTATTTCCGTCTTTGTCCTTCTTGAGCCTGGAGCAAATGCGCATGTGTAATTTGACCCAGTGAATGTAGCTTTGCTTGCAGGTCCAGAAAGAACTTTGTTTTTACGATGGCTTGGACTCTCCTCTCAAGTTTTCTTTAACTGGTCCAAAATACCATGGGGCCTTCGCCCGTGCAACAATTCAATTCAATACATTGATTGAACATTTCCTGTGATCACTGTCTAAATGTGGTTGTTCTGCATAGGATTCTGGGGAAGCTGGAATTCTTGAATAGTGGCAGGTGCTATATTATTTTGGATTTACATCATATTTTTAGTAATGGTTCCTCAACGTAAATTGGCCATTATTTATTTAAATATGTATGAGATTGAAAACCATGTCTTGGTCAGGTGCATTTTTCATTAGTCTTGCCAAGCGATGTGCACTGGAATTGTATGCATATCCTCTTTAGCACAGATGAACATTTCCCAGGGCAAAATGAAAAGCAAATTCTGTTATGGTTCATGTAACAGTTCTCTCGCTCTAATGCATTAGTTCATGGAACCTTACTGATAAGTGCTACCACAGTGTAGTATCTTTTTCCTTTACATCTTTTTAGGAATAGCTACAATGTATAAGCACTGACAGAAAACTATCATTAAATATAAAGGAATAGTTTTCCTCTATCAGAAATACCTAACAATTTCCCAACTATAGTGACTGATGTGTGGGTTAACATATGATCATGTAAATTTTGAGATTTCACAGTCAACATCAAATTTTATTTATCAGAATTCCAGTGGGTCAAATGTTCTCACACACCAAGTTGACTGTCTCTTTAAACACTCTGGAAGATTCCAGAAATTGATGTAATAACTTTTTAGAAGCTTCTGATTGGCCAATTGTCGTAATTAGGAGCTAATTGGCACCTGTGGCTCTATTTAAGGGCCTACCTTTAGAGCCACTGCATTTTTGTCCTTGATACCATGGGAAAACTCAGCAAAGCAAGCAACTCAGCAAAGACCTCAGAAAATAAATTGTGGACCTCCACAAGTCTGGTTCCTCCTCCAATTTCTAAACAAATGAAGGTACCACAAGCATCTGTACAAATATGCAAATATAAAAATCTTGGGACCACACAGACACTGCATCGTTCAGGAAGGAGGCACAAATTAATTCCCAGGGCTGAATTAACTTTGGTCCGAAAGGTTCAACTGAATCCCAAGACAACAACAAAAGAACTGGTGAAGGAGTTGGAGGCATTAGGTACCAAAGTATCTACATCCACAATTAAAATAATCCTACATCGCCATGGCCTGAAAGGCTGTCGAGCAAAGAAGAATTGAATTGTTTGGCCATAATGATCAGCGCTATGTATGGAGGAAAAACGGTGAGGCTTTTAATCCGAAGAACACCATCCCAACTGTGAAGCATGGGGGTGGCAGCATCAGGTGTTTTGCTGGAAAAGGGACTGGCGCACTTCAGAAAATATGTGGCATCATGAGGAAGGAGGATTATCTAGAAATACTGAAGCATATCTCCAAAGCTGTAACAAAATGGCTTAAAGACAACTAAGTGAAAATACTAGAGTGGCCATCACAAAACCCTGACCTGAATCCCATAGAAAATTTGTGGACTGAAAAAATTGAGTTTGAATGCCTTTAGCCTAGGTGTATGTAAATTTTTGGCCTCAACTGTATATTCATAATTTAGGAAAAATTAAGTGCCCCAAATGCAATTGTCTAGGCAAAAAAGCAAAAATTTTGCTCTTTTTTATTTTGCAATGACATACTGAGAGATTACAAATATACAGCAGGTTAAACTATACATGTCCTGGATCAAAAACTCCTTGACCAAAAGTGTGTCAAATCTAAGGGTAGATAAGCAGAACTACTAAAGGTTTATGAATCAAAAAGTAAGAAGAGTACCCAGTGTCTCCAAATCTATCCAAAATGTCTAAATTATGCATTGCTGTAAATCAGAACATAATCATGTATTTCATTACAAATCAACTGTTTTGACTCAATAAACTCACTGTTGCATCATTTTCAAGTGGGAATTACAAGCTTCCCATCAGTACAGTGGCTTAAAATATCTAGGGGTCCTGAAACATATCCAAAATCTGTCAAAAAATGAATAAAATGCTTTTTGTCCATTATAAAGCACATACATGTGCCCCTTATGAAGGTTTAAGGTGAAACATTGATATCAGATTAAAAAAAATAATGCAAAAACATTATCACACTACGTGGTACAGTACCTACATGTGTAATCATTAACTGTCATATGTTTTTCTGTACTCTACATTATGTGATGCTTTCTTGTACGGGGGTGGGACGGCATTAAAACAGTATTCAACCGTCCACCATGTTTTGGCAATGTTCCAGTTGAGGTCACATCCAGTGTATTAAACAAAAATACTACTTAGCAAACCGACAAGCACTTACGTTACTGTGTGAAATATCATCATTATAAAATACCTATTTAAAGACACTCAATTTAAAAAATAATGTATATAACGGAAATATTTTCAGCAGCAACACTTACATTTGGACAATGAAATCTTATCGGTGTTCAGTAGATAGAGACAGGGACAGAATGAATGCTGTCGTTCCCCACTTCTAACTTAGAAAATAGTATATCAGCTAGGTCTATCAGCAAACATATGCCTTAGCCATGCTCAGAATTTCTAAAGAATAATCATATTTTCCAAGAAATGAAAAAAGTCATTGATAAAATTTTGCCAGGTGCAGTGTCTTTTACTGCTGCCACAAACTGAATGTGTAATGCAGCTATAATGAGACAAAACCTTTGGTTACACTGAGCTATAAAACGATATTCCAAAAGTAAAATTAGACATTATATAGATATTATACATTGTATAGATATTATACATTGTTAGAAAGCTTATTCTGTCACCTATTGGATTGATTAATTGTCGATCAAGTCAGATTGTACTACAAAGGATGACAACACTTGAGGTTTTACGCATGGGTTTTTTGGAAGGTACCCAGGCATCACAAATGAGCGTTTATTTCACAAAAGGATTTTCCAAGACAATATATGACTACTCTGTCTTGAAAGGAACATCTCTACGCGTAAAACCAATGGTAAGGTTTTGTATTTATTCCATATTTAGTCGCAAATATTGACAGTAGAATGACATGGTATCATTTTTGAAAAATTTGTCGTTTATTTCAGTTTTCAGTGAGCAGAATTTTTCACAGCTGTACTGGCATACCTTCGGCTATTGTTGGCTTTATCTTGTTGCTACGACGGAATACAAATTTTTAGTCGTAAAAGAATGTTTTCATGCATGTCCAGACAGACACTATTGTCCAGTGTGTCATGCATGGGGGGTGTACTTACAGATGAGACTGCAGGGAAGGGATGTTTGGTAAATGTGCAACCAGCGCGACAATGGTGGCGCTGCGAAACTCCATATTCGGCATAGTCGTCCTGAATCGTCTACTAATAAAGCTGTTTTCAACTCATAATTTGGTTGCAGGAGCACAGGATGTCTGAATTAAGTAATCTAGGCACGCCGGCGTGCCGACCACTAGGGGCTTTGCGTGAAGTGGTTAAGGGCTGTGGTCATTGTAGTTATTTCAGTTAGAAACCTTGAAAAGTGCCAAATTCTCAGAATGGGGCATGCATCCCAAGGCACCAACTCAGCAGGATGGCATACCTGCTATCCCAATATAACAGTTCAGAACCATTAACTTATTCACAAATGTGGTCACCCACAAATCCGGCCCCGTACTGCACAGCCATGTTAAGGAGGTTTTGTTGTGTTGCTCAGCTGAAGGTGAAACAGACGGGAGTGAACATCCAGAAGTTTGTCCCGGGGTTGCAGACTATGGATATCAAGCTGGATGAGTACTTCAGGATCGTTCACCCTCAGATAACCTTCAACATTGACAGCATCAGGAAGTTCATCAACAGCCAGTTTGTGCTGAAGACACGACGTGAGATGGTCCCACAGTCCTCCCAAAGCAAGTCCTTGCTCAAACTGAGAGGTATGTGCAAATTTCACTCACACCTTCAGTTCAGTCTGTTACTTCTACTAGTGTAAAACACTCAACCGGTATATGGGGCCTGCCATTTGCAAATGAACATACCCATCTCATTGGATCATGTTACTGTGGACCTGTGAAACTGTCTGATATGTTGGCAAGTACTTACATTTTGTGGGTTTTTGTTACTGCGAATAAAGCTTTCAAGTACATTTTACTGTGTACGTATGTCTGCATGTTCCTAATGTATACTCTAGTACACAATCTTATAGACTGTTTGAATCTTTTAGTCACAGAAGGCATGTTGTATTAACTAATGGTTAAAGTTTACATGACAACCAAGTATATTTTTGCTCAAGTATGTTAAGAAATAAATTAATTGAAATGTCAAGTATCTTCTTTAAAGTATACTAAAGCATAAGTTAAAGTTGAATGATTTAAAAATACACAAACTTCTATTTACTTTTCAAAAAGTGTATTTTAAGAGGATATGTCACGGGTCGATGTTTGGTAAACCCAAATGCAGACTCAAACAGCAGAGTTGCAAAACTTCCGTAGGAGATATTTAGTGCAACTGTACACAATACAGCAGGTAGTCTCGTAGTCAAAATCAAAGTCTAAAAACAGGCGAAGGTCAAAAACGGGAAATCAACAAAGCAAAGACGGCAGGCAGAAATCAGTAGTCGGGAAACAGGCAAGATCAAGTGCAAGACAAACTGACAGGAGAAAACCACTGGAAAAGCACTGTAAACAGAGGCACAATCTGGCACCGAATAGCAGGGGGAACAGAGAATATATACTATGTGAACCAGGTGAGTGAAATTGAGAGATAACTGAACAGAGCGTGAGAATGCAAACAGGGAACAGGTGAATTAAATGAGAGCGATTAACCAGTGCATGAGAATGTGGCCAGAACAGGTGAGAGTGATCAGCTCAGGGGCGAGAGATTTAGAGGAAACCACGCCCATACTACAAACCGAATCAAAGATCGTGCAGGAGAGAAACAGATAATCAACTAGAAAGTGAAGTGACAACAGAAACATAACACAATACATGAAATGAAAAACAAGCTTTTTGTATTCGTTAACTACTTCAAGTATGCTATTGATCCACTTAAGTATACTTGTTTTTTGCTTGGGGCCATAGAATAGGTACACATACTTTTTCACATCATTATACCTCTGATATTCTTTGTTCTCGATTTCTGTGAATGACTATTCATGTAAATTCAAATTTGAATGTCATTCAAAGCATCAAAGTTTAGCCGTGTGATGACTCTACTCGAGTATCTAAGACTGTGCCAAGATGGTCTTGAAAACTGCTTCTCCTACATGACTTGGCAGACTATCACGTCATTTTACTGAGATGTTTGATCTTATATTCTGTCAAGATAATTGTGCCCTTCAAAGAAAGTGGTGTGATTTGTGATTCCTTTAGGGCAGATGGTGTGGATGGAGTCTCTGGGGTGCATGATATATCTGTGTTCACCCAAACTACGCAGCCTGGAGGAGATGCAGGAAAGGGGCCTGCACATTGCGGACATCGCACAGCATGACACTACACGTGACCTAATACTGCTCAACCAGCAGCGTTTGGCAGAGATTGAGTTGTCCAATCAGCTAGAGCGCAAGAAGGAGGAGCTAAGAATTCTCTCCCGCAACTTAGAGGTGGAAAAGAAGAAGACAGAGACATTGCTCTATGCCATGCTCCCTCATCATGTGGCCAACCAGCTCAAGGAGGGCAAGAAGGTGGAATCAGGTACAGCATCCCCTGGTAGCAGTTTCCTCAAACAGGGGTTCTCAAAATGTTGTGTCTAAAATGGCCACTCTGTGGCTGAGTTGCTCTAAACAACAATTAAAGGGTGAACTCTTGATACTTTTTTAGAACACCTACTTCAGTGCAGTGGCAATTGCAAATAGAAGCATTATATTGTGGATCTTTATAATAGATACAGCCCTTTAATATGATGTGAAGATTTTATAATTATAATGATCTCAGTATTACCAATCTCTCCATCTACAGGCGAGTTCAAGGTGTGCACCATCCTGTTCAGTGATGTAGTGACCTTCACCAATATCTGTGCAGCCTGTGAACCAATCCAGATCGTAAACATGCTCAACTTGATGTACTCTAAATTTGACCGGCTGACCAGTGTTCATGATGTGTACAAGGTAAGGCTGAGCAAGTACAAGCTGGGATCTGGATTCAGTTTGAACAGGTAAACTGACTTACCAATCATCATCACGTATCACTCGCTTCACTGCCTTGAATTTATGTGAGTAATTCAAAATTAGTGCGCTTATTAAAGCTAAATCTTTGTGATTTTATGCAGACTACGGTTCTAGAAAATGGAAAATAGTTGGTATAAATACATATAAAAGGAAATATATTATGCTGTTGGGGAAGTGTGGATCAGTTTAAAATGGCAAGTTCTGAATCCAGTTTTAACAGCTAACACCCTCACATGTTTGGGCCTCAAAATGCAGAACACAAGTGCATCAACAGTTAAAAATCCTCACTTATCCAGCATATAAAACAGATTTTAAGACATTTGTTAATTGACCGTTAGCAAAATAACCTGCCCTTCTTAGTGACTGTTGCTATATACAGCAAAAGAAGATGGAGTCAGCTTCGATCATCCGCTTGAGTGAATTACCGGAAAAAAAAAAATTACAAATGGTTTTTGGAAGTAAAATCCAGTATCTTTGAAAAGAAGTTAGGCTTGATACAATTGTAAATAATGTATAAACAGGAAAAACATCAAACTGTAGAAAGAGAGAAATCTGATTATGCATCATTTTAACAGGGCTGTTTGTCATATTGTAGAAGTCAAACTCCTTATCTACATCCACAGGGCTGGGGAAGGTTTCATGAAGTCTTCCATTGATTAAGTGCTGGAAATGATTATCTGCCATTAGCTACCAAATAGCGATTGGAATAGCAATGCTATTGCAAGGTTTGCATAAAAGTAGCCCAAGAAGCACTCACTAATGTTAGCCATGCTTCTACAGTTAGTTTGACCTAACAGTGTAGCATAAATGCCCTGTTGTGGGAACCTACTTAGCGTGTGCAATATCTACCTTATCCGGCAGCTGTATTTATACATACAGCTGGATCGAGAAGTGGCATTGCCCACCCAAATTTCTTCTCTGCCCACCCAATTGGTCAACTTTATTCTGCGTCATTTGAATCTGTCAATCACGTTTATTTCATTCGCCCCGTCAGAATTTCCTGATTTCTGATTTGCTGGTTGGACAGAATAAATAACGAAGATGCCTTAACTCCGATATCATTCTGCGGAGCATTTGTAGTCGCCTGTGACAGTGGAGGAGGAATATGAGCTCATTGTTATTAAAGCTTATTCTTGTTAAAATGTATCTTGTTGCTGTAGTTTGTTGTAGTGTTGTGTTGAATAAGGATCTTTGCTGGTAGTTGTTTAGTTTACTAGATAAATAGCTAGCTAGCTAACGTTACTGTTAGCTAGCAAGCACACTAGAACAGTATTTAACATTTGACAGTTTGCTAATGTTGATATCAGCGCTCAGTATAAATAAAGTTTTGTTCTACCCCCAGAAGTCAGTATTTTGAGGCTCAAGTAAGTGCTAGTGCTCACACTCTGATAGTTTTCTATTAAATTCTCTCTATTCCTCATGTGCAAATAATTTTGAATAATTTTGGGTGCAACTGTATGTAGAGTGGTAATGTTTAATAATAGACAAATCAGTCGTACATTAAAACTAGGAAAACAGCTCAACACTGTAGTATAGCCCACTGTGTGAAAAGGTGCCCACCCAAAATTTGTAATTGCCCCCCCAATCTGAGCAGTCTAGATCCGGGCCTGTTTATACTTCCTTTCATATCTATCTTATCTTTTCTTATTTTAGTTTATTATTTCTTATGTTCCTTTACTAAGTTTTAATGTCTTTTGTAGTACTGTGCAGACAAGCAGTGGGAAATGCCTAAAAATGAGAGCAGTTGTATAACATTTAACTTGCACAAAAATAAATAAAAAAAATTAATTCATGATTCAACTAATTAAAAAATCAAGCACTTAAAGGGACATTTCACTTTGGTATAGCACAAGCAATTTTTTGGAGCTTACCCCATTCTAATTTCATAGCATGAATGTTGGCAACATCAGCTGTACCTGTTAACCGTTAACGGCATCATATTTCCTCCCAGTTGTCTGGCACCCAATTCATTCACTTTCGGGATCTCACCGAAAGGAATAGGTTTAAGCACAAACTAACTACAAAAAAGTTTTGTTACCTTGACTAATCAACATATCTTTGAGCAAGATAACATATTTGCATGGGTGCGTGCCCTGAAAAATCAAACTGCTGTTTGTATACAGTGTAGCCCATCTGAAATGAGTTTCTGTGATTTATAGCTAACCTAAACCTCAAAACAGTTTATCAGCTCAAAAACAAAATCTTATTCATCTGTTAACCTCTGTAGTTAGTTTGTGCAATAAAATGATTAATTTAAAATGATCTATTATAGGTTATAACTGAGTGAGACATGAAAACGAAATTCACATATTGAATTCACATTGTAGGCTATCATGCTACCGTGGATAAACTGACAATAAATTAACTCAAACCAAGATATATAAGGAAAGGGGTTTTAATGATATTATTAAAACAACAACAAAAGACCACTGACACTGTAGGTAAAGCACTAACACAGCATGATGAATAAAATGTGCTTGAATGAAATTCTAAGCTCCAATAAAATTGCAAATGCATACATTCCAGTTGGTTCACCTCGCAGTACAATTTGGCACATTACTTTGTTCACATGGTCAATGCATCTGTTGCAGAATTCTGTGGTCAGAGCTCCCCCCTCCCCCACCAGACTATAGGGAGGATGTTGACTGTCTACCGTGGTAGGAACAACAGAATTTCTTTGATGACTCAAAACACAAGCTCCATTTCAAACACTGGCTGAATTAAAAATTGCTACTCATAGCCTACACATATGACAGAGTGCATTGTGTGAGCGAAGCTGAATATCATAATGAGTGGTAGCCTATAGATTGTACTGCTCAGCACAAAAGCCGACAGTCTGTGATCCCTGGCTTACACACAGAAAATCACAGCTACAAAAACATTTTGCACAATCATTCGCAATGAAACATTTTTCAATGGGAAATAAGCATTTTTGCATAGTCCATTCCTGTACATGTTAGTGAAATTCAAAGAACAAGATATACCTATAAATTTTATTTGTATAGCGCTTTGTACAGAGAACTGTCACAAAGACACTTCACAGAGTAGCAAGGCAAGAGACAGAGCAAACACCAGGCCTGCACCCCCAAATAGCAAGTACATAAGAAAAAAAACTACCAGTGGGGAAAAACCCCTCAAACAGCAACGAGAAAAAACTCTCCAATGGGAAGAAATTTCAAGAGGAACCCGGCTATAGAGGGGGAGCCCATCCTCCACTGGCCAGGCAGGTGTAAAGTGGCAGACAGCAAATAAAATGGGTTAAGCAGGTTACAGCTGAGGTGAAAGCTAAGAGGAACAATAGAAGAACAAATGGTATAGTTCAGAATAGTGCAGTTTAGAGGGGCCAGATGATGGATCTGGAGCTCCAGACAGCATCAAGACATGGGCTTGACCATGGACAGGACTGGAGCAATCCTGTGGATTCAGGCCGAGGAAACAGGCTGGAGTGGTCTTTGAACTCAGGGTAAGATAAAGGGCAGGAGCCCCATGGAAAGAGAAACAGAGAAGGTAAGGTTAAGGCCAGCTTGATATGACACATAGGCTATGCTATTCCACAAATGAAAGTAAAGATTTTAGGTTTATCCAAAAAAAAAAACATATTTTCAGTGTACGCTATGGCTATTCAAACTCAATTTTTAAAACATCAAAGACCTCTTTGATATGGGTAAAACCAAATGCATGTGAACAGGCCCATTCATAAAGCGCAATCAAACTGGGAGCATTGAGGACACCAGCCTAAAATAGGCCTACATACACCGATCAGCCACAACATTAAAACCACTCGCATAATATTGTGTAGGTCCCACTCGTGCCACCAAAACAGCTCTGACCCATCGAGAGTTTTTAAAATCATGTAGAAATAATTCACCCTCTAACAATATCTTAGCTTTTTATAGCCCTGTAGCAACCAGTAATGTAATAAACTACCAATAGTGTAATAACTCCCAATAATATAATCCATTTAAAAAATTTTATGTAATAAAAACCAATAATGTAATAAGTAGTAGTAGGAGTAGTAGTAGTGTACTTTATTGATCCCCGGGGGGAATTTGCACTGTTGCAGCATCAAAGACAGCAAAGTAACACAATCAGATACAAATTTACAGTAGATAAAAATATATGCAGAAATCCAAATATACCAGAGGACACCTTCAGAGGTGGAGTCCATGCCTCAACGAGTCAGAGCTGTTTTGGCGGCACAAGGGGGACCTACATAATATTAGGTAGGTGGTTTTAATGTTGTGGCTGATCGGTGTAGTTACGAATGTGGTTGGGTTGGAACACTCTTATATAACATTAATTTCTGGGAAACCTGCAGGCTATGTGTACCCACCTTGCTGGCAGGTCACAGAACTCCAAGAATCACTTGTCTTTCTTCAGAGCCAGTGGTTACTGTCCATCTGAGTTACACCTCCAATTGCTCATTTGAAAAACGAAAGGAACTTGTGTTGTACTGGGTGAATGGAGATCTTCAATTTCACTTGCTTTCTTGCAAATATTGGAGCATATAAAAATGTATTAGAAATTGTTTCTATGGATTCCTGCAAGAAGCTCTTTGGTTCGAATCCAGGCCTGGACCTTTTTAACCCCTTAGCGCACAAGCCAAGTTTTGCCAATCCTTGCCCATTTAGGGGGTACCCTATTTAAAGCTTTATAACTCTAGATGTGAACACCACAGAGACTTGAAAAATGGCTTAAATGAAGCAAGACATTTGTACAATTTACAATACTAACGCAGATTAATTTAGATTCATAATTTTGGAAGAAATAAAGTGCGACAAATGCAATTGTTTTGACAAAAAATCAAAAACAAATTAGCACTTTTTAAGTTTGCAGTGAAATACTGAGAGATTGCATATATACAGCAGGTTAAACTATACATGTGCTAGATCAAAAACTTCTTGACCACTAGTTCATAAAATCTAAGGGTGGATATGTAGAACTACTATAGATGTATGAAGCAAAAACTAAGCAGTGTACCCAGCGCCTCCAAATCTATCCAAAATGTCTAAATTATGCATTGCTGTAAATCACAACACATTCATGTATTTCACTACAAATCAACTGTTTTGACTCAAGAAAATCACTGTTGCATAATTTTCAAGTGGGAATTAAAAGCTTTCAGTCAGTAGTCAGTGGTCTAAAATATCTAGGGGTCCAGAAACATATCCAAAACCGCTTCAAAATTGTCCATTGTAAAGCATATAAATGAACCCCTTATTAAGGTTTAAGATGAAACATTGCTATCAGATTAAAAAAAATAATGCAAAAATATTGTCACACAATGCGGTACAGTATCTAAATGTGTAATAATTAACTCTTGTGTGTATTTCTATACTCTGTACTCTCGTATGTTTTCTTGTATGGGGATGGAACGACATGAAAACAATTTTCAACCGTCCACCACGTTTTGGCAATATTCCAGCTCTCGCATCATCACTGTTGCATGTTTCACAAAAACTATTACACTACCATCTAACGCTTACATTACAGTGTGAAATATCCACATTATATAACACCACTAACCTATTTAAAGAGACTCAATTTCAAATATAACGTATATAACCGAAATATTTTGAGCAATAATACTTGCATAGCAATGATGAAATCTCATACATGTTCAGTAGATGGAGACAGACAGTATCAATGATACTGTTCTATTCGCTTCTGTTTTGCTCCAGAAAACGATGCCAGCTAGGTCTATCAGGAAACATATGTCATATATGGCTTAGCTATGTCAAGAAGTCCTCAATAATAATAGTATTTCCAAGAAATTACAAAATATTGTTGACCACGTTTCGTTAGGTTCAGCGTTTTTTTTTTTTTGCCAACGTAGAGTGAATGCGATGCTAAGAATATTTTCTGTTACGCTGACCTATAAAACGCTATTCCAAAAGAAGAATTAGACATGTTATACATCGTTAGAAAGCTTATACTCTCACCTACTGAATAAATGAATTGTCAATCAACCCAGACTGTACTAAAAGGGCGACGACGCCGTAAACAACAGGTGTGGTATTACCCACAGCTATTTTGGAAGATACCCAGGCGTCACAAATGCGCGTATATTTCCCAAAAGGATTGTCCAAGACAATATATGACCAGGCAGTCTCAAAAGGGACATCTCTAAACGTAAAACCAACAGTAAGGTTGTATATTTATTCAATATTTAGTCCCAGATATTGACTGTAGAATGACATGGTATCATTAAAAACTTTTTCTCGTTTATTTCGTTATTCAGTGAGCAGCGTTTTCACTGCTGTATAGGCATATCTTTGGGCTATTGTCAGGTTTATCTTGTTGCTATGACGGAATATGATTTTTTTAGTGGTGAAAGAATATTTCTATGAATGCCAAGATAGACAATATTGTCCATTATGTCAAGGGTGTGGGGTGCTTTGTAGATGAGACTGCAGGGAGGGGGTGTGTGTTAAATGAACGACCAGAGCGACAACAGTAAGGCTGCGAAACTTAGTTTTCGGCATAGTTGTCGTGTATCGTCTACTAATGAAAGTAAAACAACGCGTTTCTGTTTTTAACTCACACTTTGGTTGCTGTAGCACCGAATGTTTGAGTTTAGTAATCTCCGCACACCGGCGTGCCGATCACTATGGGCTTCGCGCAAAGACGTTAAGCTGCTTCCCATCTTAAAATATGCCAATGTGCAGGCCTGTTATCCCAAACTTCCTGGTACCTTTTTTGGTACCTTTCTGGAGGAGTATCAGAATTTTGTTCTTACAATAGGCATGTGTTACTGGTTGCCAGCTTCAGACAGTAGTGTGAATTCAGTCCTCTTTGGAAACATATAAAACAAGCTTGTCATAAAGGTGAGACTATTCTGGGTGACTTCAATTACCCAGCCATTACTTTGGAATTGGTGAAAAGACAAGGAAAAAGTGAGGAAGAATATGCAGATGTTATAAATGACCTTTTTTTGGCACAGTGTGTCAGTCAGCCTACAAGAGTGAAATCAATTCTGGATTTGGTGCTATGTAATGATCCCAACAAAATTGTTTTCATAGAGGTAATCGAGGCACTTGGGCTTAGCGATAATTCTGCAGTTACACTACCGGTCAAAAGTTTTAGAACACCTTCATTTTTCCAGTTTTATTGAAATTTAAGCAGTTCAAGTCCAGTGAATGGCCTGAAATGGTACCAAAGGTAAGCGGTGAACTGCAAGAGGTTAAAAAATAAAAATTTAGGTTACCAAAAACTGAAGAATAATGTAAATTTCAAAGTTATAAAAAAGGTCTTTTTCAGGGAACAAGTGGCAGGTTAACAACTTACAGCTTTTCTGAAGCAATGGAAGTGAATTAAGCCTTGAAAGTTGATGCAAACATTACATTACATTACATTATAGGCATTTAGCTGACGCTCTTATCCAGAGCGACTTACAACAGTGTAACCAAACTCAGGATCAAGTCCACTTAAGTCCATTGAATAAAATGCAGATAAAAAGCCTTTACTATAGTAGCATACAGTAAGGAGAAACAAGATAGTCTGAACCAAAAAATTTTTTTTTTTTTTTTTTTTTTTTAATAGTTATGGGAGAGGGTTTAGGGAAGAGGAGAGAGGTATACAGAGAAGAGGTGCGTCTTGAGTTTCCGTTTGAAGGTGCTCAGACACTCTGCTGTTCTGACCTCCACTGGAAGATCGTTCCACCATCGTGGGGCCAGAACTGCAAAGAGTCGAGACCTTGTTGCTGCTCGTGTAGGGGGAGGAATCAGCCGCCCTGTAGTAGCCGATCGGAGCGATCTGGCCGGCTTGTAGGGTCTGATCATCTTCTGCAGATAACCAGGAGCTGACCCCTTGACTGCTTGGAAAGCAAGCACCAGTGTCTTAAAACCGGATGCGAGCTTGCACTGGTAGCCAGTGGAGGGAGATGAGGAGGGGAGTGACGTGGGAGTCACGAGGGAGGTTGTAAACCAGACGTGCTGCTGCATTCTGGATGAGCTGAAGGGGTCTGGTGGCTGATGCTGGGAGGCCAGCCAGGAGGGAGTTGCAGTAGTCCAGACGTGACAGTATCATGGCCTGGACCAGGAGCTGTGTGGAATAATTGGTGAGGAGTGGTCTTATTCTGCGGATATTGTACAGGATGAACCTGCACGACCGGGTGGTTGCCGCGATATTCTCAGAGAGTGCCAGCCTGTTGTCCAGCACAACTCCAAGATTTCGGGCACTCTGCGAAGGGTGTAGGGGAGTGACTCCTAAAGAAATGGGCAGATGAGAAGTGGGAGAGGTAAGAGAAGGATTCTACAGAAACAATTCCTACAGGTGTCCCAACTTCTGCTGATTACTTATACACCCTCTGTCTGTATAAAATTAGTGTTGGAACAGTCTGTGTTACTACACCCTCTGAAGCATTATTTGGACAATATTGCAATGCAAGAAGTAGGATATTGCTATCATAATGGTGAGAAAAAGGCAATTAACAAAGGAAGAAACACAGACCATTATAACCCTTAAAAGTGTAGGGCTTTTCTTTAGAGAAATTGCAAAGAATGCCAATGGGTCAGTGAGTACAGTTTCCTACACCATCAAAAGGCACTTATAAACTGGAGACACTCTGACAGGAAGCGGTCCGGCAGACCCAAAGCCACAACAGAATCAGAAGACAAGTTTCTGAGAGTCAACATCTTGCGTGATAGGCATGACAGTAACACAGAATGTTTGAATTGAGCAATCTACACACACCGACATGCCGGGGGTTAAGACTAGGAATTGGAGGACATTCAGTTGAGGCCAAAAGTTTACATAGACCGAGGCTAAAGACATTCAAACTCAATTTTTCACAGTTCCATGTTACCATTACATTTCCTGTGTTAAGTCAATTAGGGTATCTACTTTATTTCCATTAGAGTTCATTTCAAAATAATAGCTAAGAGACAGATTTATTTAAGCTTTTATGTATATCAGATTTTCAGTGGGTCAACATTTTACATACACTTTGTTCCTGACAGAACTGGTGTGACTCAGTCAGGTTTGTGGACCTCCTTGCTCGGACATGCTTTTTCAGTTTAGTCCACAACTTTTCTATGGGATTCAGGTCAGGGCTTTGTGATGGCCACTCAAATACTTTCACTTTGTTGTCTCGAAACCATTTTGTTACACTTTGGAGGTATGCTTAGGATCACTGTCCTGCTGGAAGATGCAGTTGCGACCAAGTTTTAACTTTCAAGATAATCCTCCTTCCTCATGATGCCATCTATTTTCTGAAGTGCACCAATCCCTTTTCCAGCAAAACACCATACAACATGATGCTACCACCCCCATGCTTCACAGTTGGGATGGGGTTCTTCGGATTAAAAGCCTCACCCTTTTTCCTCCATACATAGCGCTGATCATTATGGCCAAGCAGTTCAGTTTTAGTTTAATCTGACCAGAGAATACTCCTCCAAAAGGCTAGGCCTTCATCCTGGTAATCACCTGCAAACTTCATTCTGGCTTTTTTCTGCCGATCTTGGAGTCAGGGCTTCTTCCTTGTGCGACAGCCTTTCAGGCCATGGCGATATAGGATTCTCTTAATGGTGGATGTAGGTACTTTGGTACTTGTTGCCTCTAACTCCTTCACCAGTTCCTTTGTTGTTGTCTTGAGGTTCAGTCAAAACTTTCGAACCAAATTTAGTTCAGCTCCGGGAGTTAATTTGTGCCTCTTTCCTGAATGATGCAGTGTCTGTGTGGTCCCAAGAGTTTTATATTTGCATACAATTCTTTGTACAGATGCTTGTGGTACCTTCAGTTTTTTGGAAATTGCTCCTAAAGAGGAACTGGTCTTGTGGAGGTCCACAGTTTTTTTTCTGAGGTCTTGGCTGAGTTTCTTGGATTTCCCCATGGTATCAAGGGCAAAAAAGCAGTGGCTCTAAAGGTAGGCTCTTAACCTCTTAGCGCAAAGCCGCTAGTGGTCGGCATGCCGGCATTCCGAGATTTCTGAACTCAGATATTCAGTGCTACTGCAACCAAAGTGTGAGTTAAAAACAGAAACGCTTTGTTTTTGTTTCATTAGTAGACGATATACAACAACTGTGCCAAATACGGAGTTTCTCAGCGCCACCATTGTTGCTCTGGTCGTTCATTTAACATGCACCCCCTTCCTGCAGTCCCATCTGCAACTACACCCCCTACCCATGACATAATGGACAATACTGTCTATCTGGGCATTCATAAATATATTCTTTCACCACTCAAAAATCGTATTCCGTCATAGCAACAAGATAGGTGCGCCAATACAGCAGTGAAAACGCTGCTCACTGAATGACGAAATAAACGAGACAAAGTTTTAAAAAATGATACCATGTCATTCTACAGTCAATATCTGGGACTAAATATTGAATAAATATACAAGCTTACCATTGGTTTTTACGTGTAGAGATGTCCCTTTTGAGATTGAGTGGTCATATATTGTCTTGGACAATCCGTTTATGAAATATACGCGCATTTGTGATGCCTGAGTACCTTCCAAAATAGCCGTGCGTGATACCACGTGTTGTTTATGGTGTTATCCCCCTTTTTAGTACAGTCTGGCTTTTTTGTAATTTCTTGGAAAATACTATTATTATTGAGGACTTCTGGGCATAGCTAAGCCATATGTTTGCTGATAGACCTATCTGACATAGTTTTCTGGAGCAAAACAGAAGCGGTTAGAACTGTCATTGAGTTACTGTCTCTGTCTCTATCTACTGAAAATAGATAAAATTTAATCATTGCTAAGTAAGTATTATTGCTCAAAATATTTTGGTTATATACGTTATTTTTGAAATTGAGTGTCTTTAAATAGGTTAGTGGTATTATATAATGTGGATATTTCACACTGTGATGTAAGCGTTAGTTAGTAGTGTAATAGTTTTTGTGATGCATGCAACAGTGGTGACGAGTGTTGGAACATTGCCAAAACGTGGTGGACGGTTGAAAATTGTTTTCATATCGTCCCATCCCCATACAAGAAAACATGAGCGTACAGAGTATAGAAATACATACAAGAGTTAATGATTACACTTTTAGGTACTGTACAGCATTGTGTGACAATATTTTTGCATTATGTTTAAATCTGATATCAATGTTTCATCTTAAACCTTAATAAGGGGCTCATTTATATGCTTTGCAATGGACAAAAAGCATTATATTCCTTTTTTGAGAGATTTGGATATGTTTCTGGACCCCTAGCTATTTTAGACCACTGTACTGACAGAAAGCTTGTAATTACCACTTGAAAATGTTGCAACAGTGAGTTTCTTGAGTAAAAACAGTTGATTTGTAGTGAAATACGTTAAATTGTTGTGATTTACAGCAATGCATAATTTAGACATTTTGGGTAGATCTGGAGACGCTGGGTACACTGCTTAGTTTTTGATTCATATATCTTTAGTAGTTCTACATATCCACCCTTAGATTTTATGAACTCTAAAATATGTAGGGGTCCAGAAACATATCCAAAATGAATAAAATGCTTTTTGTCCATTATAATGCATATAAATGTGGCCCTTGAAGGTTTAATATGAAACATTGATATCAGATTAAAATATAATTCAAAAACATTGTCACACAATGTGGTAGAGTAACTAAATGTGCAATCATTAACTCTTGTATGTTTTTTCTGTACACTACAGTATGTAATGTTTTCTTATATGAGGATGGGATGACATTGAAACAGTTTTCAACCTTACACCACATTTCGGCTATGCTCCAGCACAGGTCACATCTGGTGCTTGAAACAGAAACCCTACTCAGCTAACGACATAGCTACCAAGGAACGCTTATGTTACGGTGTGAAATATCCTCATTATAAAATACCACTAACCTATTTAAAAGCACTCAATTTCAAAAATGACGTATATAACTGAAATATTTTGAGTAGTAACACTTACATATGGACAATGAAGTCTTATTTGTGTTCAGTAGATAGAGACAGGGACAAAAAATCAATGCTGCCAGAAAACAGTATATCAGCTAGGTCTATCAGCAAACATATGCCTTAGCCATGCTCAGAAGTTCTCAAGAATAATCATATTTTCCAAGAAATGATGAAAGTAATAAACTTCTCTACGTGCAGTGTCTTTTTCGTCTACCTCAGAGTGAATGTGTAAGGAGGCGATTATGAGAGCAAACTTACGGTTACGCTGAGCTACAAAACGCTATTCCAAGAGTAAAATTAGACATATAATACATTGTTAGAAAGCTTATTCTGTCAGCAAACCATCTGATGTTCTCATATTTTCCATTGGTGGCAACAGTTACCATGAATGGATTTCGTGTTCATTATAGCCAAGACCTATGACTGATACATACAGAATGTTACATCTTAAACAGATAAATATTGACTGAAATACAGGGTAAAACGTCGGTTTTTTCAATATTTCGACTGGGTTTTTTTAATGGAGGAAATTAACACATACAGCTAAAAACTACAGGTTCTAAGCTTCATTTTGATGTTTAGGTTGCGGGGGTTTGAAAGAAAATCCAGCTGCCACACCAGGCTTGTGTCTCGCTAGCTCCCGCACCTCCTCCTCGATGCGAGAGTTTTCCTGAGTGATAGCCGGGAATGGTCAGCTCTTCAACCCTCTGCCTGCTGTGTGCTGACTCGGTGGGGGCGACTACAGAATATATCACTACAGAATATATCACTTTTCAATAATGTGTAGTAAATGAAACGACTAGTTAGTGAAATCAAAGTCCTATGTTGCAAACAGAATGGGCATTTTTATCTAGTGGCCATCCACAATTTTTTATTTCACCTGTATTTCACCAGGCAAGTCATTAAGAACAAATTCTTATTTACAATGGCGACCTGACAAGCGACAAAGGCCACTTAAGGGAAGGGGAGGTGGGCTAGAAGATAAAAGCATGTTAAAAGCACAAAATACATCAATAATAACAAACTAAACAAAGGCACAATGACATGAATCAATTTGAAGAAACATAATGGCTGACGCACAGAACTTATTTATTAAATGTTTTGCAGCGCAGTGGCTCAAAGTTTGTTCTCTCTTTCTCTCTCTCTCTCTCTCTCTCTCTCTCTCTCTCAATTTCAATTCAATTCAATAATGCTTTATTGGCATGACTGCATATAGCAATATTGCCAAAGCAATTCACAATACAATTAAACATTTAACAATAACGAATAAGACACGATTAATACGATAAATTAACAAACAAATAAATAACCAGAGCCAAACCTACAGACAATCTACAAGTTAAATGACAAACACTAATAAGGACAATAATAAAAATAAAGACTACTAATAATACAGATACAGATGGTGCCTCACTGGTTGTCCCTCATTTTGTGACAGGAGGCCACATATCTTGCAGCCAATGCCACACATTCTTTCTTCTCCCCGAGTATGTAGGGGAGTTTTTCAAGATTATTGTTATTAGAGAATTTAGGTGAAATTGTTCCAATTTTAGAAAATACATTTTTTCTTATGTCCTCATATTTTGTGCATTCTGTGAGGAAGTGCAGCTCTGTCTCCACTGCCCCCTGATCGCAGTGGGAGCACAGCCTGTCCTCTCTGGGCAGCCAGGTCTGCCTATGACGGCCGGTCTCTATGGCCAGGCTGTGCTCACTGAGTCTGTACATTGTCAATGCTTTTCTCAATTTGTTATCAGTCACCATGGTCAAATATTCTGCCATGGTGTACGGTCTTTTTACGGCCAAATAGCATTCAAGCTTGTGTTGAGCTTTTGTGGTTTCGTGCCAATATGTGATATAGTTTTCTTTTTCTTTCATCATAATTTGGTTTGGTCTAATTGTTTGAAATGGTGTATGGCTGCCCCGAGGCTGATTGGTGTTAGTAGTGTTAGTATCTGTGAGTGAACTCAGCCTCAGCACCAGCAGGCTGAGGGGGTTCCTTTCTATGTTCAGCTCTTGGCAGTGCAGGGCTTTATAATGATATGATTTGGGGTCGCTCATTTTTTATGTTTCCAGAATTTGATGCCTCTTTTTTTGATGTTTATTAGTAGAGGATATTGGCCTAATTCTGCCCTGCATGCATTGTTTGGAGTTTTCCTCTGTACCTGGAAGATACTTTTACAGAGTTCAGCATGCGGGGTCTCAATTGGACGTTTGTCCCATTTAACAAAATCACATTGTGTGAGCGGGCCCCATACCTGACTGCCATAAGGTGCAATTGGTTTGATCACTGATTCTAATATTTTGAGACAGATCCTAATTGGAATTTTGATTTTAATTGATTTTTTGATGGCATAGAAAGCCCTTCTTGCTTTCTCTTTCATTCATGGCCAAGCTGAAATTTCCTGTGGAACTGATTCTTAAGCCTAAATAAGTATAATTAGTTGTTGATTCTATGGTATGCTTTCCTAGGGTGAAATTGTGAGTGATTCCCTGAGATCTGGACCCTTTTTTTGGACTAATACTTTAGTTTTCTTTTGATTAACTGTCAGGGCCCAGGTCTGATGGAAATCTTCTAAAAGAGCCGGGTTCTGCTGTAAACCCTCTTTTGTGGGCGACAGCAGAACCAGGTCATCTGCGTACAGAAGACATTTAATTTCTGTGTCATGCAGAGTGAGGCCAGGTGCTGCAGATTGCTCCAGTAATTTTGCCGATTCGTTAATATAAATGTTGAATAGGGTAGGACTCAAACTGCAACCCTGTCTCACTCCACGCCCCTGAGTAAAGAAATATGTTTGTTTTCTTCCAATTTTGACTGCACATTTGCTATTTGTGTACATTGACTTTGACATCATAAAATTTCCCCCCTACACCACTTTCAATAAGTTTAAAGAATAAACCTTCATGCCAAATGGAATCAAATGCTTTCTGGAAATCAACAAAGCAAGCAAAAATTTTGGGTTTTTTTTGGTTCACATATTTATCGACTAGGGTGTGCAGGGTGAAAATGTGGTCAGATGTCCGGTGTTTTGGTAAAAATCCAATTTGACTTTTACTCAGGACATTGTGCTTAATAAGGAAGTCTATGATTCTTGTATTTAAAATACTGCAAAATACATTCCCCAGATTACTGTTAACACAAATGCCTCGGTAGTTGTTAGGGTCAAATTTATCTCCACTCTTGAAAATAGGGGTTA
This sequence comes from Anguilla anguilla, assembly GCF_013347855.1. NCBI lineage: Eukaryota > Metazoa > Chordata > Actinopteri > Anguilliformes > Anguillidae > Anguilla > Anguilla anguilla. The sequence continues at coordinate 28,914,280 of NC_049203.1, read as the reverse complement.
TGAGTCCTTGGTTCCAGATTTCAGGGAAATGACCCACACTCAGAACAAAATTTAACAGTTTTAGAATTGCTAATCTAAATTTACTATCTGTGTGTTTCAGCATCTTATTTAAGATGCCATCTGCCCCACAGGCTTTTTTTCATTGCAAGGGCTTAAATTTTTAAAACTAAAAGTTCTGATTCGGTAATTTCATAATCTGATTCTTTAATGATTTTTTCAAGGTTGTTCAGTTTTTCACATATTTGGTTTTGTTCTGGATTCTTTATTGTCTTACTATGTAATTGTTCAAAATGATTCTTCCTTATTTCCAATTGTCCCAGAAGTTATTTGACTCAATTGATTCTTCAATTATATTTAGTTGGTTTTGGACGTGCTGTTCGTTTTTGGTTCTGAGTGTGTTTTTATATTGTTTTAGTGTTTCACAATAACGAAGGCGTAGCTCCTGACTTTCTGGTTGTCTGTGTTTTTGTTTGGATAAATGTCTGAGAGTTTTTCTTATATTTTTGCAATCCGAATCAAATCATTTTTCTTTTTTAAAATTATTTTTCAATGACTTCTTTGTCAGATTTGATATAGATGCCAAATTGTCAAATATGTTGTTCATGTGGTTTACAGCAAGGTTTACTCCTTCTTTATTGTGAGGGTATGTGTAGACCAGAAAGGAATCCAAGAGAGATTGGATTTTGGATTTGCCAATTGCTTTCTGGTATTCTTCTGTGCTGTTTTGCAATATTGAGGTCAGCTGCATAGCTAGCGAACAATAGAGCTGTCAGACCAGGGGTACCTCTCTCAACCAACGTTTGACTGGGGGAATTTTGTAAATTACTTTGTAATTCTTTAACTACTTCTTCCATTTTGTATTTTGTCATGCACATTTTCACGCTTTTCTCAGTGTTCCTGTAATATGCCTTGATACATTTCCCCTTAGCCTATATAACAAAACCGCCATAATTTAGAAATACAAACGTTGCAATTGATTCAGTTGCATGCTTTATTTCAAGAAAATAGTTTTGCAATATATGGTTTTCGTAACCCAACAAGTGTTTTATCCAAGCAACCAGTTCATAATTGACTTCAGTGTCCCTCAGGCAGGGGTGATGGTGGGGTTCATGCAGTTCAGAATAAAATGAGAAAGTATGTTTTCATTTATAAAAACATTTTTCCTATGTTTGAAACTTGATTTGACTGTTTACCTCAGTGTTAAAAATGTGTTTAATGGATATTAACATATAGGTCATTGTTTGTTAAATACAGCTTTAAAAAGCAAATGACCTGTTATTAAACTGGACAGTTATTGATGCCATTTTAAAACCATAACTTTAATGCTTGAAAATCACAACAATAGGCCTATTTCACAAGATGGCGACCAAAACCGGATGTAGGGATAGTTTCCGGTTACCGTTGCTACGGACGAAAGTCCATTTCTGACAGCGAAAAATTGAGCCTAAACAGCGACGTATTCTCACAGTCCCTAATAGCTCTGCCAAAGTTCACTATGTCCGATGTTATCCGCATTGTCGAAGCATTGCCAGTGAACGTTAAGCGGTCTAAACTAGACAAGGGCTATAAATTCTTTTTTGAGAAGTTTATATTCGGATATGAAAGTATAACGTTAGCTCTGGTTCGCCAGAAAGCTAAGTAGCTAGTTTGCTAACCACAGCAAGTTAGCCGATTAAAGAGATATTTCACTTCGACATAACATAAATTAATTTCTGGAGGCGACTCCATTGTGTTTTCGTAGCGTGAAGCAACATCTGGTGTCCATTAACAGCTTCTGTTCCTCTCGGTTGTCCCGAAAATGAATGAATAGGGAGCCTGACAACTGTGAGGAAAAGCGGTTCTGTTAACGTTGACAGTCAGCAGGGGAGGCAAAGCTATGTAAGTACAATGTGTTAGGCTCCACAAAATCATTTTTGCAGTAATCTAGCTCTGAAAATGTTAATAAGCTGCCTAGCTAGGCTAACTAATGTGTAGTAACAACAAACAATAACAAACAAAAAAAAATCTTCCTAATGTATTAGTTGCTAGTTGTTCGTTTCTACCAGCCACCTAGCTAGCTAATCAGATACAACTTTAAAGGAATTATCTGGCTAATTCGTCAGACAATGTTTTTGTTGTTGGTTGTAGACATTAAACAGCCTAGCTAGGCAGCTGACTAACATCTTTCAGATCTAGGTTACTGCAAAAATGATTTTTATACAGACATGACAATGAATATGAAACACGATATGAAAATGCGACGTTGTCGTCGGTCCATCTGTCCTATGATTTCTTCTGTAACCCCATACTACCACCGAAGTAGCCTACATTGTTTTATAATAACCGGGACAGCCCGGAGGGGTTTATTCCACTTATATACAACGGGTTACCAACAATGACTATACATGGTTACTTTTGTATTTATTGATTTTTATCGATTTAATCACCTGGAATTTAAATGTTCTTCTGCAGCCGTTTGGGCATATTTTACCGCTGTCAAGCAAAACTGTCGTTGGTAGTTGAACTTGGACCGTTGTTATGCAACAATTAGGCTCAAGCGGCCAAAACCAGACTTCGTTTTTGAAGCTCATTTCCTGGTGTTGTAGTTCCTGGTTGCTCACTAGCGCCACTACGGATGGCTCCAGTATAGGTGTTTTCATATCCGGTTTCCATGTAAGTCTACGGTACAAATGCGATCAAAATACAAAGTCAATAATTTTTTCTCACAAGAACAAATAGTCATAATAGGTGTATTTTATTCGTCTTATGACTGTCCATGGGTCGATTTCATGATGTATTGCGTCATTTGGGCACAGTGCCAATATTTGTTCTGGACCAATGAGGTACAGCTTGCGTCACTTCCGTATTGCTGCAGAGGACTGAGCTACAGTAGGGGCTACAGTCTATGGTCACTGGGGTGGGCGGTGGCGCCTCTTGACCTTGACATTAAGCTCCGGCCACGGTCCGCCTGTGCTAAGTCTGAAAATGCAGGCATCCCATTTCGTGGTGATTTCATTATGGCGTGTGCTATTTACAGCTGCACTAAATGACCATAAAATAATCCTCCTCTTAAGTTTTTCGGTAGCCGAGTCATTTTTACTATTTCCTTTAGTCTACTTAACCAAATAATTAGTTGGCAGAAAGCGTAATCAGCTTGCTATATTTGGTAGTCCAGTAGCCTATGCTAACAGTTCGCAACTTCGGCTACCAAGCCATTTGACTAGCTAGCTAACCCTAAACTGCAAACATTCAATCTGTCAGACGTGTTTGACGGCTTGTCAGTCGTGTACATTCCGTAAATGTCTACCTGGGCCATGCTTCACGCATGTGACAAAGCTACTATAATCCCGATTTTGGGATAAACACTTTTTCAGTTTCACGAAGCGAATTAAGAGTCTCAAGGTTCATTTGCTGAATATACAACACACGATGAAATCACACACACAGAATTTAACGAAATTAACCATCTTGGCATTTAGAAAGGAACATGTTTTTAGCATTTAAGAGACCGACAAGCTAGGCATTTAAGACAGTGGTTCTCCGAATCGGTTCTGGGTGCTCCTTGCGTATATTGGCTTTTCTCCATTGGTTTTGATTATTTACAAGAAAAAAATAATAGCCTAATAATAATTAGAAATTCAACGTAGGCTACATTATTTTTGTCTTCATGCACCAGGTGGAAAACTTGCCGTACAAAGTGCGTTGTCATATTTACACGCCTGCAGATCAGTTATTAAAATACTTGGTAGATTTGTTAATCACCGCTGAGTGTTAATTTTTGTTCGGTAGAAAGTGATTTGCGAACGATCGGTCAGCTAGCGTCACCCAGCAAGTGAACACCACAAACGGCGATGGAGTAGCTAGTAGTAGCAGGCTCATTATCTGACTGGCGAAAACCTACGACGATAACTTGCTCGGTTAACAGCAGATTAGACAGTTATACGAAAATTTGCCTAGTCAAATCACCAGTAGCCTACACATCTCCGATTGATTGACCATCAGTGTAGTCAATGTTCTTCCCCTGTGGTTCATATTGCTAACGCGTGAGCTAACCACGGACAGCCTACCTAGCTCACTGGCAAGCTGATATGCTAGCTAAGCATATTCGTTTTGCTGAGAAACATACATTGAAGATAACTGAACATAGCCTAATTGTATTTTTAATGTCATACATATAACGTGATTACAATGACACAGTACAGTCACGGATGGAAATTAAACTCCGTAAACATCTGATAATATATTTTAAAACATAACGACAGACAGTCAGCTAGCCTCGTTCAGGTTGAGGGGCTTTTCCGCACCGGACTGTCAATCAAAATGTAAAAAATCACAAGACCGCTTAACTCTATGGTTTTGGCTCCAAATCGAGAAAATGGCCGCGCCCGCCATTGAGCTTCAAAACGTGTTTTAGAGACCCACGGAGAGTCAATGGGTGACGTCACAGTAGCTTTGTCCATATTTTTTACAGTCTCTGGTTAGGCTCCACAAAATTACTTATGTTATACTGAAGTGAAATATCTCTGAACTGAGTTTTGTACTACAGTTACTATTTTGTGACATGTTGTTTGTGCTGTACTTGTTCTAATAAAGATTTATATTGCTTGTCAAATTGCCTGTGTAATGCCAGTTCACTACCGAGCTGTTTGTTTTCATCGCTGATAAAAACTACCCACACATTTTTAAATCAGCTGATATATCTTAAGTAGGCTTGTCACGATGTCCGTCAATACATTTTCTAATTACAATTAACAACTAAAATAAACGTGCATCTGCAGTTTCAACATTGAATATGCAAATATGTGCTTGCTAACAAGCTAGCTGGCTAAAACGTAATTTGCTAATCATAACATAAAATATAGCTAGCTAACTGATTTTATGACATTCTTGAGTAACAGGTACCACATGACTGAAACTGCGTTAGTTCTCAATGAATGATAAAAAAAAAAAATTAAAAAAAACAAAGGAGTTGGCAGAGGACTCAGACATTTAGACCCAAATATATGTGAGGAGAAAAGTTTAATATCATCGAGTGTAATCTTATTCACAAAGCAGTAGCTAACTAGCTAGCTATCGTAATGAGTTAGTTTGTCAGTTTGCAACATTATGACAGTCATGCTACCTAGCAAGTTTTTTTCTTATTTTGGAGTACATCTGTGGGAAAGCTGTGGAAGGGAAAATAAATTCTTTTTCGAATTGGGGAACGCTACAAAACAAAAAAGCTCTTCGTCGTTGCCATTGTTTTGGTGGCTGTTAAGATAACCAGAAATGAGAGACCCCTACATCCGGTTTACATACCCGGAAATGTGAAATAGGCCTATAGCAGTGACTGTGATTATAATAGCATTTTATACCTTCAACTTCCTTATACCTTTAACTTCCAAGTTAAACCCCCACCACTTCCAGTTTACACCACTTTTATCTGAATACAAATTATTTTGTTTGTTGAAGAAATACAGATACAAATAGTGGCACCTCCCTCCACCCCTAATATATTCATACAGTGCAGGCACATGAGAAATAAAAGGAAAAACCAAAATAAAGTGTCTTAGTTAGGTTTTGGGGCACCACAAGCCCCCAGAACAGTTTCAATGTGCCTTGGCTTAGATTCTGCAAGTTTCTGGAAATCTACTGGAGGGATGAACACCATTCTTTCAAAAGATATTTGCTCATTTGGTGTTTTGATGGTGGTGGTGGAGGGCGCTGTCTTAACACTTTGGTCCAAAATCTCCCATAGGTGTTTAATTGGATTGAGATCTGGTGACTGCGAAGGTCAAAGCATATGATCCACATAATTTTTGTACTCATAAAATCATTCAGTGCCCCCTCATGCCCTGTGGATGAAGGCATTGTTATCCTGAAAGAGATCACTCCTATTCCTACTGCCTTCATGTTGCTAACAAGTCTCTCATGTGGTACCTTATGGTACCCAAATGCTTTTTGGCAAGCTAAGTATATAATATCATAAGCCTTGTTATCGTCAAAACACTTGGTAGCTACCTTCAAAGAATACCAGAAGGTATTGACCTTCCCTTGCGAAAACCACACTGGCTATACTTTAGGAGGTTGCTATTTTCAAGAAACACCTCTAACTTGTCTTTGATGATAGATTCCTGTATTTTACATGTGATACAAGTTAAACTGACAGGTCTGTAGTTTCCTGGATCAGGAATATTGGATATTGGTATTATATTACCTTGCTTCCAGTCCTCATGTATGTCTCCAGTTTTCTAAAGACTGCCTAGATATACCTGCCAGTCGTTTAAAAATGATTTCCCCTAACTCTTTGAGTACCATTCGGTATATGCCTTCAGGGCCTGCAGCCTTATTTGTCTTTAGTTTATGTAATTTATCCAGTACTTCTTTATACTTTATCTCAATAAGACATTCTGGGTACTGAATATGCCTTCCAGTCTTTTAGTAACCTCTTCTCTAGTAAAACTCTCAACCAAATACCTGTTTAAGGCATCAGCAATATCTTTATTCTTACAAAGCAATGCTCCTTCTTTCCTGATGCACTGGACAACCTCCTTCCCTTTAGTTTTTCTACTACAGTATTGAAAGACAGGTTTAGGATTACTTTTTACATCTTGGGCAAGTCACCTTTCACAGAGCCTCTTAGCTTCCAGTTGTTCTTTTTTAACCTTATCACGCATATTACAATATTCAATCTTATTACTCTCAGTGCTGTTGTTTTTATCTCATTAAAAACATGTTTTAAACTTACAAAAATGCCAAGTTACTCACACTTACAAAGCACTGTCTATAAGTAATTCATTCAAACTGGCTAAATCTAGGCCTGCCATTGAAAGTATTGATATCAAAATGACGACAAGTTACTGTACTACAAACAATATAGGCTTGCCTCACAGAAATGAAAGAAGCTGTATTCCAAAGCAATGCAATCCAATGTCTCCTAAATTGTTTCAAGTTCATTTCATTTGTGTCCAGTGGGACATGCTAAAATCAAGTTTGGTTAAAATCAAAAGATGTTTTGACACAGCTGTCTAGATGTTTTATGCACAAGAATAGTTATTAAGGATTCAATAAATGAAATGGCAGCATTCTGACAATCGTAGCTTCCAAAGTTGGGGATGATTCTATTTCATTCAATAAATGTATTTTATAGACTTGCCGTGTAGACTTACCCGATGGTACTATATCAGGATTAATTTAATCATATTTCGGTTATATGACTCCAAAATAATGTTTTAGCTCACAGGCAAAGTTAAAACATTATCTATGTTTCTAGCGGATCTAGCTGGTTGATGCAGACCTGCCTCTGGCATGAGTAGCATGCATAGATACAATTGTGTACCTGTTGTGGCACAAGTGTATAGGCGAGTGAGTACAGGGTGCAGATATCCTGAGTTCTATGTGTATGTTAGGACTTTAAAACTTCTGGGTGTGCAGTGGTAAGAGTCAAAGAGGAATGCCAGGCTAAAGTGAATACAATTTATGATACAGTACGCTCAATGTTGGCAATATACAATGGTGCAAAATGTGTGTGTAGTGGAATGCCAATACGCGAATGGCACGCAAGAGGTTGTATTGACGAGTCTCCTCCAACCATTCCACTTTTTCCCTTATATACCCATACCCCATATAAACCCCAAAGTCATCAAGTAAAGACACAATAATAACAAAACAGTACATCAGTGATCTTGCTTGCGCTATCTCTGTAAGCCTATTACACTGGGTTAACCTTTGTAGCTGGCTGGGCACTAACCCATAGGTATCAAGATCTTTAGTCAGCACCCACTATACCACACCACCAAAGCACCAACTTATTCCTCATGACATCAGCTTTCCAACAATACCAAACTAGATTACACTGCTGTATTATGGAGAACCTAAGGTTTACATAATGCTGATCCAGGGGGAATTTTGCAAATGAGCACTGAGATCTCTTTATCAAAACCTGTGGACACCCTGTCTGCACAGTAAACACAGTCTGCTTTCCTTTGGAGGTCTGATAAGGGGCACACTTCTGTAAACCACCCTACAAACTGAATTAACGTTCCTGAATCCTCAACCCTGGTGGCTAATAAAACAGAAAATAGAAAGGATTAGGATCTGCTCTGCCTGGTGTCTGGAGGCTGAGGTGAATGTCTGTTCCTGCAGGTGGAGACTATTGGAGATGCCTATATGGTGGTGGGTGGGGTGCCCGTTCCGGTGAGCACCCATGCTGAGCGAGTAGCTAACTTTGCCCTGGGCATGCGCATTGCTGCCCGAGAGGTGGCCAGCCCCATCACTGGGCAACCAATTCAGGTATACCATTAACACTAAGAACAGCATTCATGCAGAATATTAATGTGCCCAAAATAAACCATTTACATTTGAATGGATGTTCATCAGGTCAATACTGCTAACCTTCCAAATATTTTAGGTGTTCCAAGTTATATACATGTTTGCTAAATTCTGGAAAAAAAGAGCACTTGTGATAAACTTGTACAGGAATACTTTTTGTTCATACAGATTTGTCTTTTCAATCTATATGTATAGATATTTGCACCGATGGATTTGTTTGTTCATTCATTCTTCACACTGTAGAATTGCGTGTCCGCCATAGGGTGGCGGCGAACCCATTATAACCTTGAATTGAGTACAGCACTCCCTCTCGTATGTTATTGCTGACCGCCACAGCACTTTTCAAACTATTAAACAACTTGTGACTTCTATAATATAGCTAAATACAAGTATCCACGTGAACATTGCAGTTTGTGCAACAACTAGCTGGCGGGAACGACCCATGTTACCATTTACATTACATTACAGGCATTTAGCAGACGCTCTTATCGAAAGTGACTTATCCAAAGCGACTTACACAACTTTTACATACATTTTACTTGTCCGTGATATTAAGGTGTCAGTGTTATCAGTGATGGCAGCATGACAAAAAACACTGTTTACCTCATTACAATGTGGTGATATGCAGTGGTTCTGATTTAGAATCCAGCGACAATGCAGATGTTATCGTGAGTGAATTGTAAGGTTGTGAGGTGTAATTAACACCGTTAAGCAAATAATGTGTTTTCTAGTTAACTAAGCATGATGTTCATCATGATGAACTAAGCTGGATTGTTAGCTACCTGACTAACAACAGCCTCTTTGCTGTAACTATCTGACAGTTGCTCATATTCAGCTAAATGAAAACATAATTATAGCATAGCTAGCAAGCAATCTCAGTTTTGAATATCGTTGTTACCTATGTTGATCATAACAACGACATTTATAGATTTGTAATGTTAAATATTAACTAGCTAGCTAGCTAGCTGAGTTTTAAATGTTATAAGTTGACTTGTCAGTTTCTGTATTTTTGCTGGTTTATGCACCAGATGGCTCTGTGATCTGATAATGTTACATGTCACTTCTCACAAGAACAAGGTTCATCCCCTGAAATTTATGTATAGGTGTAACATCTTCATCATTGTTAGTTGTTTCAGGCAGCGTAATGGGAAGCTCTTGCAGTGTTGTTCATTACAGCAACTCATTCATACTGAGTGGTGAACACATACGAGTGATGGCTGACTTTATGGCTTTATATTAAGTGTGAACAAAGTGCTGGTACAAACATTGGTGAATCAGCTGTAGTAAAGTTCTAAGAATCAGCCGTGTGTGCATACATATGTGTGCATGGTGCAACATTGAGTTGCACCGCAACCTGAGAACCCTCGTGAAACCTATGTGACAATGATGGAAAAAATCCTAGCGGAAGCGCTGGTGTCGATATTGTGTGTAAGATTTGGTTGGGAGCCTGTGTTGTGTGTGTATGACTCAAGTGGGTGTCTATATCATGTTTATAAAATTTCAGTGGATGTCTATGTTGCATGTGAAAGATTAGGGTTGGTCTCCACACTGGGCCGGTGCTGGCAGGGGTCGTGGGGGAGAAGATGCCACGATACTGTCTATTTGGAGACACAGTGAACACAGCGTCCCGCATGGAGAGTCATGGAGTTCCAGACCACATACACCTGAGCCCCACAACATACAGGTAATGAACACACACCTTCACCTGAGCACACATACAGGTACCCTGCACACACCTTAACCTCAGCATACACGCGTTTTCTCTTCAGAATATGGACACACATACTTACGTTTTCTCTTCAGCATATGAAATGCTTGTTCAATTGGATTTAGATCATATGAATGTATCTGTGAAGAACTGTCCAGCTTTTTGCTCTGAAAAACATGTTGCTTTAGTAGTATGTTTGGGGTCATTGTTTTGCTGTAGGATGAAGCCTCATCCAATGAGTTTGTAGGCGATTTGGAATTCATTCTGTTACTGCTATCAGCAGTTACATCATCAATTAAGACAAGTGGCTGATACATCCTTGCCTGCATTCTGAAGACTGTTTTTGAGTCAAGGTTTTCTTCATTTTGGTGTAAGGATGTGTAAATATACACGTTTGTGGCCTCTGGCTTCCTGACCACATGATTTTTCTGGTCAACCAAGGTATAATTAAGTGCCTGTCCCCTTCAATTCAATTCTATTTTGTTTGTATCGTGCTTTCTACAGAGAACTATCACAAATACACTTTACAGAGTAGCAAGACAAGAGACAGAGCAAAAAGAGCAAACAGCAAACACCAGGCTTGAACCCCCAAATAGCAAGTACGTAAAGTAAAAATACTCCCAGTGGGGAGAAAGCCCTCAAACGGCGGCGAGAAAAAACTCCGCAGTGGGAAGAAATCTCGAGAGGAACCCGGCTATAGAGGTGGAGCCCATCCTCCACTGGCCAGACAGCAAATAAAATGGGTTAAGCAGGTTACAGCTGAGGTGAAAGCTAACCGGAATATACCAAATGGCATAGTTCAGAATAGTGTGGTTTAGAGGAGCTGGATGATGGATCTGGTGTTCCAGACAGCGTCAAGGCATGGGCAGAGGAAAAAAGGGCTGAAGCAGTCCATGACCATGGAGCGAAGGACAGGACTTGTGTGATTCTGTGGATTCAGGCCTTCCTCTTGTGACCTTGCAATAAACTCTCTGCTTCATCAAATGGCATCAGCTTAGGGCAAGAAACACCCCCTTTTTGGAAATAGGGAACCTGATTTAACAGGCTTAACCATTAAAGCAGTAATCAATGGTTTATCTATCCATATTTATTGACTGCTCCAATACCACAAGCCAATCAAATATTTGTGCGCCAAAAAATAATCCACCAACCAGATTCCAGTAAACACAACGGGGATTCCGTTGCGTCAGTGACTTTTTAAGCATTGTAGCAGAACCAGGGGTGCGGGGTTTCCACGTCACAAGTTGAATAACTAAAACACACAAACAAAGTATAATTAAACAAGGAAAGTTTATTGGGGGAAACTCACAAAGGAGAAGGGGGGAAATCAGGCAACCAGTCCCATCCGTATCCGTATTCCGTGTCCGTAATCCAAAGTCCAAATCCAAAGCCCAAATCCAAAGCCGAGTTCTCAAACAAAACAAGTCGATACACAAGCGGGTAGTCAGGCAGTCCAGGTCACAACAGTAATTCAATCGGTTATTCGCAATGCTCTCTCTCTCTCTCTCTCTCTCTCTCTCTCTCTCTCTCTCTCTCTCTCTCTCTCTCTCTCTCTCTCTCTCTCTCTCTCTCTCTCTCTCTCTCTCTCTCTCTCTCTCTCTCTCTCTCTCTCTCTCTCTCTCTCTCTCTCTCTCTCTCTCTCTCTCTCTCTCTCTCCCTCCCTCCCTCCCTCCCTCCCTCCCTCCCTCCCTCCCTCCCTCCCTCTCTCCTCACCAAACGCATTTCCCTCACGGTACTTTGCGTCATGTTACATTACCTCATGTTTCGGCTCTTGCTTTATCCCCGAGCCTTGAGTGCGTAATGACCGACCGGTGCGTCTGATTATTGCCGGACCTCCTTCTGTGGTTCGGGGGTGGAGCCAACGTGCTGCCAGGTACCTGTCCTCCACTACCAATCCCCGCACCTCTCCCCACCGTCTGTCACAGCATAAAAACTCACCAAAAAGCTTAAGATCTGGGTGCTCTGAGGGGGGTTCTGAGGGGCTCTGAGGGTTAAGATACTTGCCTACCTGACCAGACACCACAAAGGAAACCGACACTTCGCTGCACGCCCCAAAGAACCTTGCCTGACTAACAAGACAGAGTTGGCGTGCTACCATCCACAATGTTTTGAGGAACAAGTATCAACATACTTTTCCTCCGTACCTGCCTTTCCGCCAGACCCAAGTGGAAGATTTGTGAACATCCCAAGTCAGCTTGACTGGAACCTATCGCAACCCCCACTTCAAAGAGGTTTCCCAGGAGTCCCTGCACGCCTGCCAAGGACCTTGGACTAGCCGACGAGCTGATGCATCACCTAACAGAATTAAAGACTGGCCTCCCTTTTTATTTTTGTTAAGTATTGAAAGGCATTTTATTTAATGCTGACATCTAACCATAGGATAGCATAAAACTTGTATTGCCTGATTAAGTCATTTTACTGCTGTTTGTTGTTTAAAAAAAAAAAATTTTTGTTGTTAATGCGCATATTGGTCTGGAATAGCAAATTCCCTGACCTTATTGTTTTATATAAATTAAACTTCACTTAATGAGACTGATTAATGTGGCAGGGCTCGGTTTGCGTAAGGAATTCAGGGCAATTAGAGGACCACACCTACTGGTTAAATAAGCACACACCTGTATTATGTTATGAATCAGTCCAGGATTTAAAAGTGTGCTTCTTTACACAGTAGGCGTCGAAGACTGGGGATCCCCCACGACGGCGAGAGAGAGCACATACCGACCAGAATTTACGCATCTCCCTGTGTCCAGCTCTTCTGCCCCTACCAGGGTAGTCACGACATGTGACAATTAAATTAACTAACCACGTAATATAGAGTAGCTTCTCACTAACCCATAATATGAATTAACATTTGTTAAGTGGTAGTACTCAGCAGCATGCACAGACATTTTGAGGGGCAGGGGCTCAAGCCAAGAAAAATCCCCCTGACATCGGCACACTACATCATGACATTGTATGAAATCTTAATCTCTCACACATGCACACACACACACATACACACACAGACTTGTGCGTAAGTGTCACGTCAACGTGTTAATATTAGTGTCATGTCACTCACGTGACAAGAGCAGCTGCTGTCCCCGTTGCCCTATCTTCTGACATGCTATTTTTATAATGACTACAGTGATTTAATTAGGTTTAATAACAGTAATCATAATTATAACAAAAACAGCAGCAACAACACATGCACTCTGCTCCTGCCGAATGTCTGAAGATAATCAGGTGTGGGCTTGGTTAGTACTTGGATGGGAGACCACCAGGGAATACTGAGTTGCTGCTGGAAGTGGTGTTGGTGGGCCAGCAGGGGGCAATCTTCCCTCTGGTCAAATAAACCCCAATGCCCCAGTCAGGGCTGGATCATGGTTCCGTGAGGCCCCTGAGCACATGTCTTTTGGAGGCCCCCCGCCCCGCCCCCAACAACAATATTAAATGATAACCACTAAACAGTGTGCTAATGTGTAACAACACCACAATGTGCATTTAGCATACTTGTTCATTTGGGCTAGCTAATAAGCTCTCAATGAGGTTTTTATACCCACGGCCACAGCATCCCATGTTTTGAACAAATAATAGTTTTGAACTAATAGCACTAATAGTTAGCTAGCTAGTAGCTTTCACTTAAGCATCATGACTGGCATGCTGTTTCAACATTTATTCAACCCACTGTAGCTAGCTACCCATTTATCTTATACCCCTTTCACACAGATGACCCGTGAACAAATGCCACCTAACTAACTAGTTAAGTTGTGTGCCACCTAACTAGTTAGACAGCTAAGTTTTAGGCCGATAGTTAGTGAACTAGCTGGCTTTTTAGTGCACCTAATTTGGTTGTAAGGGCAGCTAGCTGGCAAAAATGGCAGCTAGCTAACTCAGTGGCATAGGTTTTGTTTGAACATTAGGGGGACGCATTAAGCGGGGGGTCTGGGGGTCCTCCACCTGGAGATTTTGAGCGTCAAACACTTAATTTCCTGCATTCTGGTGAATTTTTATGCGCCAATGTGTTCCTTTTCTGCATCAATTTATGGTGGAAATGCTTCTTTCATGTTTTTATTGGGGGGGACAAATGCACGTGTTCTAAATATTGAGGGGGACGTATCCTCTGCGTCCCCCCCAAAATCTACGCCTATGAGCTATCTAATTTCTGTTAACAAGCTTAATCATATGGGCAGCTACCTAGGGAAAATGGGCAGCTAGCTAAAATAAAGGGATAGCTAGTTACGGTAAGTCAAATAACAAACGGCTTGCCATAATACGATGCCCTTCAAACTGTCCTGTTATGCAGAATGAACTGACTTGTTGGTGAATATTGTATCATGCCACAGCATATTGTAGCGTGCCAACCAATGGCTGAGTTGTACAGTACTGTACTCTCCGAGAGGCTCTCGTTTTAAGCATGCACCGTATGTACCAAGGGGCCCAGGTGTTGCACTAGATGTATGCACCGAGGGGCCTGGGGGCCCTAGTGGTCAACTCACGCTGTAAGCACCCATGGGCCTGGGGGCCCTAGTGATCAGCTCACGCTTTAAGCACCGAGGGGCCTCACATTGTAAGCGCTGTGGGGCCCGGGGGCCCTCACACTTTAGATGCCAAGGGGCACATGGGGCCCTGGTGGTCAGATCATGCTTTAAGCCCCAGGGGCCTAGGGGCCCTAGTGGTCAGCTCACTCTTTAAACGCCAAGGAGCCTGGAGGCCCTCACACTGTAAGCGCTGAAGGGCCCAGGGGCCCTCACACTGTAAGCGCTGAGGGGCCCAGGGGCCCTCACATTGTAAGCAGCGAGGGGTCTGGGGGGCAGTAGTGGTCAGCTCACGTTTTAAACACCAAGGGGTCTGGGGGCCCTCACATTGTAAGCACTGAGGGGTCTGGGGGCCCTCACATTGTAAGCACTGAGGGGTCAGGGGGGCCCTAGTGGTGAGCTCACATTTTAAACACCAAGGGGCCCAGGGACCCTTACATTGTAAGCGCTGAGGAGTCTGGGGGGCCCTAGTGTTTAGCTCATGCTATAAGCACCCAGGGGCCTAGTGGTCAGCTTGCGCTGTGTGCACTGAGGGCCCTGGCGTTCAGCTTCTTTCGGAAGTCTTGGGCCACGCACCGCGCACGGCCTGAGGCTTGGAGGCCCCCTGGCACCCCAAGGCCCCGGGGCACTGGCCCCACTGGCCCGGTCCATAATCCAGACATGGCCCCAGTGCAGTGACGGGGACACTGTGCTGTAGGAGATGTTGTCTCACGGTCCTGACTCACTGTGGTCATTAAAGATCCCATGACACTTATCGCTAAGAGTAGGGGGTTCCCCGGTGTCCTGGCTAAATCCCAGATCTGGCTCTCGCAAACTTGCCACCAAAACCATCCCCAGATTTAATTGGCTAAATAAATGTTCTCTCCCTCTCCACCTTCGTTATTGTGTGGTGAGCTTTCTGGCGCAAAAATGGCTGCCGTGCATCACCCAGGTGGGTGCTACACATTGGTGGTGGGTGAGGTGAGTTCCCCTTCACTGTAAAGCAATTTGAGCATTCGGAAAAGTGCTATATAAATGGAAGGATATTCTAATATTCTATATATATATATATATTCTATGGAAAATTTAGAGTCTCCAATAAGCCTTCCTGCATGTCTTTGGGCTGTGGGATGAAACTGGAGTACCCGAAGGAAACCCACGCGGACACAGGAAGAACATGCAAACTCCGGTATACGGTGTATATATATATCTCATAAAAAACATTATTAACGTACAAAAATGCCAAGTTACTCACACATACAAAGCACTGTCTATAACTCATTCATTCAAATTGGCAAAATCTCAGCCTGCCATTAAAAGTATTGATATCAAAATGATGGCAAGTTACTGTACTACAAACTATATAGGCTATCTTGCCTCACTGAAATTAAAGAAGCTGTATTCCAAAGCAATGTTTCCTAAATTGTTTCTAGTCACTTGGCCCTGTGTGTATAAGCATACGGTACATGGACAGGCCAAACATATGTGTGGATGGGTTTGTAAGAGGCAAGATTGATTGAATAGGCCTTAATATGTCCAATTTGTATCGGTATGTATGCATTTAGCTGCCCAGCCTTTCTGTTGCGTGAATGATTGTATGTTTCTTGGTGTAAATGTCTGTTCGTAAATGTGAATGTAACACGATGCGAGGGAAATGTCGCCATGGGGATAATGAAGTATTCTATGTACAATAAATATGTTCCCAGTATTTATTGTAAGTAGCAAATGTACAAGAACTTGTACATTTAGTAAAATCAAGTTGACAACCAACTATAAACATGTTTTCTGGAGGAATATGCTTCCTGTAGGTATTCACCAGCACTTTTGTACATTAATTTAAATGTATTGCATAAGGCAATTAGAGGCATTTAACACTTTGATGTGACACAAAGTTTGAATGACATTGTAAAATGGTAAGATTAAAAAATACCAGGCCAAGTGACTTGAAACAATTTAGGAAACATTGGGTAGCATTGCTTTGGAATACAGCTTCTTTGATTTTGGTGAGGCAAGATAGCCTATATTGTTTGTAGTACAGTAATTTGGCGTTATTTTGATATCAATACTTTTAATGACATGCCTAGATTTCACAAGTTTGAATGAATGAGTTATAGACAGTGCTTTGTATGTGTGAGTAACTTGGCATTTTTGTACGTTGAAAACGTGTTTTTTATGAAATATAATTTCTTTTTGCAAAGTGTTTGTTATGAGAAAGTGAGAATGGTAATTCACATAAATGTAGACTGTGAGAAGTATGCGTACACATACATACATGCAAACAAACATACAGCGTAGGCAGTCCTGGATGTAGACTGGTTTGATTTGGAGGCAGAGCAAGATTTTGGGGTTGCCAAGTTGTGAAAAACTGAGTTTGAATATCTTTAGCCTAGGTGTATGTAAACTTTTGTATAGCAAAGTGAAAGTGCTAAATGGTACACGTTCATCAGACTACACAAATTCACACAAGGACAGCCATAATCCACAACCGTTTCTTAAAGGGATACTTTGCAATTTTACACCCAGGTCCGCACATTTCATGTTGCAATATATTTATTTTGGCAAGTCAATTAGGGCATCTACTTTGTTCACATCAGAGGTCATTTTAAAACAATCAATTAGAGACAGATTTATTTCAGCTTTATTTCACTATATCAGAATTCCAGTGGGTCAAAAGTTTACATACACCAAGTTGACTGTCTCTTTAAACACTCTGGAAGACTCCTGAAATTGATGTAATTACTTTTTAGAAGCTTTTGATCGGCCAATTGTCGTAATTAGGAGTTAATTGGGAGTTAACTGGCACCTGTGGCTGTATGTAAGGGCCTACCTTTAAAGCCATTGCCTTTTTTGCCCTTGATACCATGGGAAAATCCAAGCAACTCAGCAAAGACCTCAGAAAAAAAATTGTGGACCTCCAAAAGTCCGGTTCCTCCTTTGGAGCAATTTCCAAACAACTGAAGGTACCACGAGTATCTGTATGAACAATTGTATGCAAATATAAAAATCTTGGAACCACACAGACACAGCATCGTTAAGGAAGGAGGCACAAATTAACTCCCTGGGCTGAACGAACTGTGGTCTGAAAGGTTCAACTGAACGCCAAGACAACAACTAAGGTACTGGTGAAGGAGTTGGAGGCATCAGGTACCAAAGCATCTACATCCACCATTAAGAGAATCCTACATCGCCATGGCCTGAAAGGCTGTCGCGCAAGGAAGAAGCTCCTATACTAAGACCGGCATAAAAAAGTCAGAATGAACTTTGCAGGTGATCACCAGGATGAAGACCTAGCCTTTTGGAGTGTTCTCAGGTCAGATGAAACAAAAATTTTACTGTTTGGCCATAATGATCAGCGCTATGTATGGAGGACAACGGGTGAGGCTTTTAATCCGAAGAACTCCATCCTAACTGTGAAGCAAGGGGGTGGCAGCATCATGTTGTGGGGGTGTTTTGCTGGAAAAGGGACTGGTGCACTTCAGAAAATAGATGGCATCATGAGGAAGGCGGTTTATCTAGAAATACTGAAGCAACACCTCAAAACATCAGCTAGAAAGTTAAAACTTGGTCACAACTGGGTCTTCCAGCAGGACAATGAACTTAAGCATACCTTCAAAGTTGTAACAAAATGGCTTAAAGACAACAAAGTAAAGTATTGGAGTAGCCATCACAAAGCCATGACCTGAACCCCCCCCCCCCCTTTCATGACACTTGTTACATGGTGCCCCATCCCAGCACTTTTTTTGGTAATTTGTATTTGTCCTAATACTGTAGCTTATTCTTCTTCCTAGTTGGCTTTGCAGAGGTTAGGTCAGAATAGTGTTCACTGTGAACTGTGTTCTTGGCTAGAAATAGCTGTACAAAATAAGTATTGTACCTTACTGAACCTGTGTTCAGCAGTTGTCTATGACCATGAAATGCACTTTTTGTACGTCGCTTTGGATAAAAGCGTCTGCCAAGTAAATGTAATGTAATGTAATGAATCCCATAGAAAATTTGTGGACTGAACTGAAAAAGCATATCTGAGCAAGGAGGCCCACAAACCCTACTGACTTGCACCAGCTCTGTCAGGAGGAATGGGCAAAAATCCAACAAAGTATTGTGAGAAGCTTGTGGAAGGCTACCCCAAGCATTTGATGCAAGTTAAGCAATTAAAGGGCAATGCCACCAAATACTAACAATGTAACAATGTATGTAAACTTAGTATTTGGTGGCATTGCTCTTTGACAGTTATTTGTCTACAGATTTCACCTCTGTTAGAAATAGGAGTTAACTTCCATGTTTTTGTTTTAGCTGAGCTTCATTACCTCCAAACATACTCATTATGAAGACCATGAGACGATGAATCTTTTGATATAATATAGTGAACATCTGTGGACATTCCAAGGTTGCTTGTCTGCTGTTACCATCTGAGGAATTTGAACCTTGCATCTGGGCCTACTGTTTGGTGTGCCCAGGGTCTTACATTTTTGTCTTACATTTTTACTTTTTCATCCCTGGCTTTTTGGAAAATTCATCTGTCTTTTGGTTTTTCTGGGAGAAACAAGCTGTGATTTGGCATTTTCCTTCATTAATTTCCTTTGTGACTGTAACCTGTCCATGTCTGTAATATTCGCTATTTGTTTGGTTGCTGGCCTTCATGTTTAGATTTGACATTTTCGCTTGTGACTTTCGTTGGTCAGAGATTGAAAAGGGTAGGGGGTGCAGACTGCCCAGAATGAAGCTGTCAAGGCTTCCTATAATAGTGTGAACACCAATTAAATCTTTTTAAAGCAAAATTTTAGTACAGGTGGCTTGGGACAGTGGGAGGTGAAGGAAGGGGAGAGGATGCGTAGAAGTTATAATCTGAAATGTCTCCGGTTAAATGCTAGAAGTATAAAAAATACATTTTTGTAACTTGAGGCTGCTATGAATAGTGGGGGCTGTGACATATTTGGGAATACAGAGACATGGCTTGGGGAGGAGGATGGGTATGAATATCATATAGAGGGGTACAAACTCATTAGGAAGAACAGATCCAGTAGGAGAGGTGGGTGTGTAGCTCTCAATGAAAATTAAAGTTTTAATGTGCCAGAAATTCCAGAAATTGACCAGCACATGCCAAGTGAGGACATTTGGATTAAACTAAATTGGAATGTGCTCTATTTGAAAAAGATTTGGGAGTAATGGTTGATAAACGCCTTTAAGGTTCTAGGCACTGTGCTGTAGTAGTAATAAAAGGCCAGCAGAATTCTGGGATATATAGCCAAACATATTAAGTATAAATCCATGCAAATTATATTCATTTTATACAATACATTTGTTAGACCACACTTGGAGCATTGTGTGCAGTTCTGGGGACTGTACTACAAGAAAGATATACAGGCTCTGGAAAAGGTTCAGAGAAGAGCAACCAGGCCAGCTTGACACTTGATGCTATGCTACCTAGTGTTTCAACTCCGAAAGGCCAGCTTGACACTTGAGGCTAAGCTAACTAGCGTGTCCGCTCCATAAGACAATCTTGACACTTAAACTGAGCTACCTAGTGTGTCAGCTCCATAACGGCCACCTTGACACTTGAGGCTGAGCTAACTAGCATGTCCACTCCGTTGATGCAAGCTTGACACTTAACGCTAAGCTCCTTGCCGAGTCAGACATCCGTGTTTAATTTTAGAGACTCTGTGATTATACTTGATCATTTCATAGGACTATAGAACTATAGGAGTGGCTAACTATAGGATTGAGTGTCTCTGAAGCCCTCACATAAGTAGTGAGATTGTTCCATAAGATAGGAGCTCTTTGAGCAAAGGCTTTACCGCCTACTGTAATTTTAAAAATGCATGGAATTTTTACAGAACCAGCATCTTGTGAACAAAGTAATATTTGAGGAGAGTAAGGAAAAAGTAACTAAGATAGTCAGGGGCTAAACTGTTTAGAGCTTTATACGTTAACAGCAGGATTTCATAGTTGATTCTATATTTGACAGGCAGCCAGTGAAGAGATGTAAACACTGCACTGATATGTTCCCATGGCTTAGCTCTAGTAAGGATTCTAGTAGCTGCATTCTGTACAAGTTGTCGATGTTTCAATGCCGAGACAATAAAATGTTACAGTAATCAAGTCGAGAGGATACAAATGCATGATTTTTCAGCATCCTGGGGGGAAAACATCTTCCTTAATTTAGAAAATGGAGGAGCTACTACAAGCTTATCAGTTTTATCAGAATTCAACATAAGAAAATTTATGACCTCTAACTTGGCTATTGGATCAACTTCACCTAGTTTAAAAGATACATAAAGGTGCATGTCATCTGCATAGCAGTGGTAGTTAACACCATGTCTGATTATGATGCCCCCATGTACAAGGAATAAAGCAAGGGACCCAACTCAGATCCTTTGGGTACTCCCAGGTTAACCCTGCCCAAGCACCCTGTCGTCAAAGCTAATCCTGGTTCCTTTGACTGTCTTGTATCCATCTGCCTGCTGACTCTGTTCTTTTGTGGTATGGACTTCAGCAAAGGCAATATCTTCTGCCAAATCCTTCTGCAGGGATTCAATATTTTTGGAGTAAGTCCCATTCCTCTCTCTTGCAGGGCATTCTTGAAGATTACATCCACAGGAAGATGAGGAACTCGACCTCGACAAGCATTAAATAGAATTGGAGAAAGCCTGTTGTTTCATGGGCTTTGCGGTTGTATAAAAATGTCAGATGTGGAGCATGTGTTGCCAGCTTTGTTTGGAGCATGGAGGTAGGGCTATAATCATATTGCCTAGCGTCCAATTAAAATGCTAAGTGGTGCTGTTTTCCACTGGGTGAGAAGCGGTCCTATGCGACCTATACGTGATGGACTTAGCAGTCTGATCAGGACACTGAAAAGCATGGGCAAGCTTAGTAAATTGATCTGTAATCACAAGCACATCCACAATTTTATTATTTTAATCTTCAGCACAGCAGAAGTCAATGCAGTGGTCTTTATGGTTACCAGCCACACACACCCCTCAGGCTCTGGACTCTTCCCAATGACACAACAAGCACAGGACCTCACGTGTTCCCTCACATCTGTCCCAGAAGAATCTCTGGTGGATAAGATGCAGTGTTTTGAACTAGCCCTGATGGTCAACATCATCAACCTCTGATGACCTCTTTCTTCAAAGAAGGTGGCACAGTGTACTGGTATCTCTTACGCTTCGTCAGTGGGTCTTTAGATACAGAATCCCATTATCAATAGTCAGTTCATCCCATTGCTTAAGAAGCTTGGCCACTTTCTTTGACTCTCTTGCTTTTTCGTGCCTGGATGGTCTACGGTGTCGATCTACAACATGGCTCTGGCTAGCACAGTGTCTTTCATCTGCTACATCCTCAAGTCATCCTGAGAGTAAGAAGATAATTGCCCAGTGTCTGACTGGCACTGCATGTGATTTGCTTGTGAGACAGCTCTTGATCTTGTCCAAGTCTCCCAATCTACCAAGCTTTGTAAGACTCACTGGACATACCTCCAGCCTTAACAATGGATCTCACTCTGCCTTTCATTTTACTGCTTACTGCATTTTACTGCAAATTTTCACTTGCGCTGGATGATCGGAACATATCTTGGACTGTGCTGCAGGCTCGCTTCTCTGACTCTGTAAGGTTCCCTTGTTAGGTGGTGGCTGATTCTACATGCTGCAAATGGTTCTCTGCTCAAGGCATCAGCAACTGTGTTCCTAGGGCTCGTACATACTTGATGTCGAACTCATAGGCTGCGAGCTTCACCACCCACCGTTGCTCAAATGCATCTAATCATGGGTTTGTCAGAATGTACATGAGTGAATTGTTGTCTGTCCAATGGAAAAACCTGTGCCCCTTCAACCAGTGGCTGAATTTATCACAGATAGCTCATTCGAGAGCCAAGAACTTCGATGAGCAGTTCGCAATGAGTCTCTGATGACGTCACTTTTCCAACAATACATTATTACGTTGTATTATGGAGGACCTAAAGTTCACATAATGCTGATCCAATCGGATGTTTTGAAACTGAGCACAATCTCTTAATTACACTTGCTGATTCCGTCAGCACAGTTAATAATCTTTTCCTTTGACACTCTGATAAAAAGCAGACTCCTGTGAACTGCCCTACAACAGGACTGAGCAAAGATTCTACCCACCACTATTGTCACCGACTGTGGGAAAACGGACAAGAGCAGTGTGCACAATGAACTTAGCTACCAAAAAACACCATAAGAGGGCGTCAAAAGAACAGCACCTCATTTGTCTAGTTGAAAACATTAGACCATTACTCCCTTGAGGATAATAATATGTAATATTTGGCAAACTTGTGCAGGTACTTTTTTCCTCCTGCTACATATGCATAATTATTTTCTAAAAAATCATCAAAAAAATCAGCTCCAGCAGTAGAAATTGTGATCCCTCATAGTGATCACTGATCCCTCGATGTATTGTCGATTGACACAATCCTATACCCGGATATTCCATCTAGGTGTTTGGTGAAAACCTGGCTAGATTTTGTTGAAATGTGAAAGTTTTCTAGCTGGCTAGGACATAGCCAGACTATATCCAGGTAAAAACTGAGATGAATTAGGGCTAAATTCAGCTAACCTTTTAACTCTCAAAACATTTCTCAACCTAGATTTCCACCCCTCTAGACATTAAGATTCCATCTACATTTGGACCCTATGTCACTCTCATTTCTCTTCTGTCCAATTGCATTAAAATAGAGACGGGCCATGATTCTGCCATTAGCTTCCACTGGAAATAAAGAAGATGGAAGAGAATTAATTGTTACAGTTTCTACCCACTCAAGTTGTAAGATTTCACAAATTGTGACAACCATGACAACATTGTGGAAACATTTCTTAAATTTTTTGGTGAACTACCCCTTTAAGTATTCAGCCAGAATCTCAGACCGTAACATCTGTGTGTCCCACCAGAAATCAAGATTCGTCAGACCAAGCAACATTTTTTTTTCAGTCTTCATTGTCCAGTTTTTGCAATCATTTTCCCACTATATTCTCATCTTTCTGTTCCTCCTGTCCAATGGGTCATGGGCAGAGACTGTAAAAAATATGGACAAAGCTACTGTGACGTCACCCATTGACTCTCCGTGGGTCTCCGAAAATACGTTTTGAAGCTCAATGGCGGGCGCGGCCATTTTGGAGTTGGAGCCAAAACCACAGAGTTTAAAAGCCGCTCTGTGATTTTTACAATTTGATTGACAGTCCGGTGCGGAAAAGCCCATCAACCTGAACGAGGCTAGCTGACTGTCTGCCGTTATGTTTTAAAATATATTATCAGATGTTTACGGAGTTTAATTTCCATCCGTGACTGTACTGTCATGTAATCACGTTATATGTATGACATTAAAAATACAATTAGGCTATGTTCAGTTATCTTCAATTCATGTTTCTCAGCAAAACGAATATGCTTAACTAGCATATCAGCTTGCCAGTGAGCTAGGTAGGCTATCCGTGGTTAGCTCACGCATTAGCAATATGAACCACAGGGGAAGAACATTGACTACACTGATGGTCAATCAATCGGAGATGTGTAGGCTACTGGTGATTTGACTAGGCTAATTTTCGTATAACTGTCTGGTAGATCTGCTGTTAACCGAGCAAGTTATCGTCGTAGGTTTTCGCCAGTCAGTTAATGAGCCAGTAACTGCTACTACTAGCTACTCCATCGCCGTTTGTGGTGTTCACTTGCTGGGTGACGCTAGCTGACCGATCGTTCGCAAATCACTTTCTACCGAATAAAAATTAACACTGTCAGCGGTTATTAACAAATCTACCAAGTATTTTAATAACTGATCTGCAGGCGTGTAAATATGACAACGCACTTTGTACAGCAAGTTTTCCACCTGGTGCATGAAGACAAAAATAATGTAGCCTACGTTGAATTTCTAATTATTATTAGGCTATCGTTTTTTTCTTGTAAATCATCCAAACCAATGGAGAAAAGCCAATATACGCAAGGAGCCCCCAGAACCGATTCTGAGAACCACTGTCTTAAATGCCTAGCTTGTCGGTCTCTTAAATGCTAAAAACATATTCCTTTCTAAATGCCAAGATGGTTAATTTCGTTAAATTCTGTGTGTGTGATTTCAGCAAATGAACCTTGAGACTCTTAATTCGCTTCGTGAAACTGAAAAAGTGTTTATCCCAAAATCGGGATTATAGTAGCTTTGTCACATGCTTGAAGCATGGCCCAGGTAGACATTTACGGAATGTACACGACTGACAAGCCGCCAAACACGTCTGACAGATTGAATGTTTGCCGGTTAAGGTTAGCTAGCTAGTCAAATGGCTTGGTAGCCGAAGTTGCGAACTGTTTTAGCATAGGCTACTACTGGACTACCAAATATAGCAAGCTGATTACGCTTTCTGCCAACTAATTATTTGGTTAAGTAGGCTAAAGGAAATAGTAAAAATGACTCGGCTACCGAAAAACTTAAGAGGAGGATTATTTTATGGTCGTCTAGTGCAGCTGTAAATAGCACACGCCATAATTAAATCACCACGAAATGGGATGCTTGCATTTTCAGACTTAGCACAGGCGGACCGTAGCCGGCGCCGCAATGTCAAGGCCAAGAGACGCCACCGCCCACCCCAGTGACCATAGACTGTAGCCCCTACTATAGCTCAGTCCTCCGCAGTAATCCGGAAGTGACGCAAGCTGTACCTCATTGGTCCAGAACAAATATTGGCACAGTGCCCAAATGACGCAATAAATCATGAAATCGACCCATGGACAGTCATAAGACCAATAAAATACACCTATTATGACTATTTGTTCTTGTGAGAAAAAATTATTGACTTTGTATTTTGATCGCATTTGTACCGTAGACTTACATGGAAACCGGATATGAAAACACCTATACTGGAGCCATCCGTAGTGGCGCTAGTGAGCAACCAGGAACTACAACACCAGGAAATGAGCTTCAAAAACGAAGTCTGGTTTTGGCCGCTTGGTCATGGGTCATGCCGGGAAAAACGCTTGAATGTAAGCGTATGCAATATAGCACAACATGAATATGGGACTTTTGTGCTTCATGACATGCATGGGCTATTTCTGACATAATGTGTCTTGAACCCCTAATTGCATTTCTGGCACTTTATTTCTACATAAATTGAAAAGTAAACTAATCTAAGCAAGTATTGTAAATGGTGAAAGTGCTTCATTTTAAGCCATTTTCCAAGTCTCTGTGATGTTCACATCTATAAAGCTTTTAAACTTTTCAGTCAGAATGAGCCAAAATCCCAAAGGAATGTTTACAGCACCTAGTTGAATCCATACCAAGACAAATTCAGGCTCTCCTGGAGGTGAAAGGGGGTCATACCCAGTAATAGATAGGAGTACTTAAGAAAGTGGCCACTAAGTGTATTTTAATTGAGACAGCTTCAGAAGGCTAATGAAGGATCTACCCCCAGTGCACCTTCTTTTATCTGTATTGTCAGCAAGGTGAAGATTAATTGAAATATGTTTAATTTTACAAACCCTGGAGCTTTAATCGATAACACCC
This sequence comes from Anguilla anguilla, assembly GCF_013347855.1. Taxonomy (NCBI): domain Eukaryota; kingdom Metazoa; phylum Chordata; class Actinopteri; order Anguilliformes; family Anguillidae; genus Anguilla; species Anguilla anguilla. The sequence goes on along the minus strand of NC_049203.1, from coordinate 28,888,296 downwards.
GTGTTTCATGTTTGGCACTCTGAATATTGAACACAAGTGTATCAACAGTTAAAACACCTCAACTTATCCAACATGCAAATTTTTATTTAATTTGGTAATTATTATCAATGATATAAATTATTAAGTTGCCAAATTCATTGATAGGCAGAGAAAACTGTTGGATCAACCTTTATCAAAATGTACTAATCTAAACCAGATTAAAATAAAAAAATGTATTAAATTAGAACAAATATTCACATCTAATCGAAAGACGATGTTCAATTACCTTGTGTTCGGTATTCAGAGTGCCAGACGTCCATCGAGGGTGTTAATGCTTAAAAATGCTGGGTTCGGAAAATGAAACATATTTCAATTAATCCTCACCTTGCTGACAGGTTACAGACATGTGCACTCACACAAGAAATTAATGAAAGAAGATACTAGACCACAGCGTGTTTGTCCCAAAGTAATCCAAAATTCAAAAACCCAAAGGCAGCAGAATATTCTAAAAGAACAGAGATGAAATGTAGGATGCCAGACCTAGACGCAGGACTCAGATGCCCACTTCCAACTAACTGTTACATTAAATTACATTACAAACATTACAAACGCTGTTATCCAGAGCAAATTACTCAACTTTTTTTAAATAGCATTTTACATTGTATCCAATTATACTGCTGGATATATACTGAAGAAATTCAGGTTAAGTACCTTGCTAACGGGTACAATGGCAGTGTCCTACTGGGGAATCGAACCTGTGACGTTTAGGTTACAAGACCAACTCCAAACAATTACAAACAATACAATAACTGTTACAAACATCTTCCAAGAGGAGGGGTGAGGGGCATGGACACCTCCTCTTACACACACACACACACACACACACAGACACACACATCCTCACCTCAGATGGCTAACCCCCCTCCAGTTCCTCCTCTGTCTCATCTCCAGGCTATGCTGGCCAAGCGCTTCAAAGCTTCCAATGGCTGAGAATGGCCAAATAGTGAATTACATGTCTGACAATATTTTCTCCACACTGTATCAATACGGGTGTTGTTTCTGTCATAGTGCCCTGGAGGATAAAGGTTTTGACATCAGTGCGAGGGGGGAGATCCAGGTGAAGGGGAAAGGCCTGATGACCACATACTTTCTGCTCCAAAACTTGTGTATCTCTGAAGAACAAATCATGGGGAGATATGGACAGCCTTGTACCTACAGGGATAACCATCAGGAGGACCCAGAGAGCAAATCAGGTAAGAGGCAAATGGGGCAAAGATGGTTGACGATGCAGTAATCATCATACTCCTGTAGGGGAAATATATAAATGAATCAGGTCCATCTCAACAATCCTCATGCGTGGGTGCCAAGGAATTCAGTGGATATAAATATTGTTATAAACACTTTTCAGGGTTTCCTACAGAAATAACCGCAATGACCAGACACTCAGCGATTAAAAACTTAAATTAACTTCTGTACTTTCTGACCTCATGTCAACAGACAGAATTCACAAAAAAACTTCCACACAATAAAACCCCCAATGCAAAATGTACATATATAGAAGTACACATGTTTAAAAAAACAAAAATTTGCAGCCCCCATGGCTAGTTTGCTACTAGTGCATTGGTAACGCATTTGCTTATGGGACCATGAGAGGCACGGGTTCAAATGCCACCTTGGACTCAACCTCTTATTACTTGTTACACTGGCCTACTTGCTAACTAATAATTTTGATAAAACAATAAATAACTATTGCTTTTGAAACTTTGTGGAAACATATATTTCTGAAATCTATTCTCTATCTTTTCAACACTCTTCAAGACATTAAAGAAAGTCCCTTTTTGCCATGTTCTATTGTTTGCATCCTTCTGGGTAAAATCCACCCACACTTTAGAGTTTTGCTTTCAGCATTTTGACCGAGTTTAACATTAACAAGCCTACTAACGAGCAACACGGCAAATGTATAATGTAAGTACAGACAGCACCGAAATTAAACACGGAAACATGCTTTGTGATTTGGCCGTCTAGGTAACGTTGTCAGTCGTATGGGAACTGGCTAAGTGATAACAGCCCTCCTCAAATTCTGAAGCCCTTTTCCCCACTTTCTAAAGGGTGAACTACAATGCCCTGATACAAAAAGAACTTGAAAGCCCCACGCATCCCATTGTAAGTCAATGGTGAAGCCCATTGTAAGCCAAAAAAGAGGCCCATGTTCTCTGTGGAAATATAAAGTCAATACATTTTTATACAAAAAATGATGGTTTAACTAGTTAACCCCATCCCTTGTAATGTCTCTCCTGGGTCTGATTTTTGAAAGTAATTATGCCAGTATTCTTAAATTTGAGTAAATTTCAGTGGATGAAATTTGGCTCCTCATATTACCATATGATCATATAAGGGAACTCCCCATCCTGGCTGCCTGGGGTATAGAGAAGAGTGCTTCAGTGGTAGGTGTAATGCTGCATCATCTGATTCGATCTCACCGTTCTATTACGTTGTCTGCTGCAATCTTCTTCTCTACAAATTAATCACTATCTACTTCTGTTGCTAGCTGGCTAGCTAATCCACCCATCTCTCTCCTTAACTACTGCAGTGCTAGAAAACATCACAAGCTAACTTGCTGACTGATATTAAACATACAATTTCATACACTGAACTTGCTCTGGATTTTAAGGTTTATGGTGTTATGTGCAGATTTCCATTGCCTCAAGGGAGAAGGGTCCAGTGGCTACAGCACCCCAGGGGTCAAATGTAGAAAAACAGAAAAATAATAATGTGTAAATCTGAGGGCACTTTATTCTCCAATAAAAAAAAAATCTCTTCTGGGGTTTTTTGAATAAGGTAGTGAGTGCCGTTTTTTTTTCTCTCCTTTCCTTTTTTTAGTGACATTTTGTATGCTGTAGAATTCTAAGTTCCACAGGACGCACTTGGCTTGCCACAGGAATTTCTACCTATGGACTTATCTACCATATTATTTTAGTTGCCACACCTCCCAAAGTGGTCTTATGCACTCGGCTTGCCACAGGAATTTCTACCTATGGACTTTTCTACCATATTATTATAGCAGCCACATCTCACAAGGTGGTCTTATGCCCCCAGCCCACCACAGGACTTCCTACCTGTGGACTTATTTACCATATAGCCAGAACCCCATTCTGGTCTTATGCCCCCGCCTATAGAACTTTTTTATCACAACACACATGCCCATAATGCTTTTTAATCATGCTTCAATAACAACAAACCATCAGATAAATACAATTTAAAAGGGTTATTGGGTTACTCTCATCTTAATAACAGAATAAGTGAAATTTTCCAAAAATCTATTGAGGGTGATATTTTAAATTTACTCATCTTTCCTCGGGTTCTGTAGTCAAAATTAGAGAGTGCTTCCAATCCCACTGCTGCCACCAAAAGTAACTGTAGGCATTTCTTAACAAATATTATGGTGTTGAAGATAAAGATAACAAATTACAGAATCAGGAGCTCCTTTTTATAATTTAAAGGGGAATTGCACTTTATGACACTTCTGGGCTCATTTTCATACCTACCAGGAGTTTTGTGTGCATCCTAGATGGTTTTTAGGTTGCTTGCTTCAATATTTAGATATTTGTAGATTTTTGATTCCCGTGTGAGCAAAAAATATTGAAATTATTTACACAACATTACTATTTACATTTTTTTTGAATATCGTGATTGTCATTAATACCGGTACAGTGGTTACTGGTTTTGTTTGATTTATTTGCCTCTGCGGCAGAGGTTCTGCTGGCCAGAGGGAAATGCTTGCAGGGTTCTGATAGTAAGGGGCAGCAGAGTGTAATTTTTCCTCATAAGGACAGCTTCCACCATTCTGCATTGTACTTGACGTCACGCCGCGTTGCATTTTGGGGTGATTCGCTATCTTAAGATGAAAGCTTAGCTCTGTGATTTTAAGATGACATTAGTATTTGGGAAAAATAAAACCCTAATACCAGCTAATATTGGGCTGATATCAGCAAAGAAGTCATTCAAACTCGTTTTGGCAATTTTTCAGAAAACACATTTTCATGTCATAAATGCTACTCAAATAACAACATATAAATACCTAACTTGTCAGAAAATAACAGCAGTTTTCTTCAATACGATTTATTATCTGCTTCCCTCTTCCTGGGTAATCACTCTAGTTGCAGAGGGAGGTGACTGCTGGCAGTGTATTCACGGGTGTTCCACGCACAAACATTAAAACAAAATTGGCATCTGGGCTCACTCGAACAGGTCATTTGGCTTTGTTTACGAGCATTTGTGAATGCACCTAACACTGCACTGAAGTCAATTGGGTCATTATGAAAAATCTAACCTCATTGAAAGTATTCTTACACATTTTGCACATGTTATAATAAAAAATCACTGAAATGTTTTACATGTCATTCAGTTATTATACATTAATGCTTTCATATATTCAGGTGTCCTAAAATGTTAAGCTGTTCTAAGGAACTACAGCAAATTCAGAAACATAATGTCAATAAAAAAGAAAATTTTAAAAAACGGGCCTCGCTATCTTATTCAAAATAACCCCTGATTTTTTTTTTTTTGGTGAATGAAGCGTCCTTAGATTTCTACATTAATATTTTTTTACATTTGACCCCTGGGGTGCTGTAGCCTCTGGACCCTTCTTTCTCCCTGGAAAAAATGGAAATCTGAACATAACCCCATAAACTTCAGTTTATGTAATTGTATGATTAATATCAGTCAGCAACACAAGTAACCAATTGATTCTTGTTTTTCGATTTCTGTCTTTAAAATGAACTTCGAACACCCATTAATTTCTTGCTTTTTAATTTTGGTTCCTGAAATAGAAAACGATTGGCCAAAAAGTTCACGGATCCTTTCCCCCCAATGATAGTTTGCATGCCGAGGGAAGCAGCTAATATTTAACATCGTATTAGGAAACAACTGTTATTTTATGGAAAGTCAACGATTTATATATTGTTATTTGATTATACTGTAGCAATTAGGCCATTATGGATTAAAAATAAACTGTCAAACTCTGTTTTATGAAAGTCGCCAAAACAGGTTTGACCTCCCAAGGGATATGTATCATCGCACACTTGTAGTTGGTTGGGAACTGGGAATCGAAAAGACCCATCTCCTCTTCATCGTAATTCTTTTAAAAAAAAGCACCCATTTGTAAAACTAAAAGGGTGAACAAAGATCTCCAAATGAAATTTATTTAAGATCATTTAACTTGCTTTCTTGCACATCTTTGAGCAAACAGAACATTTAAAAAATAATGAAACAATAGGCCCTAGGCTATGTTGTAAAACTATTTTCTTGAAATAAAGTACTCAGCTGGATCAATTCCAGCAGTTTTATTTCTAAATTATATTGTTTGTTTTACAGTACATAGGCAATTTATTTAGATTATTATTATTATTTATGATTTATTACCATTTTAAAATCATTGCATACATGAAAACACATAAAGACAGCCACAGACCAAAACACGCCTGGTGACAATAGCCCAGTCAACTCTTTTGTGAGAGAAGTGTGAAGTCATTTTTGTTTGTTTAATCACCATAGTTACCGTGCTCATACTCAAAATGGACAGGATGATTGATTGCTGAAAGAATTGTGCTGTTTCACTTTTAGCTGCATTTTTAGATGCTAAACCCACATTTAGGTTAGGGAACTACAGGCGCACAATTGTAAAGCGTCACATGCCCAACATTTTAAGCAGGGGCGTGAAAATGCGTCCACCTCTGCACTGCACTGTCCTGTAACTGACCTGCCAGTTTTGGGTCTCTTTCCTTGGTTGTTAAATCACCTTGGATTTCTACATTAACTTCAATAGGCAGCAAGCGCTTTTGCCCTGAAGCATGCGCAGTAGAGGCGGTTTCCCCGATACTTCCTAGGCTTCACCGCCTGCCCTCTCCTACCCTCTCCAGTTCTTATGTACCCTCTATGGTCTGCGCACATCTTTGCCAGTCTCTCTCAAAGATGCCTCAAAAAAGGAATTTTTTCACACATCAAAATGTTAAATAATAATTGTTTATTTTAATAATTCAGTCATTTCAATAAATGTCCATTCCCCTATTCGGTAAACAAGGAACTAGACGCTGTCCGGACAGAAACTACTATGGGCAATTTGCCTTGAAGAAATTCTAATTTAAAACAATTAATTTCGCATTAAAAACAAACACAAAACCAAAACCTACTATACAGACCAATCTGATGTGTGCTTATAATAAATGCATGTGATAAATGCTGTTTCTTCTTCATTAATCATTTGGTATAGGACTGAATTGCATGTCAATGCAATCCTCAAATGACGACAGCAGCAGTGAACAAAAAGTTACATTTACACCGTGTTACATTTATGATGCATTACATTTATACCGACTCTCCCCTATATCCCAAGTGAAACTAACAGGGATAACGTTAGACTGTGCTCAAAACTATCTGACTATTGTTAAGTTTCAGTCTGACCACAAAGTTTATTGAATAAAGGCTGCTTCATACTTTCCGCGTCTGCGTATCCGCGAGGGTCCGCTTTGGTCCTCGTGACGCAAATGTCGTCATCCGCCCATGTCTGGAGGGTCCGCGCGGACCCCTATGCGGACGTCCGTGCGCAGCCCAAAATTTGTGAACGCACGGACTGTACGCATAGCAAGCATGCCGACTGCGCATGCTCCAGATAACAAAATTTAATGGATGCTTGTTTTGAAGAGAGTTGTGCGAGGAGATCTGCCGTTACCCACATTTATATTGTCTATCTGGGCATTCATAAAAATATTCTTTCACCACTCAAAAATCATATTCCGTCATAGCAACAAGACAAACCCGACAATAGCCCTAAGATATGCCAATACAGCAGTGAAAACGCTGCTGACTGAATAACAAAATAAACGAGACAAGGTTTTTTTAAATGATACCATGTCATTCTACAGTCAATATCTGGGATTAAATATTGAATAAATATACAAGCTTCCCATTGGTTTTACGCGTAGAGATGTCCCTTTTGAGACTGACTGGTCATATATTGTCTTGGACAATCCGTTTGTGAAATACATGCGCATTTGTGATGCCTGGATACCTTCCAAAATAGCTGTGCGTAATACCACACCTGTTGTTTACGGCGTTGTCGCCCTTTTTAGTACAGTCTGGCTTGATTGGCAATTCATTTATTCAGTAGGTGAGAGTATAAGCTTTCTAACGATGAATAGTATGTCTAATTTTGCTTTTGGAATAGCGTTTTATAGGTCAGCGTAACTGAAAATTTTCTTATTGCATTCACTTACACATTCACTCTGTGGTAATGGTACTGCAATGGAGTGTAGATCGGGAAATGCGCATGCGTGGAACACCAGACCGACGCGGACCTTCAATTGTAGTATGAATGGAACCGGGTGTGCGTCCTCGCGACCGGTACAAGTCCGCAGCTGTCCGCGGGCGCAGAACGCAGAAAGTATGAAGCAGCCTTAACCGTTTATAGACGTACATGTCATTCAAATACACACAAAAATGTTATGGGTAACAAGCATGTCCCTATTTTCAGCTTATCTTTAAAATGTATTTTTCTCTCCTTTCTTGTTAAAATAAGAGCAGCGGTAACACTGTTCTACTTTGCTTGTGAGTCCGACAGTTGAAGTGTTAACTGGCAGATATGGGTTTGAGAGCTCACATTTGCTACCTGGTGGTGGTTTTGCAAACAAAAGTAGTTCCTGTGGAAATACAAAGAGAACATATGTTAATTTGCCACTGCTGGGAAAATCTCTCGCGGCAGAAGCACCAAATGAAACCAGTAACCACTGTATATTGTGACATCTCTACTTGAATTATTATGGTTACTGTGGCCTGTTGTTTATAAAAACTACAATTAATCCCACTGTTCTGGACAATTTTATAAACTGGGTCTCTACATCTGGTCACCTGATCATCCCATCTATATTTGATTGACTGTGCAACCCCAAGCATTCTATTCCTATCTTAAACACCCATATCATCAAAATAAATGAAATTTTCTATCTCTGCTGGACTTCTTGGACAATTAAAATGTGTGAAAACACATGTAACTCTGCAGAAAATATTAACAGACCCCATGTGAAATTTACTGTGAATTGAAATCATTGCCAAAGCTGTGACTTTATGGTCAGTGAAAAACAGTTTTTTAAAAATATAGTGAATTCACAGAAGCAAATGGACAAGTGTTCTCTCTGTGCCTCACACAGATGCCAAGGAGACAGACAGCAGCAGAGAGGAGGGAGCTTTAACAGGGGAGAAGGCCCTGGTCTCGACACCATCCTTAGAGGCTGACCTCAACCCTGAGGCCATGAGCTCCAGGCTCTGCATGCTGCTGTGACATGCAAACAGCCTACATTCTGCCAGCGATGAACCTGCTCCGTTCTTGCCCTGGCAGTATTTCTAAAATAACGTGTGCACATCATGAATAGTGAAAGATGCATCATGAGTAGCTGACAAAATACCTCTATTTAAAAATTGTTGAATGTTAAAATGTTAAAGATTGGTTGGAAGGTTTTCCACAGCAATACTTTTTGCACAGAAATGTTTCTTTTTTCTTTTTAATGAAACATTACAGGATTATAAATCAATCCACAGGCACATTTAACATAAAATATAAGGTTAATTTTTCTGTGTTTTAATGCATTTTTCTTTTCATTTCTTTTCATCAGTTTACCCTGCTACTATTACACACACAGTTACAGACAAATAAAATATTCAAGCTCAAGCAAAGGAACCATGTGTATGTCAAACAAACAAACAGTAAAAACTGACCAGTAGGGATAGTGAATTTAATTGTCTGAAGTGTAACATTGTGTAACATAAGGCCCCTCAGGAGCATTGCTCCTTCCACCAGTGACCATTAAGTCATCAACTTCCACCAAGCAGCTCTGTAAAGGTTTCATCTGCACCTGCTGGCTGTGCCTTAATGTGCCTTATGGATGGGTCTGCCACCTCATTATATCTTCTTAAACATTATCCTGTCATCCCCCACCCACCCACAACTCCAGGTTGCTTGCAAGCACTGCACCCTACTTTTATGTGCTAATGGTGTCATGAGATCCACTGGATAGAAACGGACTGATAATGCGTACACACCAAGGGGAGTCTGTCACCCATTGGGCCCTGACAAATCTCCACAGCAGCTAGCTAAAAATCCCTGCCATTTCTTTTTTCTTTTGAAAAACTTCCTCACATTTAAATGAGAATACAAGATTGAAAATATTGTAAGCATGCTTTCTCTGGCAGTTGTTCTGGACTAATGTTTCCTGATGCACTGTAGACTTGAGTTGGAATGATCTTTTTTTTTTACAAGTATACATTGTGATTGTGTGATTGTAATGTACCCTTAATGTAATGTCTGCTAAATTAACATAATAGTACATAAATAACCGTCTTCATGTAGCATATACACCATATATGAATATGGTTAATCTGAGTAGTATGACCACAATAATTGTAATTAGTGCCTATGGTTTTCTTGGTTGGTGTCTGTTATATCATCAACGATACTGCAGTTTTAGTCTTATCATCTGCTTTCAGCTTAATAATGCAATCTTTGCATCTTCTGTTTAGCATAATTTCTAATAATAATACCATAGACTTAGACTTAAGGTGAGGCAAAATGTACATGCACACTTTGTAATATTGTACATTTAGACATATAGTTTCAAGTAAATTTCCTGTGAAAAAATAAAACCATTTACCTCAATGGTAACTTCATTTTTATTACTTTATCATTCACACTGGAGATTTTGTCCTCCATTAAAAAATTGCTTTGTCTTTTTTTTTTCAGAACAAGCAAAGGGCCATTCTGTCCATGCAAATATACTGCATATACAAAAAGAGCACAGTGCACAAAGGAATTGTGTACCTGCAAATACAAAATGTTTTACAGGGTTAAAAGGGTTTTTAAAAGGCTATAATTATTCCATTGTAATGAAAATATAAGAAATGTTTTTAATTTCCTCAGTCATGGAGTTTGTGGTTCAGATTAGAGAAAACATTCAAGTTAATCTTAAAATGGGAAATATCCTGAGGCCCAAAATACAACACAGTGGAACACCAGCTAAAATAAATGAAGTAGGAAAGTGATTGTTCACTGTAGTTTTTAATATCATTTGAGTTTTGGTTGAAGTTTCTGATGACCTACCAGCTTCACAATGGCAGGTAGCAAGTGTCAGCAAGTAAGGATTTAATTTAAAATATGTTTATTTTCTGAATCCAGTGGTTCCAACAGTCACTGCCCTTGTTAAAATTTTCAGCACTCTGAATACTGGACAGTTGCGTGTTAGAACCCCTCACTTAACCTACGTGTAAAATATATTTGATTTAATTTAATAACTATGTTTAAAATTAGAATTATCAATTATATTGCCAAATTCATTAATAGGTTAGTCTACAGAAAACTGGCGGAATCAACTAACAAGTCGAAACAAGCTCTATATCAGGTTTTAAGATTGAATAATTTAATTTACTACAAAGCAGTCAATTAGATTAATGCGTTGAAATCACATTCTTTATTGAATGCAGGCTCACTACTTATAAATTACAAAACAAGACATACAACAAAACATTAAACAATTGATTATGAAATACCATAAAAGGGAGACAGAGACGGATAAGCCAGACCTTGTCAAAGTGTTGCCCACTTCCAGTTTAAGCGCCACAGGATGAAAGGAAACCAGCTAAAAACACCCAACCATGGAACCACCACCAAAATAAGAAGAGAAAAACTTCTTCTCCAAGGCTCCAAAAGCAACCGCAACACAAAACAACCTTTTTCCTGTAGCAGTCTTAAATACCTTAACCAGCATGGCTTGAGGATGTTTGCCCTGATTGGGTATGCCGAGTTAAGGTGTAGGAGAGAAGGGAAGGGGGCTCAGAATAATTTATGACAAGACTGGCCTACCTAAAGGCATTGCATTCAAACTTAAAGAGGAAATGGGAAAGGGAAATGTTAGGTATGTAGCCATGCAGGGTCTCTGACCCCCGATGTGGTGTCCCGTGTCTTCTGGTTTGTCTCTTCTGAGACAACTCTGCCAGAGGTGAGACCCATAGATAAGACCTGCCTAGATTAACGTATCAGGGGATTTTGAATTTCCCCATTCACAGGGTTCCCACTCATTCTAGGGAATCATTTTCCAGGACTTTTCAAGGACAATTTCCATGACTTACAGACATGAAACATCGACTGTGGTAGCCCAAAGCCAGTGGTGGACCGGGGGGGGGGGGCAATGTGCAAGTACCATAACCATTCAAAACTTTGTGCTGCCGTGTAATCTCAGCAGCAGAGAAAAATACAGAAAAAAATACATTAAAATATGCATAATCTCTGCTCTAAATATACTGTTTAATAGCTTAATTTATAGCCTAGCCTACAATTTTCCAGGACCTCACAAATATTTCCAGGACATTTTGTACATTTTCTCATTTTCCAGGTGTTTGACATGACTGGAAAACTAGTCGATAAATTTCCAGGTTTTCCAGGATGAGTGGGAACCCTGATTCACATTGGCTTTGATGCTTGTGAACGGGAAGGCAGGCCACATTCCCTCTCTAAGGCCATAATCTGACACAGGGCATTTGAAGATTTGTGCTGGAAAATACACTTAAAACTCCAAAGGAGTCTGTGCAGAGATACAGTGGTTCCACAAGTGAATATTATTATATTATTCTTCAAAAAATGATTGTCTTAATTTAAGTTTGAACTATTCCCTATGGCCATGCAACCTGAGGACAAGGCAATTGTGGCACAGCTTCCTATATTAAATTTACTACATGGACCAGTCAATAGGGTTGACTAAATATTGGATTTCAAAAAAGTATGGGGGCGGATATTATTAACATAATACTGGGCTATTTGTTTATTTATTTATATACGGTCTATGGAAAGAGCAAAACCTTGTGGGACAAGCAAGGATTAATTTAAAATAGGCCTATGTTTTTTTTTTATACAGCAGTGCCAAGAGTCCTTGTTACTCTGAATACTGAACACAAGGGATATTGTGTGCTAGAATAGCAATGCAGATATGGATGAAACTTGGTGACTAAATTGCCTGTAGAAAATGAGTAGATTTGAAAAAAGTGATCAGATGATTTAGTTGCTGAGAGGTGATGTAGTTACACAGTCTATTAGGTGTTTTTCTTTTGCCAGCTCAGTTTCATAAATAATTTTGTTACAACATTGGCTTCTGTCCAATTATATTTCATCCAAGTGAAAATATTTCTAAAAGTTAACTAACTCCTGAATCTTGCTGCATGAAACACCCCAGGTGCCATTCTAGTTAACATTGTCTAATATTGTCTCGGTACAGGTAATGACACAAGTGGAGTTCTCTCATCATCTGCTGGAACAGCAAGAAAGGAGATGACTATAAAAACACCTCTGTTAAGCTTAAACTGTTATGTTTTTCATACTTTATTAGGGGGTTGCTTCTTGCATATTTTTCTGACTAGAAATATTTTAAAGACCTTATATGGTCTTACACCTCTTGGACAGCTTGAAACCATGGGTCATTTAAAATGTTGATCTACAGGCAGAGCTTTAAGCCGCGTTTCCACCGCAGGAACTTTACCCCGGAACTAGGAACCTTTTGAGGAACTCAGTGCGTTTCGACCGCAGGAACTAGGGTCTAAATTTAGTTCCGGGGGCTTTATTTTACCCCCAAAAAAGTTCCTGCTCGGGGGGTAGTACTTTCCAAAAGTACCGGAACCTTTGGGGAGGGGCGCTGAAAATTTCTGATTGGTCGACTACTTGCAGTGTTTTATTTCTATTATTATTATTTCTTATTTCTATGCCATGTTTAAAAATCTGCAGCCGCAAACCAATTTATTTTCATAATAACTTCACATCAAACTTGTATGTTATATGTGGCGTAGTAGCCTAGTTTTGGTTATAGCCTGCCAACGCCTTGGAATTATAACGTGTGCTCCTCTGTTCTTTTCTTGCTTTAGTATTCGTTTTAAAAAATGCTAAGCATTCGTGCTGGGACAGCATATTACGTACCAAAACATTCAAACGGATTAATTCGGTTGCTGAATATTTTCTTCCGGATTTTCTTTGTTAGCCCGTTGTAATTGACTCAAAACGTTTGATACAGTTATGTGAGGTATGCGGTAGTTCTGCGTAATTCACATTGGTGATACAATAAAAGCAAACTGGAAATCACCTTCCGCACTTTTTGTCAGGGTAAAATAACAGGTTAATTCTAGTAATCGTCCCTTTTGCTTTTTCAGACTGCCGTAATTTTACTCTGCCATTCTTCAAGTCCACAAAAAGACCAGGAAGACTATGGACTAATTTATGGTGCATGGTTCGCATCTGGAGGGCACACTTCGCTGCTCGGCTAGCAGTAACTTCGAAGGAAAGCAAACGGTGGCTGTACCACTGCTAATTTAAATTTTCATGCAAGTCCGAGTTTTCGTTCTATTCTTGTCATTTTGCGATTAGCCTATATGGAATTGACGATGAGAAAGTAATCAAACAGCAAATTGTTTACAACGTGTGCATGTTTTCTGCTGTTGTTGCCAGTTATATTGGAAATGTGAATGCATTCTGTCGCCTCGAATGTCAAGACATGAAAGTGAATGTTCGCATAAAAACATAATGAATGTGTTTGAGAGGATATATAAAACAGTTACAATCTGACTATTGGCCTATTATATCCTATTTGTTGCATAACAACAGTCCAAGTTCAACTACCAATGACAGTTTTGCTTGAGAACGGTGAAATATGCCTAGTCATTGTTGGTAACCCATTGTATATAAGTGGAATAAACCCCTCCGGGCTGTCCCGGTTATTAGAAAATAATGTAGGCTACTTCGGTGGCAGTATGGGGTTACAGAAGAAATCATAGTACAGATGGACCGACGACAACGTCGCTTTTTCATACGTCAGTGGGCTAATTTGCCTAATCTTCGCGGGACTTTAGACCGCGGTGGAAACGCAGACAACCATGGGCTGAAGGAACCTTTTAGTTCCTTGAAAAGTAGTTCCTGGGACTTCCGGGTACTTTTGGTGGAAACGCGGCTTTAGATGAGGTGAGTAGCTGTGTGATTGTATAGTCAATATCTAATAGTGTGGTGTGTTGTTAAGTTCTTGAGTATACACATCTTGAAACGGCACTTAACCTTCTTAATGTGTTAGAATGTTGCACACACCTTTTGTGTTGGCGAGTCAAATTTGACCCATGTTTTAACTCAGCACAAAACACTCAAAAAACAATGATTGTCATCCAATATTGTTTTATACCTCATAACTAACTTACTGTCCATTCATAACCATACAATCACTTTCTTTTTTTATTTCCTGGTCCCAAGACCATTTAACTTACAATATATCGTTTTCAGTACAAAAAGTCTAAATTCCCTCATATTTCCTATAGTGAAGACAAAGGGTAATTGCATTATCTGACTATAATAGACTAATATTAGAACATACTTTTGTATAATAAATTGCTTGTGGATTTAAAAAATAACTTTACATTATTAACTATAGTGACATCTGTGGTGTTATGGGTCAAAATTGACCTGTATAAATCTATGTTAAAAATAGATTAAAAGTATTTCTTTTTTTCCTAAAACCAAACTTTATTTTGTTCAAAATAACAAATTCAAATTGAATATGAACAAGAGGGTTTCTAAAATCATATGTAGTCAAGGCAGTCCAACTTACCTAAACAAAGGCACCACCATGAGTATCCATTTGTAACATGAAAAATGTCCTGTTATTTGAATAATAATCCAAATTCAAAGCTCAATTGAAGGCCTAAACTAATATTTGACTTCAACATCTCTTTGCCAAAGGTTGCACAAGGTTTGATTGAAGGCTCAAAATAATAAACTCTCTCACCAAACGCCAGCCCGGGTCTCCTGACATAGCACAGTGACTGGGAAAAGGTCTCAAATCAAATCAAATCAAATCAAAATGTATTTATATAGCGCATTTCACAAACAATTGTCAAAATACACTTCATAGACAACCCTGGCCTAAGCCCCCACAGGAGCAAGCCTAACAGTGGCAAGGAAAAACTCCCTGTGGCAGATCCTCTGAAGAACCCAGGCTCCAGCGGGGGCACCCATCCTTTTCTGGTCGGCTCAGGGTGTAGCTTGATGACCAACATGGTCAGTTAGTCAATGTTCACGTTGATCAAATTAGTGGCAGGTAAATAACAATCCTGAGGTAGCGGCTGAGATGATGGGCGGGGCTGGGTGGCAGTGGTGCGGGTTGGCAGGTGGAGATGGAAGTGGGCAGGGTGATGGAGGTGACGAAAGATGGGCCGGACCGCAGCGGTGGGGGAGTCCAGATGACAACATTGTGAGAAACCCTGAACAATTATATTTATAACCAGACAATACCAGATACAGGATTATCTTTTTGAAGAATCTCTTTACCATTGAAGAGGAACGGTTGAGTTCCTGTGGGGGGAGGGGAGCCGTGGGGGAAGAGGGGATGCACAAATTCATACTGTGAGAATAAGAGACAGAGAAAGAGGGGATGTGTGTGTCAGTGTGTGTGTGTCAGTGTCCATATTCTGTGAGAAAAATGTATTTCTCATGGGGGGAGGAGTACCAGTGGGATTGGGAATACAAGTCCATTCTGTGACAGAATAATTGTTCCTGGGGAGGAAGGGGAGGGTTGCGGTGTCTAAACTCAAAGGCAAACCTTGTTTGAGTCAAATTTGATCCACAGAACTACCCACAACTTTTCAATGCTGCATGCCATACTATCTACAGCCAATATGCTCTGTCAGGTCATATTTGACCCATAACACCACAGATGTTTTTTTAGTGATTGAATAAAATGGAGACCATTGGCTTTGTTGTGTTTATATTGCTGTTTTTGAGGATATCATGAAGCTTGTTTCAATAAAATTAACTAGATGGTATTTATGACATATCTTAACATGAAAATGGGTCAAATTTGACCCTAACACAATAGGAGGGTTAATTGAATTGAGTGTAAATATGTAATGGGACTGAACTGTCTGAACATACCACTGCTCAAGCTTTTCACTAAACAATAGCTTTATTTAGGATGGTATACAGAAGTATTCCATCTGCACAAATGGAAAAACATATCACGTTTGCTTGTGATTTATATCTCAGAATATATATATTTTTTTAATTGAGGTAGCCAGGAAATAATAAACAAATGGGTAAAAAACAGTTTATGTAAAAAAAAAAAAAAACTAATCAAAGTTAAATAAATACATACATTTTCCATTGGATTACAAGCAGTAGCAGTTTAATTGTCAAATATCTTAATTATTTTGCTAAACTGTCATCTGCTACGTATCTTATTGGACCTGTGTTTTGTGGTATGGTATGCACTTTGTAAGTTGCTTTGGATAAAAGTGTCTGCCAAATAAATGTAATGTAAAAGCATTAGGCTGCTTATGTTCTTCTGCTCATATTTAGTTTTTTTTTTTTTTTTTTAAATCTGTCAACTTATGAGATCGCCTAAACTACACTTTGCTGTTTAGATATGCAGACATGTTAGGAATGTCAGCTTAGTAAATTTAAGTCATCGTTGCCATACATTATAATGTGAAAATCTATGTAGCTATATTATGAATCCTACATGCACGTTTTCATAGATGTTTGAGTGATGGTTCTAAAGCATATTTTATTGCAGAATATTTTTACCAATATAAAGGAGAAATTGTAACATTCAATGAATTGTAGAATTAGGCAGCCCTAGCCACTCTGGACTTCACAGCGATGCACCCGTTAAGTCCGGCAGTCTGCAAGTATGGGGAAGACCGGACAGTTAGAATCAGCCTATAGCGCGCACCTGTAAAATTTGAGGGGGGTCTGGCTGCAGCATGCTGTGGAACCTCCACCAGAAGGACCTGCACACTGGGACTGGAAGCACACCACAAGGAACAGAACTCCAATAAGCAAAACACAAGTCCTCTATGGTAAACACCCGGTCAAAGCGAATGGTCAATAAAGGTAGGTTTCTTTAACGTACAAAGCTATGGCCGAGATATATAGATTTTTAAAAAATAATTTTCAATAATTTAGTTTTGTGAGAGGATATTGTGTGGTTAGGTGGCTAAATTTATGTTAATGCTGGAACAGAGCATTGATTAGCCTTGGTTACTGAAACTCAATGTCAAAAATGAGCTCATATTGATCACCTGGTGCAAACTCATCATTTTTAGTCTCTGCAATGTTGCAAATGTAAACAGTGGCTCCTCACAGACTGTGCTGGACCTTCTCATCCTCACCTGGGGGATGTGACAATCTGTTGTGGATGTGAAGCTACAAACATCTGCAATAGGTGAACATATAGTACAGGCTAAAATTATTAGGCCACCTGTTTTTTTTTTGTTTCGTTTTTTTTTTAAACTTCAGGTAGAGAACAATTCAGTTAATGTATGTGCATTTATTGAATAAAAAATCAAAGTACGTTTTTTTTGTTCAATTTCTACCTGCAATAACACAATAATTTTGTAAAAGGGGAGGAGGGACTAACCCTAACCCATCACACACAGACAAAGGACCAGATGCCATAAACACTTCCCCAAGTTCTCCTCTGGCTGTTCGCAGCATGGAGAGAACCTGGGGTAAAACCATCGGCTTCCCTCACCGCTCCAGCAGCCAGTAAAAAGGAGAAACCTGCCTAAGGGACTGCAGCGGTTCATGCTGAGGGCCAGATGCAGGTGAAAAGCTTCACCTCTCTGTTCCTGCTGAAAGAGAGGGAGCCCCTGGTCCCCTCTCCCTTAGACTGTGTGCCAAAAATCCAGTTTCCCACTGTCATCCATGCCTGATTCAACCTTGCAAAGAATTCACCTTTAAAAGGTTCCTGTATGGCCTGAGCTTTGGGCACAATGGTGGAACGTGGGGCGCACAAGTTTCCAGGCAACAATTGGCTCAAGCATCTCTCACGGTAGAGGACTAGGGAAGGAAATGCCTTGGAGATGGATGTGGGAAATGTAATACCTGGTCAAGTGGGAGTGATTGACAGAAGGTGCCCCCTTTCCAGGTGTTAAGGGCCACCTTCCCTCTGCTGCCAGAGAACAGCCCACCGCTGTTTCTCTAGGAGTTAAAACCAGCAGCACTTTCAATTCAATTTTATTTGTATCGTGCTTTTTTCAGAGAACTGACACAAAGACACTTTACAGAGAAGCAAGGCAAGAGAAAAAGCAAAAAGAGCAAACAGAACAAACACCAGGCCTGAACGTCCAAATAGCAGGTACATAAGGTCAAAAAAAACTCCCACTGGGGAGAAAACACTCAAATTGCAGTGAGAAAAAAACTACCCAATGGGAAGAAATCTTGAGAGGATCACGGCTATAGAGGGGGAGCCCATCCTCCACTGGCCAGCCTGGTGTAGAGTAGCAGACAGCAAATAAAATGTGGATTAGTGCAGTTTAGAGGAGCTGGATGATGGATCTGGAGCTCCAGACAGGGTCAAAGATAGGACTAGAGCGATCCTGTGGATTAAGGCCGAGGAAACAGGCTGGAGCGGTTTTTGGACTCAGGGCGAGGTAAGGGGTGGGAGTCCCATGGAAAGAGGAACCGAGAAGATAAGGTTAAGGCCAGCTTGACACTTGATGCTAAGCTACCTCGTGTGGCAACTCCGTAGGGCCAGCTTGACACTTGAGGCTAAGCTAAATAATGTGTCCATTCCGTACAGCGAGCTTGAGCCTTGAGCTGAGCTACCAAGCGTGACAGCTCCGTTGACACTTAACACTAAGCTCCCTACCAAGCCCAGACGTCTGTATTTAATTTCATAGACTCAATGGTCACTTATACTTGACCATTTAACAGGATTATAGGACTATAGGATTGGCTAACTATGGGACTGACTAAAGAAGTAAGTTTTAAGAGTGTATCTAAAGCCCGGCAAACCAAGGAAAATTGTTCCATAAGACAGGAGCTCTACAAGAAAATTACAATAGGCTCTACCGCCCATTGTAATTTTAGATACACATGGAATTTTCACATAGCCTGTATCTTGTGAACAAAGTAATCTTGGAGCAGAGTAAGGAATAAGTAACTCACTAAGATAGTCAGGGACTAAACCGTTTAGAGCTTTATACGTTAACAACACAATCTTATAGTCGATTATAGACTTGACAGGCAGCCAGTGAAGAGATGTAAGCACTGGACTGATATGTTCCCATTTCTTAGTTCTAGTAAGAACCCTAGCAGCTGCATTCTGTACAAGTTGTAGAAGTTTCACGGCAAAGTTGAATACCTGAAAATAAAATGTTACAGTAATCAAGCCGAGAGGATACAAATGCATGAACCATTTTTTCAGCATCCTGGGCGAAAAACATCTTCCTTAATTTAGATATGTTCTTTAGGTGGAAGAAGGCCACTTGTATGAAGTTCTCTGTATGGACTTATGTGTTTGTTGTGAGGGTGTGCTAATGGGTGATTCTTCAAGACTAAGTATGGAATACTTCTCTGACGAGTGATGACAGGGTCTGAAGGCCATTTTGTGAGTGGGACGCTCAGTGATGGGACACGCAGCACCTCCACCCCCCACCCCCACCCCCCCAAGAAGCAGATCCAGACTGCACGGAGCAGTAGTATCTCAACCGGATCCCAGTCCAGACGGTGAAGAATCTAATTTGGGTATTGAAGCTTAAGAAAGGACTGCAGGAAAGATTCTACGCTACACATGCACATCACACTTATAGCTCCCCCAGACAGGAGACTGGTTCTAAAGGAGATAACCGGCTGTTGAGATAACCAGACACAACAGGGCTCTAACATTACCCTTAACACAGAACAAATGTCTAGAGAACTTCCTCATCACTAGTTAAAAATAAAAAACAGGACAAAAAGGACTGGAAGAATTGAAGCAAGCACTTTGTAAATGTGCATGTCTTTATGTCACATCTGGTAACCCCCCTTCCCTTGTCTTTCTTATTTTTCTGTAAATGGAAGCTTTCTCTTAGATATGTTGGTGTGAAGGATTTATCACCTATACGGGTGGTAATTAATCCTTCACAGAGAGGGAATGTCAGACATGTAATTCACCATTTGGCCGTTCTCAGCCAAAGGAAGCTTCAAAGCGCTTGGCTAGCATAGCCTGGAGATAAGACAAAGCAGGAACTGGAGGGGTGGCCATTTGAGGTGTGCGTGTGGGTCTGCGTGTGTGTGAGGGTGTGTGTGTGTGTGAAGCCGCGTTTCCACCAAAAGTACCCAGAACTTTTAGTCCCAGGAACTACTTTTCAAGGAACTAAAAGGTTCCTTCAGCCCATGGTTGTCTGCGTTTCCACCGTGGTCTAAAGTCCCGCGAAGATTAGGCAAATTAGCCCACTGACGTATGAAAAAGCGATGTTGTCGTCGGTCCATCTGTCCTATGATTTCTTCTGTAACCCCATACTACCACCGAAGTAGCCTACATTATTTTCTAATAACCGGGACAGCCCGGAGGGGTTTATTCCACTTATATACAACGGGTTACCAACAATGACTATATATGGTTACTTTTGTATTTATTGATTTTTATCGATTTAATCACCTGAAATTGAAATATTCTTCTGCACCCGTTTGGGCATATTTTACCGTTGTCAAGCAAAACTGTCATTGGTAGTTGAACTTGGACCGTTGTTATGCAACAAATAGGATATAACAGGCCAATAGTCAGATTGTAACTGTTTTATATATCCTCTCAAACACATTCATTATGTTTTTATGCGAACATTCACTTTCATGTCTTGACATTCGAGGCGACAGAATGCTTTCACATTTATATGTATAACTGGCAACAACAGCAGAAAACATGCACACGTTGTAAACAATTTGCTGTTTGATTACTTTCTCATCGTCAATTCCATATAGGCTAATCACAAAATGACAAGAATAGAACGAAAACTCTGACTTGCGTGAAAATTTAAATTTATTATAGTTATTTTACCCTGACAAAAAGTGCGGAAGGTGTTTTCCAGTTTGCTTTTACTGTATCACCAATGTGAATTATGCAGAACTACCGCATAGGCTACCTCACATAACTGTATCAAACGTTTTGAGTCAATTACAACGGGCTAACAAAGAAAATCCGGAAGAAAATATTCAGCAACCGAATTAATCCGTTTGAATGTTTTGGTACGTAATATACTGTCCCAGCACGAATGCTTAGCATTTTATAAAACTAATACTAAAAGCAAGAAAAGAACAGAAGAGCACGCGTTATAATTCCAAGACGTTGGCAGGCTATAACCAAAACTAGGCTACTGCACCGCATAACATACAAGTTTGATTTGAAGTTATTATGAAAATAAATCGGTTTGCGGCTGCAGATTTTTAAACATGGCAGTTGAAATAAAACAAATAACACTGCAAGTAGTCGACCAATCAGAAATTTTCAGCGCTTGCGCCCCACCCCAAAGGTTCCGGTACTTTTGGAAAGTACTACCCCCGAGCAGGAACTTTTTTTGGGGTAAAATAAAGCCCCCGGAACTAAATTTAGACCCTAGTTCCTGCGGTGGAAACGCGGCTTATGTGTCACAGGGGTTGTGTCAGTGTACGTCTAGATAAAATATGTGGCTTCTTTTTAGTCAGTTTGGCAAACTTGGAAAGAGGTTTGTAACAGTAAGTTGAAAGTGGCAATCTGAGTCCTTGTTACGACCCCAAAGAAGTCAAAGAGAATATGAGAAGGGGTATTTAACATAAAAGGATTATTGTGATGTAATCTGGGGTGGATGAACCGATGGGAGGACAGAAAACAATACACAACAATTGGTACGTGAAATAAGTTTAGTGACAAAGTGCAAGTGAAAATGTTTACAAGAAGGTAGAATTTACAATGGGTATTTACACTATTTACAAAGATGCACTGCTGGTTGCATTCACACTCACATTCAAAGGAACCGGATGAGCGATGCCAAAAGAAAGAACAAAGTAAACTCAAACCAAGCTAACTCAATAGGAGTAAACTGCCTAACTATCTAATAAAAATAAAGTTCAAACAAAAACCCTGCTTTTGACTAACTACTCTAACTACCCAAAACTAAACATACAGGAGGTGGCATCCACTCCTAACCTAGGGTGTTTAGACAATCCAATAACTATGTGTAGCAAAATGTGTAGGGCCCCTTACCTAGTCCAGTTCCACATACCACACAAACACACAAAGTTGGCAGCTTGAGAAAACTACAGTACAATAAGCCTATACAAGACAATCACAGCAGGCCAACAGCAAAACAGAGAATAAGAGAGTGAACCAGGAAGTGACATGGTTTTTAAGAAGGAAGAGGGCTTCTGATTGGCTGCTAGCTTCAGATTGGTCAGCCAATGAGTAACAGGAATCTGGGCAGCCAATGGGTAACAGAAAATCTGGAATAGAGTGGCAAAGTGGAGAGGGAGGGAGAGAGAGAGACAAAAGACACAAAAACACATGCTGGATCGTAACAGTCCTGCATCTAGATCTGGTGTTCTACATTTAATCTCTGGTTCGTTTGGAATATTCTTGCTGTCTGTTGGTTTTTGAATTTTGGATTACCCTGGGACAAACATGCTGTTGTTTTGTATATTCTTTCATTCATTTCTTGTGTGACTGCCCATGTCTGTAACCTTTGTTAATTGTTTTAAGGTAGTTGAACCTTGTCTTTAGATTAGACATGAATATTGCAACTTAACCTCTTAGCCCAAAGCCCCTAGTGGTTGGATTACTAAACTCAGACATTCGGTGCTACTGCAACCAAAGTATGAGTTAAAAACAGAAACGCGTTGTTTTAGTTTAATTAGTAGACGATACACGACAACTATGATGAATGCGGAGTTTTGCAGTGCCACCATTGTCGCTCTGGTCGTTCATTTAAAACGCACCCCCTCCCTGCAGTCTCATCTACAGAACACCCCCCACCCTTGACATAATGGACAATATTTTCTATCTTGGCATTCATAAAAATATTCTTCCACCACTAAAAATCGTATTCCGTCATAGCAACAAGATAAACCCGACAATAGCCCTAAGATATGCCTATATAGCAGTGAAAACGCTGCTCACTGAATAACGAAATAAACGAGAGAAAGTTTTTTTAAATGATACCATGTCAATATCTGGGACTAAATATTGAATAAATTTACAACCTTACCATTGGTTTTACGCATAGAGATGTCCCTTTTGAGACTGACTGGTCATGTATTGTCTTGGACAATCCGTTTGGGAAATATACGCGCATGTATGATGCCTGGGTACTTTTGCTATGTAAGTATTACTGCTCAAAATATTTCGGTTATATACGTTATTTTTGAAATTGAGTGTCTTTAAACAGGTTAGTGGTATTATATAATGTGGATATTTCACACTGTAATGTAAGCGTTTGTGTAATAGTTTTTGTGATGCAGGCAACAGTGATGGTGAGAGTGTTGGAACGCTGCTAAAACGTGGTGGACTGTTGAAAATTCTTTTCATATCGAACCATCCCCATCCGTCATTATGCTGAGAAATAACTAAAACACTTTTATTGATAGTATTTGAGTTTCTCTGCAAACGCGCGAAAACACACTGGTATAATAAAACAATGACGGTAAATATAGCCCATATAAAGTCCGCTTTGTTCCGTTGCTACCATAATATAACAGACTTTCTTGTGTCTACAGCTGCAGTTTCTTGCTGCAATTACTAAGGCTATTGAATATAAACAAGACACAATTTATGCTGTAGTCTGCCAATGTCGAAATAAATAATAAGGTACTCTGCGCGCAGGTAGGGATGGCGAGTTGATATTTCCTGTTTTGTTTAGTTTTTTTTTCAATGTCGTATTTATTAATTGAAATATGTATTATTATCCTATCTGTCTGTGAGGCGCTCTGAAATGTGCATTCTCTGCTAAACTGAGCAATGGATTGGAATATGTGTCTGGCGTAGTGCTGCACGGTATACCGAAACTTCAGCACTTTTTCGGTACTTAAAAAAAAAAGAAACGGTTCGGTATTAGGATTTTCCGATGTTCGGTAGTTTTGTGTCAAATGTAAAAGCCAGAAAAATGTGTCTTCTGCAATACTGATTGACAGGATGAAAAGTGTAATTTGTCAGAATCTTCAACTAGGGTTGCCAAGTGAGGTGACTTGTGCATGTGCACTTACCTCGTTGATACAGCCCAAGCTTCGACTCAGTTCACTTCAGTAGCAATAGGTGTTCCAATTTGGAAATATTTTATTATAAGAAGATGCTGTATTGTTATTAAAATATGCTGTTTTTAAATCTATTTAAAAGTGAAGGACTTGTTTAAAGAGTATTTAGTTTACAACTGTTTCATTTTTTAAATATATTTAATATATTTTTCTATTGTTTAGTGTTTTAACACTATAGGCCTATGCTTATTAATATGTTGAACAGGCTTCAACTTAAAGGTTGTTAATAAACCGTGAATTCGAAAATTAGGTCAACCCTTGTGGACATTACGTTTCTGATCTATTAAGGTAATTACAGTATCGTTTCAGTATCGAGTACCGTGATACTAAACCTGGTATCGGTATCAAATTCAAAATTTTGGTATCGTGACAACACTAGTGTAACGCCTTTTTTAGTTGTGGCATGGAAGCGCTGCAGCTGTACATACACGCTGGGATATCTAAGTGTTACGACATGCCATCTAAGTGTTACGACATAGTAAAGGCCTTTACGGGAAGCGGCCAGGACACATCCATGGCGACGCAACTAAGTCATCCGACAGCATCTCTTAGCACAAAATTGGCCATAAGTCATCAATATTTTATACAATCATCATGATATTCAGTAGATGTGTTGGGTGAAGGTATATGATCATGAAGACAAAGCCATTTTAAAATTGCTCCATAGGGGGCACGATAGTGCCAATGCTTGGACCCCTCCCAGCGCCGCTTGCGGCTTTAATTATTATTATTAGGGGTCCAAGCAGCGAAGCTGGTGGAACCCTATTGTATCTGTTAGGATTATTATTATTATTATTAGGGGTCCAAGCAGCGAGGCTGGTGGAAACCTATTGTATCTGTTAGGATTATTATTATTATTATTATTATTATTATTATTATTATTAGGGGTCCAAGCAGCGAAGCTGGTGGAACCCTATTGTATCTGTTAGGATTATTAGGGGTCCGAGCAGCGAAGCTGGTGGAACCCTATTGTATTTGTTAGGATTATTATTATTATTATTATTATTATTATTATTATTATTATTATTATTATTTTTCTCCGCTAAAAGTGTCTGAGGCTCAGCAAACATAAGTCCTACAGCAACCAAATTTGGTAGGTGGGTTCCTATGGCCCCCCACTACTCAGGCACTACAAATCATCTATGTCGACCAGATGGTGGTGCTATAACAAAGGGTCATACTTTTAAAGGCCATAACTGCCACACCATAAGTCAGATCAACACAAAACGTCATCGACCGATGCATCTGAATGTGCTCTACAACTTTGCTATTGGGACCACCTATGTCTGCCATATTATTTGCCCGCCATTTGGACGTTTTTATTAGTTGCGGCGCGGTAGCGCTGTAGCTCCAAATCCTAAGTGTTACGACATCTAGTAAACTTCTTTACGGCAAGCGACATCCATGGCGACGCAAATAATCCGACACCGTAGGGTCTAGTTTTGATCAGTGAGGGGATGGTCTGAACGTCGGGGAAGCAATGGAAGACAGTGCCAGCCAGAGTGCATGCTAGGCTACCAATAGTTTGTTAGTAAAAGCTTTTTGAGAAGATGAATAATTACTTTTCTTTGGCATGGATCCATCCATTGAAGACAGTATCTGGTGAGTTTGTTTAGTCTTTGAATCTGTCATTATGCTGAGACATAGCTAAACCATTTTATTGGAAGGTTTTGAGTTTCTGTGCAAACGCGCGAAAACACGCTGGTATAATAAAACAATGATGGCAATACATGTATAGTCCGCTTCGTTCCATTGCTACCATAACATAACATACTATCTTGTGTCTACAGCTGCAGTTTCTCGCTGCAATTTCTAATATTGAATATAAACAAAAGACGCAATTTATGCTGTACTCTGCCAATGTCTAAATAAATAATGTGGTACTCCGAGCGCAGGTAGCAGGGGTGGCGAGTTGATATTTCCTTTTTTGCTACTAAAAGTTTGTTAGTAAAAGCTTTTTGAGAGGATTAATTATTACTTTTCATTTGAAGACCATCCCTACAAACACACTACGTAATGACAACGTTACACTTTGGTCGTAATTTGGTAAGTCGCAACATTACCAACAGGTGACGTTGTGACAACATTGCTCTATGGTCGCAAAATAACCAGTCCTCATGGAGACTGTTCTGCAACGTTGCAGTAACGTTATAAAATTACGTAAATATGATGTAATTTAATAACGTAACAATTACGTTAAATCACAGTCCTCATCCTTACTTCATTTGAAACGTTACTGTCAGTTGTCAGAACGTTTGTAAATGACGTATTGGCTTAAAATATCTATCTGTCTATCTGTCTGCGCTTTACACTTGTACCGTTACACACGTTATATCCAATGCAGGGTTTTTATTTATTTAATTTTTTATAGGATATGATGGATAAGCAGGTATAGGGTTCTAGTGTGGCTGACATGGATAGGGATTTAATGTATAGTAGGACATTATTACATTAAAATATCTATCTATCTATCTATCTATCTATCTATCTATCTATCTATCTATTCAGTTTGCTTTATTGGCATGAAATACATACAGTAAATACTGCCAAAGCATTACATAAAAGAAAATAAAATCAAAAATCTATCTATCTATCTATCTATCTGTCTGTCTGTCTGTCTGTCTGCGCGCAGTGTTTCCACATCAGATTCAGTGCATGCACAGTTGAATCGATCTATATTAATAGCTCGATTTTGCCAAAAATGAGATTTAATTGGATTATTGTCGTTGTCCCAATTACATGACTCAGAAAGAATCGAATTATTGACCGAATGTGTGTCTGACGAAGGCTTCTTTTAAATCCTACTTCCTCCAATTTTGTAGCAACTTTTTTGAATAGCTCGCCATTCCGCGTTTGTAGGCTACTCTGAATGGTACTTGCTCAATCGAACGGTAAATGTGAAAAACATTCGATTATAGACAGTGGCACCGAAATTTTCTGTCACATCTTCAATAAACGGCAAAAGTCCCAGTAGAAGATTGAATTAAATCTTATATTAGTTAGTTATATATATATATAGTTATATATTTTCTGAAACGTTATCGATTCCGCTTGTCCACCATGAGCGTATAGTTCCTATGTAAATTACGGAACATGCGCAGAATGTCGTAGTAATTCGACCCCGACCCCGAACCGGAAATCTGTGCGTTTAACATTTGAACCGTTAACATGTTATATCCAATCACATGCGCATATTGCTGTGACGTAATAGGCAATTTGCTCCTGAAGAAGGCGGCTGTGGTTTCACCGTGGAAAATCAGTCTGGGATTGACGACGTTCAAGAGAAGGTGAGTGTTACACTATGCCTATACACTATATTTTTAACTGAATATATTGCAGACCTTTTCAGTTAGTAGTATTTGCAATGTAATGTTGGAGTTCTACTTTAAGCATGCATGTTTGCAGTTCTAGCTGAATGTTGTTAATGCTTTAAGTTAGCTGATGAAATGGCATTCAGACCTGGCATCTGTTCTGGGACTAATTTGAGTTAGTGGTCTGTTAGATAACATATTTGCTAGTTTGAGTATTTAACACTAGTTTGAGTATAGCCCAGTGCAAATATAATTCTGTTAGATAACGTATTTGCTAGTTTGCGTATTTAACGCTAATAGCCCTGTGCACATGTAATGTAAGACCAGCTAACATTACCTAGCTGATCTCGGTGATGACCTGTTTAGTTAGCTAACAATTGCTAGCTCAACATGTATAAATGGCGGTCCGTAAAGCACTTTGTTCATCTCCTCATGTGATACTAACATGCTGTTTGCTAGTTTAAATGTGCATCATAAAATGTAATGTTGAATTAGTTGTGGTGTGGTGTTCATGGCTGGTTTTCAGTGGTTGGCGAACTGGAGTTAGCAAGAATTTTCAAGCTAGCATTGTTGGCGCCTCTTTTTAAAGCTAGGTAGGGAGGGCAAAACGGAGCTTTAGAATGTCGCCAGCAGTGTATGCGCCTGAGTTCCATAATGCATTTCTCACAGAAAAGGTCGTTTGCCGCCTTTTTTAGTTCATTGCAGTGGTGATAGAAGTGACAATAATTAAGTTGTGCTGTTAGCCTTTATTGATCGCCGTACAAGGTTAATATGAAGTAGCTAGCGCAACCGGACAGCACTAACCCATAAAAATGTACTTTGAATGATACTTGCTCAATCGAACGGTAAATGTGAAAAACATTCGATTATAGTCAACCGCTCTGTTGTCGAAAGTCATAATTCACCATGTCCATGTTGTAATGAGAGAAACATGCTGGTTAAAATATGCATCATAAATATGATATAAAATAGTTGTGTGGTGTTCATTTGGTTTTTGGTGTTTGGCAAACTGGAGTTAAGAAGCATTTTCAAGCTAGCATTGTTGGCGCCTCTTTTTAAAGCTACGTAGGGAGGGCAAAACGGAGCTTTAGAATGTCGCCAGCAGTGTATGCGCCTTCCATAATGTTCCATAATGCATTTCTCACAGAAAAGGTCGTTTGCCGCCTATTTTAGTTCATTACAGTGGTGATAGAAGTGACAATAATATCCTAATAAGAAGTCATTACTGTTAATATTAATAATAAACGTGTAACAGTAGTCAAGGTCTTGGTATTTTTCTTGTCCCCCTTTGTTGTGGCGGCAATGTTAATGGTGTGGCGGCGCACACGTCAAAACGTTTTTGCATATTTTAACTATTTCCCCCTGAGCAAAAAAAATTCTATTTTTTATTCCATAGGATGAGTGAAGAAAAGAGAAAGAGAAGCAGTCAGTATGCAAGGATCTGGAGATCTGCAAAGAAACTTCTTCGTATGACGAAGGCAAACTCCCATCATGATGATTCTCAATCATCCTCTGATGGCATTGCAGAAAGCTGGGAGGAGATTAATATTCTTGAGCCCCAACAGTCTTGATGAGATGAGAATTGATGTCTCTGACTCAGATGTGGAAATTCGACACTTGGATGAAGATACCCTTACAGACAGCCAAGAGGATACTGATTCAGATCATTCTGAAGATTCTTCTCTGTGTGAGGAATTGCGGGCCTGGACAAATGAGTTCTTGATCAAGCATAATGCCTTGGATGCTTTGCTTAAGATCTTGCAGCAACATGGCCACCAAGAACTACCTTCCACCAGCCGCACACTAATGCAAACTTCCAGGAATGTTGGTGTTGAGATGAGGTCAGGGATGCAGTACATCCATCTTTCACTGCAAAAGCAGTTAAGTGATACCCTTGAGCAGTACTCTCATGGAGATTGCGAAAACATCACAGAGGTTGAATTGTCCCTAAATGTGGATGGCGTACCACTGTTCAAAAGTTCAGGCAATAGCATGTGGCCTGTTCTCTGCACTGTCCAGCTTCAACCTGTCAAGATCTTCCCTCTAGTTCTTTCTTCTGTGGAAAGCAAACCCCAAAACTTGGATTTTTTGGAGGAGGTGGTTGCTGACCTGAAGGCTGTGATGTGTAATGGCCTTCTGTTCAGAGGCAGGATTATCTAGGTTAAAATCCGATGCATTGTCTGTGATGCTCCTGCCCGTGCTCTTGTGAAGAACACAAAACTGTGCAGTGGCTATTATGGATGTGACAAGTGTGAGCAAAGGGGTGTTTGGGTTGGTCAAGTCACATATCCAGAAGTAGATGGCCTGATTCTGAGGAACGATCACTCCTTTAGAAATAAAATGCAGGAAAAACACCATCATGGTGACACCCCACTCACCGATTTGCCGATTGACATGGTTGCAGCTTTCCCTATTGATTACATGCACCAGTGTTGCCTTGGGATTATGAGGAAACTGCTCCTCGTCTGGACCAAAAAAGGAAAGTGAGGAGTCAGAATGTCTGCCCAGCAATCTGCATTAGTTAGCAGCAGAATGGTTGATCTCCAGGACAGCATCCCATCAGACTTTGCAAGGCCACCTCGATCGATTAAGCAAGTGGAGAGATGGAAAGCAACAGAATTCCGCCAGTTCATGCTCTACACTGGAAAATTTGTGATGAAAGGTATTCTGGATGATGAACTATATAAGCACTTTATGGTGTTCAGTGTAGCTATGGGCATTCTGGTATGTCCAAAACCCCTGAAAGATCACAGTGCCTATGCCCACGAGCTTCTGAAATACTTCGTTCAGAAAGCTAGGGTCATCTATGGAGATGACATGGTGTACAATCTGCACACTCTGGTTCACATGACTGATGAGGCAAGGAAATATGAGGGTCTGAACAACTGCAGTGCATTCCAGTTTGAAAACTACCTTCATGGCCTCAAGCGGCTGGTGCGGTCTGGGAAGAGCCCTATCAAACAGGTGGCTAAAAGACTCCAGGAAAGGAATTTCACAGGACGTGTCAAACCACACAAAGTGAAAGTCTCAAGCAAGAAAAAGGACTGTGCATACATCACATAGGATGGAAAGTGTGTGGATGTTGTTGAAATTTCTGCAGAAGACAAAATGGCTCTTTGCCGTGTCTATATAAACCCTGCCCCTCTCTTTGCTCACCCATACAATTCCTACCTGATTCTTGCCTTCCAGTTTCAGAAG
Organism: Anguilla anguilla; assembly: GCF_013347855.1. Taxonomy (NCBI): domain Eukaryota; kingdom Metazoa; phylum Chordata; class Actinopteri; order Anguilliformes; family Anguillidae; genus Anguilla; species Anguilla anguilla. The sequence goes on along the minus strand of NC_049203.1, from coordinate 28,857,708 downwards.
AGAGAAGCAGAGATGGAAATGATGCCAAAATCACAGCTGACTAGAAGAGCGATTAAGATTGATCGGCAGCAAGGCAGAACAGTGTTTTTGGGACTTCTACATAGTTTTTGACAAGATAATGCAAATCCTAACGGGTGCCCAAAACCAAACCGTAGATAACAACATGCAGTATGTCTTTATTTTAGCCTCACAACTTTTATTCAAATCGTTTTCAATGAAAAATCAACACCTAAATTGCTGCACTTTTTAATCATAGTGCTTTTCCAGTGCCACACGCGCGCACACAGGGGGCTCATGTATCGTTCAGAGGCAGATCGCTGGAACGCAGATCCCCTCTTTCTTGTCGTCTACCTCATTTTTTTCTTTTGATGATTTAACACCGGCTATGTGTCCCCACATCTTTAAGGTAACAAAGTGCCACTAATGCTAGACGTTTCTTTTCTGACTAAAACTTTCTACTAGAAAATGCAATTTAATCTTAAAAATCTAAGTTATGAGGTATGATTGACCCTAATTTTTCTGTTTTTATTGGGCAGAAATGTACTGTGTGGTTGAATTCCTGGAGGAAAGTACGGTGGAGGCTGTCCCAATGTTACAACCCCATGGGTCTAAGGGGTGCATGGGGTATGTAACTGGATGTTAAGAATGCCAGGAGATGTTAATGCTGTATAAATGGTAACAACAATAAATCAAACACAGACAAAAGCAGCAACTCAGTGCATGGGTGTTTTACTGTGGGAACAAAACAAAATGTGCAACAAACTACTTCAGGACATACAACATCCCAGACACACACTACCAGGGTCAACAGACGCTGGATGTTGCCAAAAGAACAGAAAAACAAGCTAGCTAAACCAGAGAGTAATTTAATCTAGTGTATCAAGTACACAAACAAAAGGCCTATCTACTCTAACTAGCAGACTGAAAAAACAATTGGTTGGCAATCACCCCTAAGGACTAGTGGATCTATACACAACATAGCCTACGGGCATATGTACAGGAGCCCCCAGTCTTACCTGTCCCAAGCCTTGGAAGTGTACACAAAACAAGACAAGTTCAAATGAGTGATTAACATAGAGTCAAATACTAACACAACACAGAGCAAAAAGTCAGACATCCATCATTACAAACAGTCACGGTTTATATAGCAGAGGTGGCGAGTTCTGATTGGTTGTCCAGAATTGACACGGAGGGTGGGGATTGGTGAAGGTGGGACTTGGTGGATGGTGGTTGACAGGTGAAAGCAGGGAAGTCCACACAAAAGAAACACATGGCACGTAACACCCAACATCATGGGTGCTGGAAAGAGATGGGGTAAGGGATTATACTGTAGTTTCTGATTGGTGTGCTCTTTTTCAATTGCACCGGTACTAACTATGTTAACATGTTTCACTCACAGGGCAGATTCTGTTATTGGACAACAGACAGCACGGATAAAGAAATGCTCTCCTCCAAGTCCTGACTGGATGCTCTTTAGAGTTCGAATGTTCTCTGGCATGACTGGTACTGTTAGTATAAACTCTTAAAAAAACAGCCATGGTAAACTCTGAAGTAGTGGTCAGTATGGCTGGGCAATATTATGATGGTACCAAATATCTGTGACATTTTTCAGGCATTGTGATAGTGTGACAGAATGTAAGAATCAGTACACCTGACTGATCTTCTTGTGGCCAATCAGAGGACCTTCATCCGAACACCTGACTGAGTCCATACTGCATCCTTACCAAACCCCAGTGGGGAGTGTATAGGTGAAAACAATAAGTGAATCTATTTCCATCCAGTGTAGTGTAATTATGCAGTAATTCCGTGCATATAAATTAACAGCCTAAATTCACCAATTTGGTCATCCATGGCTTGTCCATTTTTTCTTGGGTGAACTATAGTTCCGCTATCGTGTGCCCTCGATATGCAGACATTGCCCAACCTTACTGTTCAAAATCAGGATGAATCATTAATATTTTTATTCTTAGAAAAGAAAATGGCTGAAATGTATTGTCCATACTAATTTTCCCATGCAGAGAACTATGAGGAAGCTAAGCGCTGGGTGAAGCTCTTTGAGGAGCAATCCTCTGTTGAGTCTGAACCAAAGTCCAGAAAAAGAGTGCGTAACCATTGCTACATGTCAAGCTCCAGTGATGAAGGTAATTTTCTTGAATACATTACATTTTTGGTTTTCATTTTCATTCAGGTGTTGAAATAGAAATGATCCAGAGTCACAGACATGGCATAAGAAGTGCATTCAAAAGTCCTGAAAGATGACTAATTTAGAAATTTGCAAGTAATTGAGCTAATTTACTCATGATCTTCCACTAATTAGGTGAAGATTTGGGAGCCTCCACCAGTACCAATGAGCAAATACCCTTTGTCATTTGTCAAAATTTATAAAAACTAAGTCTATGCCTATTGGCTCATTGACAGTATTTACTCAGTGGGTTTTTTAAATTTTTCCTGGCTATCCTTTTTTAGTTCACACCATGCTGCACAAGAAGCCATCGAGCATTGATTTCAGAAGAGGTAAGCCCAAAACAATGCACAATGCAAAACAGCTCAGACCTGGTCAGGTAATATTATTTATTTATTTTATTTGGTTATTTTGCACACTTAACTTGTGTAGCAAACCAAATTACATTTCCTCCTGCCTGCAAAGAAAGAGTCTGCCTGCAACTCCAGGTATGCTGGTGAATCATGTCCCAAATGTCTTTTTTTTTTTTTTTTTTGGGAAATGTAGTAGATGACATGTTTTATCTTATCCATTTGCATATGCTTACTCTAGCACAGTGTTTCTCAACACAGTCCTCAAGTACCCCCTATCCTGCGAGTTTTAGCTTGTTAGGTTTAGGTGTTTTTTAGTAATGTATCTTATTTTAAATTTTCAGTTATAATCTGTTTAAGTCCCCACACCCATCCTGTTTACGTCTGGGTGTTTAGTACCCTTTCAGTTGCAATCTCTCCTCCGAGACTTAGGTCCCATGAGCCATTGGAATGCAACCCTGGGTGAATATAAATTATAATATGTGAAGAGTCATTGATCTAGCCAGGAAAAGGAAACAAGGAAGGCATGAATTACCACATGCTTGAAGCATTTCCTCCTGGCTAGACCCCATTGTTTAGAGAATGTGAACTTATGATTTAAAACGCAGTAAGGCTTATGGTTTCTTGCTTTTGTGTGGAGTCCTTATGAGACGAGAAATAGTGCATCGAAAGTCCTTGAATTTGATTTAATGTTGTCCGTATGAACCCTGCTTTCATGTTAAACATTTTATCATTGAGGATCGCTGGGAAGGGGGCTCTCTCTTCCATGTGCAGTTCTGAACATGGTTTCGCCGTGCCATATTTGCATTATGGCGATTGTGAAATTTGTGGCCCCCCACCCCCATATGCAGTTGTAGTGTTTTTATTGAATTATTTGATTTCTCTTTGTATGCTTTTCATTTTTAGTTGGTGCCCTGTCGCGGAAGGAGCCACAAAGATGTAATTTCAGAGGAGGTAGGCTATACCCTACAAAAGGATGTTGTAGCTTTGAGCTGGTCTGATTGTCCTTTTTATTCTGAATTTTGTTGAAGCTACACAAAATGACAAAATTATTAACTCATACTAGCGCTAATGATACCAGAGCCAATTTCTTTTAGTCATTTGTAAAATGATACCGGAGCCCCCAGCTTGGCATTCCAGCTTCACCAAATACATCAAGCTTTGCAGATGGTATGTTGAATTTTTTTACTAACTACTTGATGTTGCAGGCAGGGATATAACTTGAGGATTTTGGGTGCTATCCATCTGGCCTAGTAGCTTGGAAAATGTACTTTTTCCGATCTTGTTTTACTGCTTAGCAGCTACCTGGGTCCAGACTTTCCCAAATGAATGGTCAAGTGATGGATTTGCTAATTGGTTACATGAGCACAATGTAGGCCTATTTACTTTTGACCCAAATTATTTGCTGAACAGAGTAGTACCAAGGCCTGAAAAAGTTACAGCAAATAATGCATGCCCAAAACATTATTTTCACCAAATACTGACTTAAATTGATTTTCTTTTGCAGAGTTCTCTACAGCTCAAATGGACAGTAGGACACAAGATCAGAGTACAGGTAGTTATGGATATTATATGGAAACGGCTCTGCTCATTGACGGATATTTGCAGTTGTTTCTAGAGGAAATTCAGTTTTGTGGAAAGTGAAAATATGTAAGTACTTTTAGCCACAACTCTGTTTATATCCAGAATTTCAGAGAATGGTGTTACAGCAGCTGGCCACAATCAATGAGACTCAAAAAGAAATCATGCAGATGTTGAGAAGACTGAAAAGCAACGAGTCTGGTGCGTTAAGGGGATCGTTGCTGGATTTACTAGAACCAGCAAAATCCGAAAATGAGCTGCAGGTCATGGAAGACCAGCTTCAGGACAAAGAACATCAGAGGAAGATGGTGAGTAACTGCAGTGCAGAAGTTTTTTTCCTTTTAAAATGTATTGACACTCAGTGTTTCTCCTACAATTGCACTGGCGTAGAAGTGCCATTAGTACTAATTGGTATTGGCAGTGAAAAAGTATATTGTGCATCCCTACTCTCAAGGCAAAACATCAGTAAAGTAAATAACACTAGATTGTCTTTGTATTCTGCAGACACAATATCTGAGTACAGTTGGTGGAAAGGACTTGGCGGATGGAGTCCGGAGGGTCATGACTGCGATTGCCACGCACAGTGTCTGGAGAAGCTACAGCCTTCATGGAAAGAAGGGGAAGAAGCCCCTCAAGAATATGACATATACAATACAATGTCATATTACGTAAGAAATAATTCCTATTGTTTCACAAAATAACCAAGTTGTTATTTCTTTGTCTTTTGTTGTGTGTTCATGACAAATCCATTGAAACCATTACCTTTTATTGACAACTTTATGAAGGGGCAGTTATGGCCTCCAGGCCGAAAGACACCATGTTGGACGTGGCTGTCCAGGTGCAGGAGACACTGAAACATGCCCTGCCCGATGCAAAAAGGTATGTGAATTCAGGGTTTATTTTATTTCACCTATCCAGTGAAACAACATACTTCCAATGAAATGATGTAACTTTTGCCTTTTTACCCCATGTAATTTTAAATGCAAACCCTGAGCTAAAAGTATTTTTATCATCAGAAATTAATCAAAGTGAATGTGTATATGAGGTGTGTGTTTGTTTACAGCCATTTCAATGGATATGTTTTTAGGTCCCTACAGAAGCTCCAGCCACTCAGTCCATCTCTCCATCAGATGGGGATATTTAGCCAGCCTTGATCCATAAATGCCGAACTCCATCCATGGGACAGTTTTTTGAAAGCACTAAAGTTGTTTATGGGTTGTTTTTGTTTATGGATCCACTTGTTGTTTATGGATTGTTTATGGATCCACTGCTCCCAAGTAATTGGGATGGTTTATGTAGAGAATGCATATAACTATGTACACTGTATGTGCACTTTAACAAATAAAGCCTTCTTCTTCTTGTTTTATTGTTTACTGAATAATGTTAGGTTTTAAAGCACTTGTTTTTAGTTCTTGTTGATGCGACAGAAATTCAGTATAATGTTGCACTTTATGGTTTTTAACTTCCCTTGTTAAAACAAAGATCATACCAAATGGGAGTTTATTTGGTGATTGATTTTTTTTTCCCCATGATGCTTGAACATGACTATTTACTTTATACAAGTTGCTTGAACATTACTTGCAATAAAAAGGTAAGTTACCGCAAGTTATCCATGTACATTTCTCACAAAAATGTTAGATTTACATTGCCAGTTGCTGAATCACGAAAAGATTTCATCTGTTGCAGGGTTGTTGATGACTGCAAACATTCTTCTTGAAGGGGTAGAAACAAAATCCATTCCAAAAACATTGGAGTCAAAGGTGAGTGACTGCTGGATTCTGAAAAATTAACTTAAATAGAGTAGATCACCCAAAAAATTTTTTCTAAGAAACATTTAAAATGTCTAAAAAGCCGTAAATTTAACTTGCTAATGCCTGCAGACATCCTACTTTAATGTGGGGGATCCTAACTTAAATGTAGTTCACTGCTTGAAAAAGACAAAAATACTCAACACTGTTATAATGTTGAAATCATTGGTCTGTGGTTATTACTGTCCTGAAACTACCCTTCACCCTTTGTATCTAGTTTTTTATGTTTCTCATCTTCTGTACCATAATTATGCTTGCACATATTGCCTACCTGGAAATGTAACTTGAACCTGATCTCAATGGTATTCTATACAATGACAAAGGCTTTCTATTCGGACTTGATATGTGTACATTTTTTATTGCTGCACTGAGTATCTTTGAAAATAAAATTTGAAGATATGAATTACAGAAGCAATGGCATTTCATTGGTAGGATAGAATGGAGATCAAAATTACAACACCATGATATACCTTTTTTTAAAGACACAAAATCTAAATTTATGGTCAGGGTTTAGTAAGTAAGTGACCAATCCGCAACGTTGTGGAAAGGTAAATAACGTAATAAAGAGGTTTAAACAACGTGTCAGCGACGTAAATCTATAACGTTACAACGGATGACTGTCTGGTGACGTAATCACAACGTCGGGGTAAGGTTATTCTATTACATTGTCAAACGTAAAGTTGTAGGGACGTAACTGTTACGTATCCCCAACGTTGTTTTGCGACGGGGCGCTGGTCTTACGTTTTTACGGTAATACTACATAAATTGAGACGTAACGCGGACGTTACGAGACCAATAGAGGACGTTAATAGTACGTCGCCACAACCACATTTTGTTAGTAGGGATATCGGGTGAGTTCGTTTAGTCTTTGAATCCGTCATTATGCTGAGAGAAATCGTATTCTCAATTTAATCTCTAAATTGACTTTAAGCTTAGGGTTGTAACTAGGTAGTTGTTTCGTAGGTGACTTAGTCTTAACTATTGCTTGTATTTTTACATAGACTGCGTTGTTGCTGTTCTTGTTTGTGTTAGTGTTAATCAGTTTAACCTACATGGTCCAAGTTGAACTATGCGGTTGTTCCCTACACTTGGAACGGCAGGCTACTTCTCTCTAGGGTTCTCGACACACTTGTTCCTGGTTATGGTTATACACTTTGTTGTAGGTCGCTCTGGATAAGAGCGTCTGCCAAATGCCTGTAATGTAATGTAATGTAATATTCCGTAGCAACAAGATAAACCCGACATTTGCCCTAAAATATGCCAATACAGCAGTGAAAACGCTGCTCATTGAATAACAAAATAAACAAGATTTTTTTAAATTATACTATATACTATATATATATGTCATTCTACAGTCAATATCTGGGACTAAACATTGAATAAATATACAATCTTGCCACTGGTTTTATGCGTAGAGATGTCGCTTTTGAGACTGAGTGGTCATATATTGTCTTGGACAATCTGTTTGTGAAATATACGAGCATTTGTGATACCTAGGTAGGCTAACTTCAAAAATAGCTGTGCGTAATACCACACGTGTTGTTTATGGCGTTGTTGCCCTTTTTAGTACAATTTGGCTTGATTGACAATTCATTTAATCAGTAGGTGAGAGTATAAGCTTTCTAATGATGTATAACATGTCTGATTTTTCTTTTGGAATAGCGTTTTATAGGTCAGCGTAACTGAAAATTTGCTTATCTGCCAATGTCTAAATAAATAGTACGGTAGGTTACTCTGCGCACAGCACGCAGGTCGCGAGTTGATATTTCGTCTTGTTTCGTTTTTTTCTCAATGTCGTATTTATTATTTGAAATGTGTATTTATATGTTATTATTCTGTCTATGAGGCGCTCTGAAATGTGCATTCTCTGCTAAGCTGAGCAATGGATTGGAATATGTGTCTGATGCCTATTTTAGTTGCAGCACGTAAGCGCTGCAGCTCTACATACACGCCGGACCATCTAAATGCTGTTTTATAATTTTGCGTAGTCTGCATAGATTCCGTTGTGTGCGGCACTCGCGAAGGGCCAAATCATTTGTGCGGCATATTGCACAGGTTGCGCAGGCCACGTAATTAGATTTTGTTACTGACCGTTATAGTTCAAAAGACAACACCTTCAATATTTCCAGACCTACAATATACTGCACCAATGACCACAAAAATGCTCAGCTAGATGTAACCTGTTGCAATGAAGACATTCACCTGACAAAAGCGCTTTTATTCGCATATTTAACGTCGCCTATCGGTTTTGTGAATCAACTGTTATAACCTGTTAGTCAGAACCGTATGCCGGTGACTTCATGTCAGCAGTCAACCAATCATCTTCTTTAAGGCGTACGCGGGCACTGGTTACTAACTACGTGCTTTTAAATTCTTGAGGAGGTCTGCGTCTTCAACGAGGCCGTGGTTTGCAACCGTCGCACATGCCGCACATTGCGCACACCCCCTACACAGACCCATTTTTACGTGTACTATGCAGAAGTATAAAACAGCCTTTAGTGTTACGACATAGTAAAGGCCTTTAGGCCTAGCGGCTAGGAGACATCCATGGCGATGCAGTAGATATGTTGGGTGACGGTATATGATCAGGAGGACAAAACCATTTAAAAATAACTCCATAGGGGGCGCACTTGTGCCAATGCTTGGACCCCTCCCAACGCGGCTTGCGGCTTTAATTACAAATGTTTATTGGTAATGTTACAACAAAACAATAGCTTTGAGTGGTTGGAATGCCCTCTAGTGGACAGAACGTACATAACAACCACATGCTGATAGTGTAGGCATTGGCATAAGCCTATAGGTACATAGTAATAGGCTAAATTCGAGCATTAAAAATTTGAATGTATTCCAATATTAAAAATAATAAAGCATACAAATATGAATGGGATTATAGAGGAAGACTGACAGCCCTACCAGGGTGGTCATGGCATGTGACAGTACACAAAAATGGTGCACGCCCAAAAATTGAGGTGCAGGCTGATGGAACGTAAACAATGAAAAAATAGGAAAATCGCACACTTTGAAAAAATGCCTTTGTCAGGGTAATTACCTTTGCAAAGGCATTTTTTACCGAAACATTGTTTAAGTAAACACAGCAAGGAGGAAAGTGAGTGTGCGACTTTCTGATTTTTTATCTGAACACTGCAGTTATCAATCAATAAATGAATGAATTAAAAATGTGGCAATATTTATATAAATGTGCAAATTATTAAATTCTAAATAAATATATATAAGAATTTGATTAGTAAGTAAATAAATGAATTTTATTGATATTGTTGTGTTGTGGTTGGAGTAACCTAATGACTGTGTTCAGTGGAGTGATAGCATTCTATTTGGCCAGCCCCTCAGGGATGGAATGGGTAGGCCTACAAAGCTATGTAATTCTGGTTTTGGAAAAACACTAACCCGAAACTAAGCGTGAAGCAGCCTCTGGGCCAATTGCACTGTTCCTCTGGTTTAAACTCCAGCTAAGCGCACTGCAATTGATCCACTCCGTTTTAATGAAATGTCACACACCACCAATGGTAGCCTACTTTCGAAGCTCTAACTCAAAATGTTGGCAACCCTACTAGGTGTCACTAATTGACTGATTAAAAACACCCACCATAGTTTAAAAGTAGTTCCATGTATTTTACATATAGTTTCCTGAGAAAGAATTATGCATTTTCACTTAGGCTTTTCCTGGCTCAATAGAGGGTATGCACATGACGTCACAATAGGTGGAAGTCACTGCGGTTACACCCACTGAGTGGCAGAAAGACTACTGAGTGATAGCGTTAGCGTTCAGCTTGAATGCCGTGAAAACACAAAAAACACATCTAAAATGGGAAAGAGCTGTTGTGCGATTGACTGTACAAATAGATTCAACAAGAAATCGGAGCTATCTTTTTTACAGACTGCCGAAAGCTAAAGAAAAGAGAAGCAAATGGATCGCTGCAATTCGCAGAAACAACTGGAATCCAGGCACCGAACCGTGGATTTGCGGTTGTCATTTTGTGTCAGGTATGTTGGATTTTTGGGTAAAATCATACCTTAAGTTATGTAGGCTACTGTATTGACTAATTAAATATTTAGCATCTTTCATTTATATTCTGTGTAACTGTAAAGTTTTTGTCAGCAACATCCATGATGATGAGCCTTGTGTTCTACAAACAAAGGGGGGATGGTTAGATAGTATTAGCTATCCAAGCATATAATGATTTTACCCAAAAATCCAACATACCTGACACAAAATAACAACCGCAAATCCATGTTTCGGTGCCTGGATTCGAGTTGTTTCTGCAAATTGCAGCGATGCATCTCTTCTCTTTTCTTTAGCTTTCAGCAGTCTGTAAAAAGATCATCATATCGGATACCTACTACCATCATTACTAGGCCTACATGATGGAAAACCCATAATACAATGGCAATTTCATAAATGAGAGTTGAAAACGGCTAACTACTCAAAGTGACTGAGTAAACTTTCATAATTTGGTTGCAAAATCATTGCTGATGGACCTACTTGATATGAACCACAATTCTCACTTCAATGGTACAGGTAGTAAAACATGAGAAAATATTGTTACCTGTGGAAAAATGAAGACAATGACTGAATTATGTCTTTTTAAAATTATATTATCTGGTTAAATTTAGCCTACTTCAGTATTGTTATGACCCAACTTGTCCAAGCTGCAATGTAAGAAGGGAAACAGACATAAGGTTAAGATTAAATGAAATGACTGAATTTATTTGCAATTAGAAAGAAAGAAAGAAAGAAATAGAACTGTGTTCTCTGAAGCTAATAAACAGTGCTTGCAAGTAAGTGAAAAGAACAGTCTTTAAATCTTTGAATGATTAGGTGAGGTGAGGGAGTTGTTGATAATTAGAAACGAAAACGAAATAAAAAATAAATTGACGGGATTAACGTTATTATTTTATTACGCTTTCTTGTATGTTCGTTCAGCCTTGATGCCCTTTTTTGATTAAATCTCCTTTGTTTTTGTTTTATTCTTCTTGTTCTGATTGCTAATTTAACACCCAGCTCAGCTTTATTCTCGAACAGTTTAGCTAGCAAAACCAGAAACACCAGAGGCAACATTTTGCAAGGCAGTTGTTTCAAAAATATCACACAGCAATCATTCACGAGAAAGACAATGTTTATTGTGCACGAGATACATAATTGCACGCGCCACAGCGAATCCCGCGGATTCCTCTCTGCATTGAAGACGTTCATACCAGGCAAAAGGTGGATAAAGAACGTCTGTGGAAATTGATCATCACTAATTCGATCCCTGGTCTGCTACAGCATTTTAACCTGGCTCGGCAGTGTAAAGACGGCTTTAGAAAGACGTTATGTTTACACTGCGCGACCACCATTTAAAAAGCAAGCCAGTGCTAGGGAGATGAATTTGATTGACTTATGGTTTCATGCAGTTTTATTAAATAATGTAATAACAAAAATTGTGCTAATTGTATGGTATGAAACAAGAAGGAACTATTTGTTCTTGATAGAATCATTGTTTTCATACAATTAACGACCAGAGGTTTTTGCTTAACAACGGTGCAAATAGAACTACCAGCCAGAGTTTTGCTTGACAATGGTAAAATAATATGCCCAAACGCCCACGGAAGAATTTCACTTTCAGCTGATTAAATTGATAAAAATAAATAAATATAGAAGTAACCATATATAGTCATTGTTGGTAACCCGTTGTATAAGTGGAATAAACCCCTCTGGGCTGTCCCGTTATTGGGAAAATAATGTAGCCAACTTCGGGGCTGGTTAAGGGACCCTCGGCTTCGCCTCGGCCGCATCACCACCTCCGTCGTACATTATTTTCCAATAACGGGACAGCCCGTCGTGGTTTATTCCTTACATAACTTATGCTCTGCTCATATCATGTTCACGTAACTTGGAACTCATATGACATTTACACACCTTGTTTTCCTGGCTCAGCATGAGAGGATGGTTGTGCTTCAGCTTCATCAACCCCTTTACCAGTAAAAAATCTTTGTATGTCCATTTTTTCCTCACACTGACTGACTGTGTGAGCTAGCGTTTGGCATAGTAACCCCGACAGAGACCTGTCAGCCAATAAGACACAAGTACTTCCACGTATTTTCCTGTAAACCCTCTCTGATTGGTCTTGCCTCCGTTCATTGTGATAATATACAACACTCCGTTCATTGAAGATACAAAATTACAACACTGCCGTCTTCTTTTACTGAGGTTCAGTTACGTAGTGACAAACCGCTCAAAGTGGAGAATTATTTGGGGCTAAAGAAAAAATATTCGGGGCTACAGCCCCAAATGCCCAGGCCAGGCGAAGCCACTGCTGGTGTACACAAAAGGTTCTGCAGAATATCATTTTTCTGTTCAATCTGCACATATAGATAAAAACCATCTAGGTTAAGGATAATACAGTAGAATCCACTTCATTGCATAATAGATTATCGCCAAATTTGGGTATTTGCATTGAATTTCCAAATCCCAAACCATTTCCTATTTGTTCCATTGTAAAGAGATCACAAATTTGCATAAACCATTCTCGCATCTTTCAGATATTTTCATGGTATTATGTCCAAAAACATCACATAATAATATATTCATATATGTTAAAAGATAGCAGATGCCTCATAAATAAACCGATAGTTGTCCTATAAAGACACAAAACTTCCCAAATTTATGACAGCAGGCAGTTACTGTTGAAAATCTCATTTATGCAGACGCCTCAGTGGCAGGCGCAGGACATTCTGTCTACCGTCTCATTCTTTTATGCAATTCAGTGGATTGTACTGAAGTTGCATGTAAACTTGAAAGCAGTCAAAACATGAACTTATTTTTATGAAATTATTTTTTATGCCAAATTGTACCAATAAATACATGAACACTTTTAATTGTCTTATGGGTGTTTTCTTTTTTGCGTGCATGCCCAACAAATTTACATTACATTACAATATAGGCATTTAACAGACACTCTTATCTAGAGCGATTTACACAACTTTTTAGTTTTTTTGTTTGTTTTATTTACATTTAATCCATTTATACAGCCGGATATATACTGAAGCAATGCAGGTTAAGTACCTTGCTCAAGGGTACAACGGCAATGTACCCTTTCAATGCCGGAAAAACCCTGAATTATAACAATGCACTTCTCATGTGGTGGTAGGATTTGAAATTCATCAAGAGTTATTAACAACAATGGTTTTAGTATCACACAAGTAATTTTTAAAAACTAAATTCAAGTGACACATGACACTAGCAAGCAGAAACTGTGAGCCATGCAGGAGTACAACTAGCATATCGTGGGGCACGTTGTAAAGTGTGATTTACATGATATGTTTTTAGTCTGTGGCGTACACATGATGGTGGAGTTATCTGCCTTTGACAAAAAACAGATAACTCCAATTTGAAAATATGAAATAAAACAATTTTTAAATAAAGTTTAATTTTGTAAGTTACCTGTATTTTGTTGAGTTATTTTTACTTGATCAAAACAACCCAACTGCAGTTTGGTTGATATTACCTTTTGATAAAATAAATAAATAAATTGTGATAAAAACATGATTTATGAAAATGACTAAAAATGGAGATATCTGTTTTTGCAAATGAACTCTTCATATGTTGTTTGTGTGAAGGTTCACCACTGACAGATATCAGGCAGGATAAGTGGCAGGGGGTGTTCACTGTTGTACATATTTCAGCAGGTGAATGGAGGGTGTTTTTATAAACAGCCCTTGCCAAAGAGGTCTGGCGATCTACAATAGAGGCTGGTCCATGGGGCTTTACCTCCAATGTGCATGTGGCACATTTTGATCCAGGGAAGAGTACAGGGTGCTCGTTTGTTTTAAAATGGAGATGGTTGCTCACATATTTACTGACTGCCAGAGATTACTGGACCATTTTGGGCAAGTAAGGGGATTATTGGGAGGCTAGAGGTTCAGTTTAGTGTTCCCCTATTTGTTTTTGGGCCAGGGCACAAAAACAGGGTAGAAATGTTGTTTAATTAATTTTTTGGTTGGTCTGACCAAGCTTGCAGTCTGGGTAACAAGGCGGAATAGAATTCGGGAGAGCAGGCCCATATACCCGTTGCTGGTTTTCAGGGGGTTTGTGGAAGCATGACTCCATATGGAGTATGCCCATGCCCAGCTTCAGAATGATCTACGTGGCTTTCAAGCAGTTCAAGATTTCTTCATCCAAAATATTTTGTGAATTCTCAGATTCCAGGATTGCATTTATAATAATAAGCTTCTGGCTAAATGGCATACAAAGCAGGATCAATGAAGAAAAAACAAATTAAAAAATTCATTGAAATGTGATAGATACAATTGTTTTCATTTTTCTCTTCTCTCACAGCATTTGACCACATTTTACTGTATTTTAAAACCAGACCATTGATACACCAACACCAGTTTAAAATATAGATGCAATGATCATTATAGATCAGTGGCGCACAAACTAGGTCGACCCATGTACTGCAATTCCTACTGCACTCTGCCAAAGTGCTTATAATAATTGTCTTCGATGCTCTTGCTTGGCTAGCAAGTTCTTGTTTGGACCAGCAGTGCTCAACCCATGGGTTAGGCAGCCAAGCCTAGCTCACAGGCCGTATCTATTTGATTGTGTATCATGTAGATTACAGTAACATTGCAATGCAATTAGGCCTGAATGAAAAAAGGTGTTAGTATTCTTTAATGTTATTTGGTGTTTGTACAATACATGCTATATAGAAAAAATAAAACTAGTTAAAAACATTTTGATTGTTTGCTTTGACGGTGTATTTCATATGCTTATTTTAAAGCAGGCATTTATATGAGCAAATGAAATACACTGTCAGCGATTCTACCAAATTAACTTGTTTATTACTCATACAACGAAAGATAATTAACAACTTTAATTAATCATTATGATTCAGTCTTTTTGTGCTTTTGACATAAAAAAATTTTCTGGAGCATTCTTGAAATATTGTCTGTTTTTAAATATTAGCAAGATATAGAAATATTAGTGTTTGAAATTTGGTGGGAACTGGGATAAGTGGCTGATACCCCCCATTAAAAATACACTCGCTGAAAATGACTGTAACGTTAATGAGAAGAAATGTTTCATCCTACAGTGTTCTGTCCGGCAGCTTTGAGCACTTTACCCATACTATGCTTCACTATACTAAATCCTTAAATTCTGTTAATATGACTATTCTTTCTGTGATTAATTGGCTGTGATTAATTTCAGTAACTCTGTCCTTTCATTTAGCTTTTAGGTATTAAAAACATGGTTAGCAGTTTAACAATTAATTATCAATTAATTGTAATGACAACGACATCAGTTTGGGTTGCAAAAAGGATGGATTTCTATCTTTAGGTCATCACTGAAAAAGTTTGTGCACCCGTTATAGATAATTATCGCCTGTACTGCGTTGCACCGTTTCAAGTATTGGAAGATGTAGAAGTTACACATATAATTTAGATACACACACAGTTGATTTGAAAACTTGATAATGGAATATTCTTGAGATTTTGATGCTCTCTGTCACTATCTATTGAAAAATGTTCACAGTTCATATTACATTATATTATATAAGGGATAATCCCCAACAAGGTGGACAGCTATCGAGGAATAATAACTGCTGCAGAGGCAAAGAACCCCTCCCTCCGCAAAGAGATTTGATACTGCCCCCTACGTCAGTGCCAGTGTCTGCATCAACCCAGGAATCCAGCCTAGACACTGGACAGGTTTTATGTCTCATGCTGGAGGTTTGTGGGCGTTTTAATGTAAACCTGCGTTTGATGTCCAAGTCTGACTGTCAGCTCCAAGCAAAACAGCCATAACTCAGGAGCCAGGGAGAGATCCGGAGAGTGCAAACACTGGAGAAAATGTACAGCTGTACAGTCTCTTAGCCCTATGAGGCAGCATCAGGGAATGTTTGAAATGAATTGTGAGCCTCCAACACAATCCAGCACCCAGTGCCAATTTCATTCTACAAATTCACAGTCTGTTGACATGAAAACAAATCTAAACTCCTGCACAGTGCCAGACGTGTAAAGAATTCAGTTCAGCCATAGACAAGGAAGACAGGCCTGTACCCCGACTGGTGGGTCAAGCAATGAAAGTTCTGTAAACATTCCCCTGGAATTTCACAAGCATTTTTGCATTCTAAACAGAAAGAGGGATGCTGGAAGCTGTGGAATTTTTAGGTATTCCATCTCTTTGGTGTGTTAATCTTGACTGAAACAGCAGAACCAGCACATTCATACGCAAGTGTATTGGAGGCCTGTCAGTTCAAACATATATTAACTGGGCAGATTGGTTGGTTGGTTGGTTTTCATCCCAATGAAAATTGCAGTCCCAGAATTTTAACACGTTAAATTTTCTTAATTAGGTGCTTTTCATGTTTAGAGGGATTATTTAACCACTTAAGCTTCATTGTGTCAAAAATAGCCATTTCCTTGCTAATATTGTGCTATATTGCAAACAATTACATAGAAGAGTTAACAAACTTTTTGGACCAATTGGTTAATCAATAAACTTTTGAACATGTAGCTGAACACATTCAATTTCCTGAAATTTATTAACACAATGCAGGTTTGGCTTGTTATCATTTGCTTTGTCTTTGAATTCTTCATTATTAACAGATGGTTAGTTTTAGTGGCCTGTTGTCCATACTTTGACCGGTTATAAGCCTATTGATTCAACTTGTCATTAATTTGATCAGTTAAAAAATAATTAACCTTTCTATGTGATTGTTTGTAGTGTAGCTCAATAACCACAACATGAATATAGGAATTTTATTCTTCGTGGCGCACATAGCTATTTCTGACGTAATGTGGTTTAAGAGGGTTAATAATCCCATGCTTGTTTCAGGGGCTAGTTGCCTTAAGTTTTCTCTTCAGCATATGAAACACGCTTGGTCAAAATCTTTAGGTACTGTTTAGTGAACTGTAACCTGGCCATCCTGTTATCGCGGCTAACCAACAGTTTGCATCTTGCAGTGTGGCCTCTGTAGTTCTGTTCATGAAGTCGTCTGTGGACAGTAGTCACTGACACATCCATGCCTGCCTCCTGAATAGTGCTTCTGATCTGTCGGACAGGTGTTTGGGGTTTTTCCTTCATTATGATGAGAATTCATTATGAGAGGTCTTCTTTAGCCTAACTGGCTCTTTGCAATTACTGAGCTCACCAGTGCTCTATTTCTTTTTAATGATGTTTCAAACTGTTTCATGCACCCAATGTTTGGCATGTATAAAAATGCTGAGCAGGCCTAGTTGATCTCGATTTTGGAACAAGATGGCGAGAGAAAAAGATCAAACCGACTCTGAACTTATTGGGGCACAGATGGCAGGAGCTTCAGTCACGAAGACTGCTCAACTGGCTAGTGTTTCACTAGGAACAGTAACTAAAGTGACTAAATCTGCATTTAGATCTATGGGAAAAAACATCAGTAAATAAAAACTGTGGTCAAAAGCACACATTCGATGACCGTGATGCTCCTGCATTAGTGCGACATGTAAGGAGAAATGGAAAAGCAACTCTTCCTCAGACTGAGAATTCCAATTTAGGACATGACCACACTGTGTCAGCAAGAACAGTTCGTCAAACAACTACATAGAGTGTAGGGGTGGAGGAAGATTCTGCTATTGGTATTTGTATCTGTATTTGTTCAACTAACAATTTGTATTTGTATGCGGGTAAATATTGAAAGTGGGTGTGGTGTAAATCGGAAGTGGGTGGAGTTTAACACTGAAGTTGTATTAAAGATTTTTAGCATTATAATCTTAAAGCATTAAAAACACAGTTTTACAATGACGTCAATAATAATCAAGTTTAATTATGGGTAATTTCCTTTTTAAAGCTGTATGTGGTAGGGTGGGCGTGGTTTCGCGTTGGCTGCAGAGAGAGAGAGTGGGCGGGGCGGCTCTCGGACTCTGCACCACAGCTGTTGGGGATTGCTAATCAGCACTGCTGTTTAATTGTATGATTGATTAACAATGTGCTGATTACCTTGACAGTGAGCCTGGGTGCTTAAAAGGCGGTCTCCGGAGGCAGACAGGGGCTGGCTGGAGATGGAGAAACTGCTACACTGAAAAATCAGTATGATTGTCTTTGTTTATGGAAACCGAAACCGTGTGTCGGCTGTAAAATAAAAAGACGCATTTTCACTCCATAAAGTCTGGTCTCTCTCTCTCTCTCTCTCTCTCTGTCATACCGAGCGGTGGAACTCACTTTGCCACACTGTATTTAACAAACACTTACCTATATGAAATATATTTAAATCAAAGCATAGTTACTCATCCTTTGAACTGAATAGTACGAACTGCATGAACCCCACCACCACACCTACCTGAGGGAGACTGACGTCAATTATAAACTGAAAAAATGCTTTTATAATATTAAAAAATAGTTCCTCGTCTTCAGTATGAACTACTGTATGCAATAAACCCCTAAAAAAAAAAAAAAATTTTACTACAGAATGTAAGGCTAAAATGTTGTGCTGTTTTTTGTTTGCTAATACTTTTTCTTCCCTCTTTGTTGAAGCCCCACTTTACTTGTATGTTTGATTTGCATAAGCTTAGGTAAATAAAAAAAAATCTAAAAGCTTCACTGGGTGGAATACATCTTCAGCTGTTATGCTTTACAAATTGTATTTCCTGCACATGAGCTTTGAGAGTTGTCATGTAAATGGTAAATGGACTGCATTTATATAGCGCTTTACAATTTATGCCTCTCATTCACCCATTGACGCACACCAACAGTGAAAAAACTGCTGTATTTCTTTACTGCGTTCATCCTCAAAGTCTGGACTCCGGTCCGGATCCGGACCGAACCACAACTGTCTCCGGACTCTGAGCAAATACTTTTCATATGTATTATTTGTATTATCTGCGAGACATCGCCGCGACGCAACGAGTCAAAATTATCTGCTTTCTCCACTGCAAGCAGCGTTCCGAATGTCCGACTGCTCCACTGTCTGTGTGAGGATGTCTACTCTGCCATGGTTTGATTCAATCACATTCAGCGTCCCGTCATCTCCATGACAACGATGGGTTGACACAGCGTTGGGCTCATTGAGAGTTGACAGCGCAGCTAGTTTCGTCAGCAGTTAGCTAGTAGTCTAGTGTCGAGCCGGGTTAAAATGCTGTAGCAGACCCGAGGTAGAATTAGTGATGATTCATTTCCACAGTTCTCTGTCCACCTTTTGCCCGATATCTTTACACTGCAGAGAAGAATCCGCGGGATTCACTGTGGAGCGTGCAATTATATATCTCGTTCACAATAAACATTGTATTTCTCGTGAATGATTGATATTTTTGAAACAACTGCCTGGCAAAATGTTACCCCTGGTGTTTCTGGTTTTGCTAGCTAAACTGTTCGAGAATAAAGCTGAGCTGGGTGTTAAATTAGCAATCAGAACTAAAAGAATGAAACAAAAACAAAAGAGATTTAATCAAAAAATGCCATCAAGGCTGAATGAACATATGACGAAGCGTAATAAAATAATAACAATGCTAATCCATACTGCCGATCAGCAATAGCTTGGTAGACGTTGGTCCAGTCAATTTGTTTTTTTAATTTCGTTTCGTTTTTTTTCGTTTCTAATCTCCACCCCCCCCCCCCCCCCCCCCCCCCCCCCGTTATTGCCCCTCTCGCCACTGGCCATCGAAGCCTATTAACTTAACAATATTTTTAGCAAGCTAGCTCCAATTTATTACGGTTCTCCGTCACTTGAATTAATGCCAAGTGACTGTTTTGCCAATTTCCCCTGACAGCCCAACTTCCACGTGCTGTTATGGAACGCTTGTAGTGGCGCGCAAGATGATTGCCACTGCACTTTCTCCGGCTATTCTCCACGGTTAATGCTCTGTGTAAAGACGTCTTAGTTTCGCCAGCAGTTAGCTAGTAGCCTAGTTTCGTCAGTAGTTATCTAGTAGCCTAGATTTCGAACGTGAATCAATCTAAAATGGCATGTTCAAAGGTAGCCAGTAAAAGAAAAGTCGACAGTGAAAATCAGCAATTCAAAGAGGAATGGATTGAAAAATATGCGTTCATCCTCCCTCCAACGAGCACCAATGTGCCTAATATGCCAAGAAACAGTAGCTCTTGTGAAGAGTGGCAATTTGAAACGCCACTATGAAACAAAACACAGTTATTTTGAAATGACCTTTCCTCAAAATTCAAAGGTAAGAACCACAAAAATCAATGGGATGAAATTGTCATATCAAGCCGCAAGCAGAAATGAGACAGAAATGTCACAATGAGAAAAAGCAACTGAGTCCTCACTCAGAGTAGCATGGGTGTTGGGTTAACACAAGAAGCCATTCTCTGATGCAGAAATAATAAAAGAATGTATGACTGAAGTGATGGAGACCATGTTTGAAGGCAAACAAAAAGAGGAAATGACAGGTAAAATCAAGCAAATCCCTCTCAGATTCCATAGCAACCAGAAGAACTGAAATACTGGCTGGCGATTTGATAAAACAGCTTTGTGATGGAATAAAAAATGCACAGTGCATTTCCTTTGCTGTGGATGAGTCCATTGACACCACTGACAATGCTCAGTTGCTGGTGTTTGTGAGTTTTTATGTTGAGGCAAAAGGGGAGTTTATTGAAGATGTGTTGGGCCTGACAAACCTCAGTGGACACACAAGGGTGATATTTATGAAGCAGTAATGGGAATGCTGAATGAAACAGGGATAGATTTGAAGAAAGTGGTGTCAATTGCTACTGATGGAGCTCCAGCCATGATGGGCAGAGAGAGGACTGGTTCAGCGCCTGAAAGATCACCACCTTGACCTGATATCTTACCACTGCATAATCCACCAGTCTGTCCTTTTTGCAAGTCTTGGAGAAGTGTACTCTGAAACCATGGCAACAATGATGAGACTCAAACTTTTTGAGAGCATCATCTTCACTGCAGCATCGCTTGTTGCGCACATTCCTGACAGAGGTCAATGCAACTTTTGATGATTTGCTCCTGCACAACAATGTTAGATGGTTGAGCAAAGGCAAGGTCCTGGAGCATTTTTGGGCCATTAGGAAAGAGCTGCAAGTGTTTCTGTCAGAGCAAAAGAGTGCAAAAGCAAAACAGTTCATGGAATTCATGCAAAATGAAGAAAAGATGGAAGCTGTTGCATTTTTGGCTGATATAACATCTCATCTCAATGACCTAAATCTCAAGCTACAGGGCAAGAACAACACAGTGTGTGAGCTGATGTCAGCAGTGCGTGCTTTCCAGAGGAAACTGGAGGTTTTCAAAAGTGACCTACAGGTAAGCCTTTTTAATCTTTTCTACCACACACTGTCAGGAGTCTGCCTTTTTGTTCCGATTATTCCTTTTTTTTGGCCGCCAGATGGCGGAATTTCTTATCTTTGTACTGTGGTTTGTTTGTCTCATTGCTTTCTCCTGGGTTTATTCAGTTATTGTTGTCTCGTTATTCAATAATTGTGCCCACCTGTGTCTCGTTATCCCTCCCCTCTCTGGGTTAATTGTGCATTGTGTTCTCATGTGTCTTGTTAGCCCTCTTGTGTATATAAATACACCTTTTGGACTTCCTGTGTTTATTACTCTGCATTTGGCTCCCAGAGCAGAGGATAAGGAATGGATCTACAATAGCTACAATAGTGGAGTGAAATTAGGTTGAGTGTGAAGTAGACTGAGAATGCTGCATGTCAGATGTTGGAATAAAGATCCAGGTTATTTTAAATATTATTTTAAGCTACACAAAAAAGTTTTTAAATGTTGTTACAAATTTACATTAGGTACATTTAATTTCCTTTTACCAGTGTGGAAACAGCCACAAAGTTCACAAATACAAAAACATTTACATTTTTAAATTTACATTACATTACACATAACTCACAGATTTAAATGTAAATTTAGGTGGAATTGCCTAAAAATGGTTTAGAGTTTAGCAAGTTAAAGTGGTTTTCTTCATGCTTTGTGCATGGCAAAATCCTTAATGACAGTAGTAATGTCAAACCGGTACTACCTGGCAGTAATTTATCCCGATATTAAATTGATTACATTTGTGTTTTAGCAAGGTAATTAACTGTTGTCAACAGCCAGTTTATCTGGTTGACTAAATTGAGCAGAAAAGACAATGACAGACTCAGAAAACCGGTACCTGACAGTAATTCATCCCGATATTAAATTGATCACATTTTTGTTTTAGCAAGGTAATTAACTGTTATCAACAGCCTAAGCAGTTTATCTGGTTGACTTAAGCTAGACAACATTAGCTAGCAATAGTGCTAGGCTAGCTAGCGGACCTTCAGACTGGGCTCTCCTCAATGGCAGTGGTGGTGGTCGCTCGGCATCTGCGGCTTCATGCTGGTCTACAGCTATCGTGTGTCAGAAAGGACAATGACAGACTAAGAAATGCGGTATTACCTGACAGTAGTCTATCCTGATATTAAATTGGTTACATTTGTGTTTCAGCAAGGTAATATACTGTTCTCAACAACAGCCTAGGCTGTTTCTCTGGTTGACTAAATTAAGCTAAACAACGTTTGCTAGCATCATTCATTGTTAACGTTAGCTAGCTGACCTTCACTGAGTGGCGGCCAGTAGATTCAGGGCAGCTCCTAATTCCAGCGAACGTTAATATGACAGTTCACGCACATGACGTCGTTGATGCATTTTTTTCTCTTTGATGTTTACATTTTGGCTGAAGGGCCATACTGACAGTCGGAATTTTCTCTCAATTCTCTCTTGCTCGCTCTCTCTTTTTTTTTCACCGACGCTTTGGGCCCTTTACCACTATGGGCCCATGGGCTCAAGCCCCGGTAAGCCCCTTCGGTAAAACGGCCCTGTTTGGAACACCTTATTCGTGGAATTTCACTATACATTTCAGCTGCTAAATAGAAAAATCAGTTGATTATTATTATGTGGAATGGAATATGCCCGTTAAAGACTGTACACTTGACATCCAGTGACACAGCAGTATGGGTAGACAACAAGAAATTGTACTGGGTGTGACTACTGAACTGAGTTGGTAATAGTGCGAAAAAAATTTACGGTTGCAAGCTGGCTGTCTATTTAGCAATAAGGAGAAAACCAAATTGCTAACATTTAAGAATTTCTGGTTTGATTCACAGGTGAGGTACTGCTGCTGCACCATTGTGCAAGGTGCTAAGCCTGATTTGCTTCAGCAAATATCTATCTGTATAAATGATGTAAGCTGCAAGTCACTCTGAATAAGAACGTCTGCTAAATGGTCATGTAAAAATTTAATGTTTGAGGTCAATGTTGAATCCAAGAGCAGGAAATCTTTCAGCATTTCAATGTAAAGATGTGTGGGTATAATAAAAAGGGTTTAGCCTCTGGGGATTCAGAAGAAGAGCACATTTCCATTCTACGTAGTACCATAGCAGTTGCCAAAATAGTACCATCTTTCCTGTAGTAAAGTAACAAAAAGAAGATGTTGGATGCATTCCACTATTTTTGTGCTTTTTAAATTTTATATTTCAGCATTAGACTTTGACTTGCATCCACCTTGGGTACTCCATTAAAAACACAAATAATCGTCTCCAGACATCCACATGCAATTAGGATCCAAGTAAATGTGGTTTTTGCCTGTTTGTGTAGTGCATTTCCTTTGACATCCAACATCATGTGACCCCTTGAAACACAATAATAAAAAGCCGATATTACAAATCAGGAGTGTCTTACAATAAAGCATTGGATTTTTATTTATTTTTTATTTATCCAGATGAGTCCAAGAGCTTGCATATTTGAATTATCTAAAATGCCTACAAAGGAGCTTCCTTCTCTCCATATGTACAGAGTACACACATCCAGGATGTAGAAAGTACTGTTAACAGGAGTAATGTGGCCTGAACATTCACACCCTGTTGGGGAGGGAGGGGGTGGCAGTATTTCTGGTTCAGGGCATGTTTAACGGGCAGTGGGAAATATCTCTCCTTGCAGATCCCCAGTGGCCTGGTGAAAACCACAACAGCGTGTCAGTCGAAAATGCTCCCCTTCTCATGTGTGTCCCTGCAGCATGCATTGATGGAGCATAAGACAGACAAGCCATGTTAATGTGTACACTGTACACTGGCTCTGAGCTCCCGGGAATATTTATATAATATGTGTCTGAAATGTTCTGTGCAGCTCAACAGCCTCACGCATAAGTCTGAAGTGCTCACGGGTTTGGCATTTTTAAATAAACCTGGGAAATGCCTGAGACCAAACATGGCATTTTTGGGGGTGGGGGCACAAATGATTTATGTTCTTTACCGGTAAACTGATGTGATGGAAAGTGCGAAAAGTAAGAAAATCATAAGCTATGCAAGTCACCATGGATAAGCATGTTTACTTAAGTATTTAAAACAAAATATTGAAATATGGCAATTTAAAATTAAACAAGTGAAATGATATGGCTGTCGTATCACAAAAATCTAAGCTCTGAATTAAATGTTCAGCGTAACAGCGTATGAACTAACCAACATAAACGCAGGGGTGAGAACATGCCAGCAAATCCTTTCTGCATTCAAGCTACCTCTACATGCTGTGCCAGAGTCAGACGGCTGTCAACATGATATCCATTGTAGCTACAGTAGTAGCATGGAATATGCTGTTGGCCTAACTCTATCCTTTTAGATGTCCATTAGTTGCTGGTGCAGAGCTTGCAATAGACAAAGAAGGCTAGAAGTGGTGTACTCGCTCACCGCAGAATGAACGAAAAGAAAAACTCATTGGGTAGAGGCTGCAAAAATAGAAATGTTTTATTTGACCATACCAGCAAAAGTGCAAGAAGTGCTAGGTGCAAAAGAAAAACAGTTTGTTCACATGATCATCATTAAACCACAGACAAACACACCTATACTTGTAAGTCACAGTGCAATTAATAATCATATCATTTTTAAATATTGTATATATTATTATACAGTGTATATTATTATTATATATTATTATAATGAATTATTATTAATGTATAATGACTTCAGTCTCTTCAAGGGGTAATGTAGAAGCACTTAGGAAATAGATTACTCTAAAAATGACAATGAGATTACATACAGAAAATTTGAGTTATAGGAAAATACTGCACAGTGCAATACTCTAGTTTCTAATATAAAAAGAAGCTCACTTCTCTGGATGACATATGAATTGTTAATAATGTAAATACTTGTGAATAGTCACATAAGTAAAAGAATATGTGCAAATATTAAGGGATAGGAAACTAAAATCGCTGTCCAAAAACAAATGTAGGCTATATAAGACTCTATAGAAAGCACTATAGTGTTCATTCCTTGTTCCTTGCCACGAGGCTGTATAGACTTCAAATAAAAAAAATCCATCTGCATAAATTTTCTGATAACTGAAATTTTTTGCAACCTTGTGATGCTCATTGAGGTTACACTATACTGCCAGTTAGCTGTCTAAATATGTACAGTGAGCTCCATAATGTCTGGGACAAAGACATGTTTTTTTCTTGGGTCTGTACTCCAAATTTTTTGATTTGTAATCAAACAATGTATGTGTGGTGCATATTCTCAGCTTTCATTAAAGGGTATGTATGCATTTTGGTGTCACCTTGGAGAAATTACAACACTTTTAATACATAGTCCCCCCATTTCAGGGCACATGTATAAAAAAAAAGACTTTACAGGTGTTTCTGATTCGTCAGGTGTGTCCAATTACTTCCTTTGTGCAGGTATGAAAAAACTTTCAGTATCTAGTCTTGATCATAGGCTTTTGATTGCTTTTGGAGTCTGTTATTGGTGTTTGTCAACATGAGGACCAAAGTTGTGCCAATGGACGTCAAGGAATCCGTTATGAAATAAGAATATATAGAAATAAGGAAAACAGTCAGAGACATAGGCCAGAACTTTGGCTTACCAAAATCAAATGCTTGGAACAACATTAAGAAGAAACAGCACTGGTGAGCTCAGTAATCACAAAGGGCCTGGTAGGTTGTGGAAGACCTCTACAGTTGATGACCAAGAATTCTCACCATAATGAAGAAAAAGACCCAGACACCTATCTGACAGAAACACTCTTCAGGAGGCAGACATGAGTGTATCACTGACAACTGTCTGCAGGAGACTTCATGAACAGAACTAGAGGCTACACTGCAAGACCGCTATTTAGCTGCAGAAACCAGATGGCGAGATAATGTGGAAAAAAGGTCCTGTGGACAGATGAGACCAAGATTCACTTGTATCATAGTGATGGCAAGCACAAAGTGTGGAGGCTTAAAGGAACTGCCTAAGTTACAAAGCACCCACCTCATCTGTAAAACATAGTGGTGGAGGTGTTATGTTTTGGCTTTGTATGGCTCCCACAAGTATTGGCTCATTTGTCTGCACTGATGATGTAACTGCTGATTACAGCAGCAGAATAAATGCATGTTAAGTACTTTTCTCAATGGTAGTGTCATACCTGGCAATCGAACCTGTGACCTTTCGGTTACAAGACTAGCTCCATACCCATTATACTACACTGCCTCGAGTGGTGTTAACCTGCATCACGGACCATTCTTTTCAGAAATGCCCCTTACTTCCATAGCACCAACACCCCTCCCCCAACATCTCTGACATGCTTGCTTGACCTGAGACCAGGAAAGGAGTATGATTAAAGGTTGTGGTGGTACAGGCTAGGGCTTTAGGGCAACAGGGACCTGTGGATGGAACAGGGTTAGGATGTGGGATGAAGGGGGACGAAAAGAGAAGGGGAGCCTTCCTCTTTGTGTTCTCTCTGACATGGTTCTTCGCTAGCTGAATGGCTTCAATCAGGAAGACTGGTTTGTGTCACCGAAGCCATTCGGAAGTCCCTTTTGGAAGTGCCTTATAATCAACTACTCCAGTGCCCATTCTCCCACTGGCCAGTTGCACACCGTGACCATCCTCTCATGAAGTTCAATAAATGCCTCTTCTGCAACTTGACATTTGACAGGAGAAGAGTCAGAATGAGACTGGTCGTGTGAGCCTTCAGCAACAGACTGTGGAGAGCCTAATGTTGTGATTCCTGCACTTACACTAGCTGCATCTCCATTTATACTCTTGGAGACGTCTCCATCTTCAGAGTATGCTTCTGTGCTTGGTTTCGGTTCCAAATTGTCACAAGCTGAGTGAAACTCCTGGGAGGGACAGAAGAGCTTGGGACAGGGAGATAATTCCCAGATTTCACTGGTGTTTTATTGAGAGAGCAAAAATAACCCCTGTGTGCACATGCCAAATCTGGCCAAACCCATTTAAGGGGTACCCTTTTTAAAGCTTCATAACTCCAGATGGAGCACTACAGAGACTTGAGAAATGGCTTAAATGAAGCAATACATTTGTACCATTTACAATACTAACTTAGATTATGTTCATAATTTAGGAAGAAATAAAATGCAACAGAGGCAACTGTTCAAGCAAAAAAGCAAAAATGAATGTGCTCTTTTTTGGTTTGATCCCATATATACAGTAGGTTAAACTATATATGTCCTGGATCAAAATCTCCTTGACCACAAGTTCATAAAATCTAAGGGTGGATACGTAGAACTAATAAAGATCTATGAAGCAAAAACTAAGCAGTGTACCCAGCATCTCCAAATCTATGCAACATGAATAAATTATGCATTGCTGTACATCAGAACATGTTCACGTATTTCACTACAAATCAACTGTTTTGACTCAAGAAACTCACTTTTGCATCATTGTCAAGTGGCAATTACAAGCTTTTTGTCAGCACAGTGGTCTAAAATATCTAGGAGATCAGAAACATATCCAAAATCTCTCCAAAAATGAATAAAATGTTTTTTTGTCCATTACAAAGCATATACATGTGCCCCTTACAGATGTTTAAGATGAAACATTGGTATCAGATAAAAGAAATAATGCAAAAATATTGTCACACAATGCGGCGCAGTACCTAAATGTGTAACTAAAAGTACAATTCTTGTATGTATTTTTGTACTTTACAGTATGTAATGTTTTCTTGTATGGGGATGGGACAACATGAAAACAATATTCAACCGTCCACCACATTTTGGTGATGATCCAACTCACACATATCCAGTGCATGAAACACAACAACTACTGAGCTACTAACGAACGCTTACATTACAGTGTGAAATCCTCATTATAAAATACCACTAACCTATTTAAAGACTCAATTTCTAAAATAACGTATATAACCAAAATTCTTTGAGCAGTAATACTTACATAGTGATGATGAAATGTTATCTTTGTTAAGTAGATAGAGACAGGAGTACTTCTCTCCTTTTCTGTCTTGCTCCAGAAAACGATGTCAGCTAGGTCTATCAGCAAACATATGGCTTAGCTATGCTCAGAAGAGTTCAATAATAATATTTTCCAAGAAATTACGAAAATCATTGATAACGTTTTGTTGGGTGCAGTGTCTTTTACTGCTACCACAGAGTGAATACATAAGTGAATGCGATGATGAGAAAACGTTCGGTTACGCTGATCTTTAAAACGTTATTCCAAAAGCTAAGTGAGACATGTTATACATTGTTAGAAAGCTTACAGTCACCTACTGAATATATCAATTGTCAATCAAGCCAGACTACACTAAAAATGGCGACAACACCGTAAACAACACGTGTGGTATTACGCACAGCTATTTTGGAAGGTATCCAGGCATACAAATGTACGTATATTTCACAAATGGATTGTCCAAGACAATATATGACCACTCAGTCTCGAAAGGGACATCTCTATGCATAAAACCAATGGAAAGGTTGTATATTTATTCAATATTTAGTACAAGATATTGACTGTAGAATGACATGGTATCATTTTTGAAAACTTTGTCTTGTTTATTTCATTATTCAGTGAGGAGCGTTTTCACTGTTGTATTGGCATATTTTAGGGCTATTGTTGGGTTTATGTTGCTGCTATGACGGAATACGATTTTTGAGGGGTGAAAGAATATTTTTATGAATGCCCAGATAGAAAATATTGTCCATTATATCATGGGGGGGGGGGGGATGTAGTTGCAGATGAGACTGCAGGGAGGGGGTGCTTGTTAAATGAACGACCAGAGCGACAAAGGTGGAGCTGCGAAAATTTGGCATAGTTGTCGTGTATCGTCTACTAATGAAACTAAAACAAAGCTTTTCTGTTTTCAACTCATACATTGGTTGCAGGAGCAATGATGTCTGAGTTGAACAATCTAGGCATGCAGGCGTGCCAACCACTAGGGGGTTTGCGCTAAGAGGTTAAACAAACAAGCAAACGTAAATCTTCCTCTTTCATGGGCTTCATATAGATAAAAATAATGAACTAAACAAAGAAAGACAAAATAAACAAAACATGGATACTGTGAGTTTGCTTTCAGACACGCTCTCTTGTCACAAAACCCCCCAATCTCAGACACCAACTGTGGAAAGAAGCACACGCTCCTGAGATGGGATCAATAATGCAATAATCCAGGTGTGAGCCTACTTAACCAGTAGGCATGGCCCTCAGATGGCCCAATTCCCTCTCCCAGACCAAGTTCTGCAACACAATTATCTGCCATCTGGGTTGTTAGCTGTCTATGTAGGAGAACAAACCATTGATATCTGACAACTTAGTTTATCATCAGTAATTCTACCCCATTTCCAATCTGAAATCAAAGTTTGATTGCTCGTATGTTGATAATGTAGTCAAATCCACCAGCAGTGGGCAGTATAAGATCTTTTTTTTTGCTTTCAGGATAAAACCTGTCACAATGGAATAACAAGTGTGCAGTATCATAGTATTTATTTTCTTTGATCCGTTATTTATAATATAATGATAAAAATATGATTCTGATTGCACAGGGAATTTAAAAGTATTTGTTAATGCACAGATCTATTCCAGTCACATTTCTTATGCAATTTGGATACACGTCAGAGCAGAAAGATTTAAATTTTATGACTAACAAATCCAGACTGAATATTAACTATGATACCTATTTTTAAAGTAAGAATGAGAAGTACTTCATGATGGGTAAAACGGAAACATATTTCAGGATGTCACAGATGCAGTGAGGGGCTGATGAAGTGACAGTTTTCTGGGGGAGTTTCTAGATTGTTCCTTTTTTGTCAGGGTAAAGTTCACCTTGTCTGATTAGAAATATGCCTTTGTCATCTGGCAGAGGGTTCAGATGTGTCCTCACCTATCATCTGTTGTGTAAGCGTGTGTTTCTCTCTCTTACTCTGTGTGTGTGTGTGTGGGTGTGTGTGCCCGCATGAATGTCTCCACATGTACGTAACGTACTTGGTATTTGGCTTGTGTTACCTTATCCAACACCTCAAAACTCAGTCTTAGTTCCCCTTCTACTGGATGACTCACTAGGATCACAATGAATCAAAGCTCTACAGACGACCAAAGAGGGCCTTCTACATTAGACGTACTTCCCTCCAGGAGACAGCATACATGGCTGACATCTTTTGCATGTTTGATTCCTTTTTTTCTTTTTTTAATGTCTTGCTGGTTTGATGGAATCCATTTTATAAGGGGTGAGGCGCTTTATCCAGAATACCAAGATGTACGTAGAATGCTAAACTATACCCAAAATGCCCTGCTTTATGCGGAATACCAAGCTATATCAAGAATGCAAAGCTGATCTCTTTAAATTTAGCCAACCTTGTCATACACTGAGTAGCACATCTACTGAATAATTCTACCCAACAGAATGTCTGAAATTTTGGAAAGCGTACCATTGCATTCCATGTATGCATTAAATCTTTACTGTTAATTCAAGAATACAGAGTAAATGACTTACCTTATATAAACTCATAAACATGTGCATGCTTGCTTGTGTGTGTGTGTGCATGTGTAGATGAGTGAGAGAGTGAGTGAATGACTGAGTGGGTGTTTGTTGAAGGAATTAGTTGATTTGTTTGCTCTGTCTATCGCAGGATGGCCCTCTGACACATCCCTGCTGCCCAAAGGGAATTGTATTCATTTCTATTTTATCCCAGCCATCATCAGCATCCTGTCCTAAATCACAGTCTATAATAACACACATTTGGATTGAGGGGTGATAAAATGCAAACAGATTTTCCAGACGTAACTGTGGACCCATTTTTTGGGTAAGTTATAATGGCAGTGTTGCCTTAACAGTCATTTGTACGCATGCTGTGCTTAAAAGGCTGCAGTGTGAGCTTTAGGCCCTCTGCAGTGATGAATCTGTGAGCCAAACCTTGCTGTGAAAGCAACAGTATGAACCCACTGAAAAAAACAGGAGTATTTTATCCTCAAATGACTTCCACCATTAAAATGACTCTGCTCAACATCATCCTCAGACTAAAAAAATATTTATTGGGGGAAAACCCTTCTGCCTTCTGTTCTCACATAATTTTTGAGCTATGACAAGGTGTTTCTCTGGTGCAGTGGTTTTAACATTCTCATTAGCATGAGAGAGATATTTCATAAATTATGCCTCAACTGTGCCTATAACTTCTCACTCAAGCTGTTTATGTATGAGAAGCTTCTCATCATAAGAATACATTTTATTCAGAAAAAAGGCATGTCCTGTGCCAAAAATTCGAAACAATGTCCGGACAGTTAGAATGAAAGGTTTAATTTGAAAAAGTAGGCATGGAAGTTGTAGATAGCCAGAACCTCAGGTCAGAGAGGTTGAGTGTTCATGCAAGCACTGCCTACCACCAAGGAGGATTTTTTGTCTTTTTGTCTACAAGTTTATGCTGAAGTAGTATTCTGTTTTAATAGGAATTAATGAGATTTTCAATTTTGTCTGAAATCAATTATTTTGCTCATACTTGAAACAAGCTATATGCTTTAAAAAAAAGATTAGTAATGCCTAGGTGGTCATATATTCAGATAAAAATGCTAATGTGAGAGTGCTTAATACAATACAATACAATACAACTTTATTTGTCCACACGGAGAGGAAAATTGCCTTTGGCACACATGGCATGACATAGTACACAACAATACACAAAGTATAAAATAAACACATAAGGACACAAGTAGTATATATCCTACACTTTCTGTCAAAAATGATTTAGGACCCCTGTGATTTATGACCCCCCTGTCAACTTGATTGACAGGTCAGTTTGATTGACAGTCCAGTTTAATTGACAGGCCAATTTCTCAGTGAGATTTCTGACACCTCCCCATTCAGTGTTTAAAAGGAGACATCCGTTTGCCAGAGAGGTTTCTGACACTATACATTTATATGACACTATACTGTATATTTGTGTGTTGCCCGGGCATTTAGTGACGTGTCGACCCGACCTGTTGGCTTTGAGTGTTGTCCGGGGCATGTTGTGACGTGTTGATCCAGACCTGTTGGTTGTAATGCCTGAGGTTAATTATCGAGTTGACCTGGTGGCAAGCGCATCTTGAGAAGCCTACTGTCATGGTCCTGTGTTCCTGTCTGCGTTTTCCCTGTTGGGCCGCCAGATGGCGGCACTTCTGTTTTGTGTCCTGCTCCCCCTGTGTAATTGTTTGATTGTTTCCAATTGTCCAATTATTGGTTCTTGGTTGTCTCGTTTTCCCTTCCCTCTCTGTGGCCTGATTGTTCATGGTGCCCTCCTGTGTCTCGTCAGTGTCTGTTCTATTTAAGTTTCCCTCTTCCTTGACTCAGGTGCTGGATCCTTTTGGTTATGTCTGGTTGTTTGTGTGCCCCTACCCAAGTACCTGCTCCATGCGTTCCTGCCCATGTTCTGGTTTCCTCGTGTTTTGTATTTTTCTGCATTTTCTTTGTTCCTGCGTTTGTAGTTTCCCTTTGTTGTTGAAGGTCGCCCTGCGAGGCTTTGTGTGCCCTTTTGTTCCCTTCTTTCAGTAAAGTCTTTTGTTCTCTTCATTTGGAGTTTTTGTATTTTTGCCCTCTGCGTTTGGGTCCCAACCCCCCATGCAACCTGACACCTACGATGGATTCTTTCACTTTGAGTGACTTGATTTATTTGTTCTTACAGAATTTGTTTTATTTAGAATTGCATGTAGCATTACAAACGTTTAGCGTTATGTCTGATTTGTTTTGTTTACCAGTTAGCCTATTTTTTTGATAGGTGCTGCTGAATGCGATACCATTAACGTAATCAATGAAATTCAAGGATTTGACTCTCTTGGTTAGTATGGTCTATTCATTTGTGTCTATGAAATAAAATAGCATTTTGACAAGTGTTATTATTTTGCTGTTAATTAAAGCTGTTTTATTATACCTTTCAGTGTCTGGTGATATTATTACGCCTGTATTGTGTGATCAAAGTGTGCCCGAACAGCAGGCTCTTGGTAAGCGCAGACCTATTCTTCTATCTCTTTTTTTCATGAATATCCATTTTCGGTGATAAAACTGTATTACTAACGCTGGTGAATGCGATTTAGTAGGTCTGCGAAATCTGGTACAATCCATCACTCCGCCGGGGTTCAAGTCAGTGCAGCGATGGGAGTCAAGAAAGTTTTCAGGCCAATCATTGGAAAGGCCTGCGCCTGCTCATGGTAAAGCTGGGGGGGGTTCTAAGCAGAAAGATCTCGTGCACAAGACTACAGACGCGGAGGTTGGCGTTTCGGCAAAACGTTTGAATTCGTTGGAGGACAATTTCATAGGTGAGATCAAATCTAAATGCCTATAATCATGGTCGTTTAAAAGATGTATTGTGTAGGATGGTGACATCAAGCGGCAAAGTTACAGATAACGACAAACATATTTATGAATACTATATTTCATTTATGCAAATAGATCCCACTAATCCTACACACTGTGACCTTAATGTCGAACTGGATGAAAAAGATAAATCTAGATCGATAGTGCTGAACTAACCACAGTATTTTATTATTACACTGAATTGCAGATCTTTACACAGCGGATACCGTGCTAGGAGACCCCGGCCTGTCTGAAGAGTGTGAACAGACACCCCAAACTGAGGCTGTGGATTTGGATAACATCGATGGATACACAAATTAAATTCTGGGACGAAGCTGGCTTTGGGGATCTACAAACGGACTCGAAGGAGAACAACGATATAAGCCTACCGGCGCCTACTGACGCGAGGAATCGGTCTACGGAAAGCGCATCGCTGGGGGGAATTATTAAAGACTTTGCGGATGATTCCAACGATGTTGGATTATGCAACAACCAAGAACACGTTGAAGATTCTCGTCAAAGGTATGATCGGTTGTGTTTGTATATAGTCGATGATTGCAACACGGTTATTGGCAAACTCCATCGTTATTCGGACCGGTTTGACAGAAACGTGTCTGTTTTTGAGAGGCAATGCAAGACTGTTGAAAAGCTAGCAGAGAATGTTGTTTGGATAAAGAATGTTGTACAGACGTTGGTTGATGCTAATCAGAGATGGGAGCGTAGATACCAGGAGTTGACTAGAACATTAAACAATCAGACAAAGATGATCTAAGTTTTCACATTGTGTAAAATGGATTGGGGTGCATTGTCAGATGTTTTAAGCTGTCTTTCAAACATTTCCCATAGTTGATGTTCTTAATGCTGATCTCTTAACTAGGCTAACTTGTGTGAATGCAACTGCGAATGTTAGAGGTTTTTTATGCTTTTGTCAGAACACATTTAATTTCATTAAATAACTAAAAGGTAAAAATTTTGTTGTGAGTCAGAAGGGGGAGTGGGAGGCATGTTGCAGAAAAATAGACACCACAATGTCACAGTCAACCAAACATAGAAGGCTTGATACCCCAGATGGTGAATGCAAACACGCTGCATACCATTAACACGTTGTTAGATGTAGAGGATAGTGCCCAAGACCCAGACACATTAGCAGACAGCCTCATAAATGATGTTTCCATTTACCGTACGTCTGATATTGCTAGTTTCAATAACACACTACATACTCTGCAAAATGGGGCTGGTTGCACCGACGCGTCATCTAATCATGGCTTAGACAGTGTGGATATAAAAAGGTTGGTAAGAGAGGGTGGCGTGGTCGGCGATTTTACGATAGTGGCAAAACCTCGATTTAATAGTCTGGTTTTATACAGGCTTTTAATTTCAGGGGGGTCTCTGACACAGATATGGCCGCATACATAGTACGTTTACATAATACTCTGAGTGACATAGTTGAGTTTTCTAAAACCTTAGTTGGGGAAAAGGGCATTTTTAACATTACCTTGAGAGGGTCCAGCCTAACTACAGATGTGAACGCGATGTTGTCTCCAGAAAATGGTTACGGAGTTGAGCGTTTCTTGGATGCCATTGAAAGAGTTTTGCAGAGCAACACGCAAATCATGGTTGATGACAACTTGGAGCTAACGGTTTCTATAGCACGCAGTAAGAATGGTGGGGTGTATAGAAAGCTGCGCGACCTTGCACATAATGAAGTGATTAGCAAGAACATGATGAATTCATTATGTCCTTCTAACATTTCAAACAACCTGTGTTTCACAATCTGTCTCGCACATTATCTGGAACCGCAAGCACCCACCAACACACTAGAGAAGGTTGCTGGAGACATACATACATGCACAGCTTTTACAGTACAACAGAAAATATGGTTTAAAGATGTTTCAAAGTTTGAGAGCGCCTTAGGGATTGAAATGGTTGTATTCTACAGATCGGGTACAAACATGTTGCAGAAATATCAGACAAGCGACACGCCACACAGCAGGACGGCATTCTTATGTCTTCACGACGACCATCACTATATGATACGAAATCTTAAGGCATTCCTTGGCGAACCATATGTTTGTCAGTTTTGCTATGCTGGATTTAGTAATCGCCGAGACCACAGTTGCAAGTTCAGCTGTGATGTGTGCAATGACTCTGAATGTCACAAGAAACCGAGAATGCCAAAATATTGCAATGATTGTTCAAGGTATTGCAAATCAGGCTTTTGTTTTGAGAAACACAAACAGCCAGTTTCCACGGGTGAGTCAGGAGTGTTAGTGGCGTCATGTGATGTTACAAAGTATTGTAAGAAATGTAACAGACGCTACCATGTCAGGGTAAAAAAAAAAAAAAGCGCACAAATGTGTTACAGGGCGTTGTGTTCATTGCGTTGAAGATTTGTTACCAGATGCAGAACATAATTGCTACATACAATCTATCGCGTAAAAAAAAAAAACATACAAGTACATTTTCATTGTACATTTTCTTTTTTTTTTTTTTACATTTTTTGACTTTGAGACGCGGTTTGAGAATAGCAAACATTGTGTCATCACATTTAATGGCAAAGAGTTTACAGATGAAAGGGATGACTGTATTGAAAAACTTTTGAGTAAGTTTAGATATAGGTTATACATGGCTAGCACACAATGCTGCGAGATTTGACAATTTTATTCTCTTGGAACATTTTTCCAAAGTGGGCATTACTCCAAAAATCACCATGATGGGTTGTAGGCTGATTTCCATGTACGATGAGTGTTTTAAGCAGCGATACATAGATAGCTACTTGTTCATCCCTATGTGTCTTGCTAAAACGGCCACAGCGTTAAATCTGAGCATTTCCCGCACAAATTTAACAAGCAGGAAAATGACAACTACCGAGGCCCTTATCCCGACAAACATTACTATGGTTATGAGGCCATGTCGGATAAGGCCAAGTTTGACAAGTGGTACAACGAAGTCGCTGACGGTGTTTTTGACTTCCAGAAAGAAATGTACACCTATGGTAGAAATGATGTTGTCCTGCTAAGAGAGGCGTGCTTAAAATACCGTGACGAATTTATCGAAAGTACAGGGCTTGACCCTTTTAACCACACCACACTAGCGTCCTGCTGTATGGCTGTCTACAAGACACGTTTTCTCCACAGAGACACACTAGCTCTGACACATAACAGCGCTTACGTTAACCAACACAAAGCATATTCAAACATTTCCATTGAATGGTTAGAATTTGTCAAGGAAACCAGAAATGTAGATGTGCACCACGCTCTGACACACGGTGAGATGATAGTGGGTAAATATTATGTTCATGGCTATTACGAAAAAGACGGCGTGAGAATAGCTCTTGAATTTAACGGTTGTATGCATCATGGTCACGCATGCAGTTATAACCCAAAGCACACTCATCCGTTGTCAAAGATACCATATGGGGTTTTAAGAAAGTGTTTTGATGACAAACTGGAAACTTTTAGAAAGACGTATGGGATGAAGGTTGAAGTTATGTGGGAATGCGACTGGAAGCATGCTAAACAAAACAATCCGTCCGTTGTCGAATTTGTCTACATACTGTGGAAGGGAAGTGCACTTAAGCTTACAGCCATCACCACTATGATGGATCATATCACTGCATTAACATTACTTATTACTTGTAGAGTTAGAGTGGTCAGACCGTGGTCAAATTATAAAAAACCAGCAGAAACATTCATATAATGTAAGCACAGTCTCCTATAATGTAAACATGCCTTTTCAAATAGACCATGTCATGAGTGTTACAACCGGCAGGGGCCGGATGAGATGAACACCTGTTTTATGTAAGAAAGGGGAGGTGAACACTTATTTTTATATAAGAAAGGAAGAGGGCTTGGAAATAATGGTGCAAAATCTGGGCAGAAAACGAGAAACAATGGTGTACTGGAGAGAGTCAAATAAAACGGTGTAAGTGTCAGGAGGTAGCCTGACAGCTGTGCCGGATTCGCTGGGGGATTGATTATTGGAGTCTGGGTGCACATGCAGATCGGGGCGTAAGCCGATTCGCCAGTCACGGGAGTTGGGAGCGTGGCGCAGCTGTTTCGTGTTTGCCCTAACGAGCTTGCAAGGTTAAGGAGGCAGGTGAGAGGGAGAACGTGAGAGATGCCAGGGGTGAATGTTTGATTCCTCAACCGAGGATTTTTAGCTTTAAGTTAGTTTGGTTTTGTTGGGATTGGTTTTTTCTTTTATTATTGCTATTTCTGTTTCCTTTTTGTTTGAGCTGTCTCCTGTTCTGGCGGTGGCTGGCTGGCAGTCCCGGATGCTGCACTGGAGCCACGAGGATTGAGCTGCGCCCGGACTTGGAAATAGTGGTGGGATTCTGGGAGGAGCGGCACTGTGCAGAGCCTGTGGTAAGGACACTGCGCTACTTCTGTGAGGACCAACACCATGAGGGTTTTGATGTAGAGCATCGAGGCGTGGGTCAACTACATCCTATCTTTAATTTCTATTTTTATGTTGTCTGCGGTGTGTGTGTGTGTGTGTGTGTGTGTGTGTGTGGGAGTACGAGATGTGAGTGTGCGTGAGACCCCGCTTAGTTTTAGTGACTCCCCCTGTGAGACGGCAGGGTGAGGTCTCCCCCCTCCGGAGGCAGGGCTGAGGCACGGGAGCCAGAGTGGGTACACTGTTTTTATGCTGAGTTTGGGCACGTGTGAGGGGTAACCCCAGTAGCTTAGGAGTGTGTGGTGTGTGAGGGGTGTGTACGCTCTTACCTGTGTTGGAGCTCCATGGAAGGGAAGGGGAGGGCCAGAGTGGGAGAGTAACAAAAGCCGCGTTTCCACCGCAGGAACTTTACCCCGGAACTAGGAACCTTTTGAGGAACTCAGCGCGTTTCCACCGCAGGAACTAGGGTCTAAATTTAGTTCCGGGGGCTTTATTTTACCCCCCAAAAAGTTCCTGCTCGGGGGGTAGTACCTTTTGAAAGTACAGGAACCTTTTGGGTGGAGCTTGCAGCGCTGAACATTTCTGATTGGTCGAGTACTCGCAGCATTTTTTTGTGTTTATTTTCAGCCGCCATGTTTAAAAATATGCAGCCGCAAACCAAATTTATTTTCATAATAACTTGAAATCAAACTTGTATGTTATGCGGCGCAGTAGCCTAGTTTTGGTTATAGCCTGCCAACGTCTTGGAATTATAACGTGTGCTCTTCTGTTCTTTTCTTGCTTTAGTATTCGTTTTATAATTTTTTTTAAATAAAAAGCATTCGTGCTGGGACAGCATATTACGTACCAAAACATTCAAACGGATTAATTCAGTTGCTGAATATTTTCTTCCGGATTTTCTTTGTTAGCCCATTGTAATTGACTCAAAACGTTTGATACAGTTATGTGAGGTAGCCTATGCGGTAGTTCTGCGTAATTCACATTGGTGATACAGTAAAAGCAAACTGGAAATCACCTTCTGCACTTTTTGTCAGGGTAAAATAACAGGTTAATTCTAGTAATCGTCCCTTTAGCTTTTTCAGACTGCCGTAATTTTACTCTGCCATTCTTCAA
Source organism: Anguilla anguilla (assembly GCF_013347855.1). Taxonomy (NCBI): domain Eukaryota; kingdom Metazoa; phylum Chordata; class Actinopteri; order Anguilliformes; family Anguillidae; genus Anguilla; species Anguilla anguilla. Next base: position 28,818,773 of record NC_049203.1, on the reverse strand, counting down.
TTCCACAAAAAGACCAGGAAGACTATGGACTAATTTATGGTGCATGGTTCGCATCTGGAGGGCACACTTCGCTGCTCGGCTAGCAGTAACTTCGAAGGAAAGCAAATGGTGGCTGTACCACTACTAATTTAAATTTTCACGCAAGTCCGAGTTTTCGTTCTATTCTTGTCATTTTGCGATTAGCCTATATGGAATTGACAATGAGAAAGTAATCAAACAGCAAATTGTTTACAACGTGTGCATGTTTTCTGCTGTTGTTGCCAGTTATACATATAAATGTGAAATGACAACGTCGCTTTTTCATACGTCAGTGGGCTAATTTGCCTAATCTTCGCGGGACTTTAGACCGCGGTGGAAACGCAGACAACCATGGGCTGAAGGAACCTTTTAGTTCCTTGAAAAGTAGTTCCGGGTACTTTTGGTGGAAACGCGGCTAAAAGAAGCTGGGGGGAAGTAGGAAGGGTGGGGTTGGTGCGAGAGTGGCGTGCTCTGTTTTTATGAATTAAACACAAATAAAAGTTTACCTTTTACCTGCATTGTCCTGATCTCCTTGTGGTGGGTGAGTTCCTGTACAGAAAAAGCATTGTTAGGTGGCGGGAGTCAGCTGGGTCTGCTCCTGACCCCGACATAAGCATGTGGGAAGTACCAAGTTTAAAACTCCACAACAGGAGGAGCTGACAGAATAACAGGAGGGGCTGACAAAACAGAATAAAAAGGAGTGTTTGCCTGGCTGTTTATGTCCAGAAAAAGAGCCTAGACACCGATTATGTCGGCTAGGATTCATAGGAACTTACCACTTTTGAAACTGATACTTAAAGCTAAACCTGCACAGAGATGACTCATTTTGCAATCGGCGTCAAACGAGTTAATCTTAACCCTGTGCGAAGTGGCTTTTAACATTCTCAGTGGTACCATACCACTTACAAATTCACAATATAAAAAGTTGGAGAAGAAGAAAACAGAGTTTATTGCGGATAAAAAGATTGGCGTACTTAGGAAAAAACAAGCTATTGATCAAAGGGGGGGATTCCTTCTTCCACTCTTGGCTGTTCTGGTTATAAGGAGTCTAATTGCATCAAGACCGAGTTAAATGTGATGGAGTATGCTGAGAAAATGTATTTAGTCCCCCAACGCCAGTTGGATAGATTAAGGAATAACAGCACTCCCATACCTATAAGACAGACTGTGGAAAACGACTTGGACGCCTCTTATAAAGAATGTTTTGAGTAGAGATGATTTGGACCCACACGATAAAGCCAAGCAATACACATCATTATTGCATAGATACTTGTCATTGGTTAAGCAGGGGGAACTTGAAACTAGTACGTACTGGCTGTACCGACACCTTCTGTAAAGAATGATGCAGAGCAGACTTTAGCAGGAACACAAACCGCCGCTGTTGGTGTGGAGGGGGATAATATTGTTAAAGAAGTTTTGAAAAACGTGCCATTGAGAAACAGAAAGAATACTCAATACATTTTAGATGAGATGTTTCAATCGAAAGATGTGGCTTCGTGGAATGAATCAGGCAAATTTATTTTAAATGGTACCGTTATTCCTGGTACCCACATATTTGATTTAGTGAAAAGTGTTGCAGCACCACAAATGGTGAATGTTAGAAGGAGACCGCTGGATTGGCACGAATTCCTGAGAGCTATTGCGACTCTAAACATACCACTTTCTACAGTTCCAGACCGCCGTGTTAAAGACAAAATCAATTCATATAAAAACACTGGCGCATCTGGTTACGCAACACCCACAAGAACCCCAGAAACTCCGATTTTGGACACTGCCTCGTGGCTCTCCTTTTAAAATGTCTCCTTTTAACATGTAGTATTTTCTACCTTTTGTTTTTTCATTTTTACTGTGAAATGTGTTTTCACTTCTTATTATGGTGTGTTTTTAATTCACACTATGAAATGTGTTTTTATTCTTACTATGAAATGTGTTTTGTATATTTCAACATTGTTAATAAACGAAACTTTGACTTGTATAATTTTGTTGTCTTGTTTTATTTTCCATCATCACAGTACATTAAAGTTTGAACATTTATGAACGTTATGCACATTTATGAACAGTTATGAACATTTACCCCATTTGTACATGTTGAACACAGTTGAACATATTAGAAATACACACACACGGTTGTAATTTTTTCACAAATTGTGAGACTGTTATCATTTTTAACCAAATTATCAGAATATTTAGACGTTACATCTTCATAGTTTAATCCTCTTGACATGTGATAGAGGAAAAAAATGCAGTGTTCATCACAAGTGATCGACATAAGGTCTTGAACCTGCTTGTTTGAGAATTGTAGTCTTGAACACGAAGTTCTTAAAAACGTATAGATGGATAGTGTAAACCGTTTGTGGTTTGGTTTGTTTCCAAAACTATCAAAAAAACACCTGTTATGTAGACGGCTAGCCAGTGTTCCCCAGGGAGATCCGAGCTGTGTGTATTAATTATTACCGATGAAGGTAGTCTCTGTACAGGTCTTTCAGGTAACTGGTCACATGCTAACACACTAAGAAAATGTGTATTTGCAGAAATTTTGTCCATAATGGCTGTTAGTTGTACAGTATTCATTTTCTCAGTAGTAATCCACCAGGACCTGTCTATGGTTGGATACTTCAATTATGCTATCAAACATAGCGTAAACTATCAGATTTATAGTATGTGGCAGAGGCTGTCTGAAATGAGTTTCCAACTGTAGATTTCAAGCCTTAATTAGAGATAAATGTTGACCGCATTCTTCGTCGGGTGTGAGGTTAAATGCATAGAGTGTGTAGCCGTTCAAAAATTCTTCTCTGTCAATAGGGCTCTATTTTTAAGGTGTCTTCCGGAGGCGAGTGTTAGCTGGTAAAACTCACATACGGCTGACCCCATCAGATATTGGGGCTGCAGAGGTTTAGCTGGATATTGTTGTCTATCCACATAGACCGCTAAGAATTCTAGATCATAGTGTTTGAATGCAAAAGGGTTCTTATCGTAAGCACCCGTAAATGCATCATTGTCGACCATACACAATAGATTTTGGTAGTGTTCCTAAAAACAAATTCTCCTGATTGGAGACACGTGTCCCAGGTATGGAATTTTTTTTTAGATATACTCTATCAATAGAATATTTTGCAGTAGCTGAGATTAATGCCTGAGCGTGAGCTAGTCTTACAGCAGGAGATACAGGAACTTTTTTTAACAAGTAAGGATGCTGTAAGAAAGCTTCTTTTGTATGCCACGGTGTCACTGCGCATTAGGCAAAATTCACCCTTTGATCGGGTCATTTGTATTTTAATATCAACGCCGTTTAACATCAATTTTTCTTGAAAGAATATATCGCTGTGAATTGGTGCCAACAATTCCACCACATTACTGGCATTTATGACAGGAGCCACTGAACCCAGGCTTAAGTCACACGAGGTGATTCTCCAGAAATCACGTTTTAGTTGAAAATTCTGTTTTTTGCAGAAATGACTTCTTAAACATGTATACTTTCTAATACCTTAATATCAAACTCGTATTTGATCAGTAAACATGCAAAAAAGTTAAATAATTAAACTCTCTTTCTCTCTCGTCTCTCTCTCCGTCTGCTTGTTGCGAGGGGGCAGGACAATAGGCGGGTGTAGCAAGCTGAGTGCCACCGCTCGTTTAAGAGATGAGAGAGACGAGAGTTTCTTTGGACGCGAATGCGTCTTTTATTTTTACGGCCGCCACGCGGCTTTCTGTTCGGTACACAGACACACAATTCACTGCTGACCGTCCGTCAGCTCTTCCTCCGTCTCCAGTCCGTCCTCTTCTGTCTCTGTAGACCGGCTTTTAAGCGTCCAGGCTCACTGTCGAGGTAATCAGCACATTGTCCATCAATCAAACAATTAACCATCCGTGCTGATTAATAATCCCCAACAGCTGTGGCGCAGAGTTCCGAGAGCCGCCCCGCCCACTCTCTCTCTGCAGCCAACGCAAAACCACGCCCACCCTACTACAGCGGGACATTCATATTAATGACCATTCCGCATGGCATTCCTGTATAAGTAGTCAGGAAATACCTTGTGTTGTTTACAATCTAGTCTACTCTTTTATGAGTGATTACGAGTGTCTCGGGAGATTCTATCACGTGTGACAACGCTAGTAATGTGGCTGAAGCTCTCCGCCAAATTACCGAGCTGAATTTAGAAAGTGCCAGCGACAAGAACGAATGGATTGACATTGTTACGGATTACTCTGTGGATAGAGGTTATGTCTCGGACATTTATCAGAGGCATCAGATACAGACAATGAGGAAAGCGTACAGTTTTCTGATGATGACCGAGATGAATCCGGTGTTGTCGCCGCTGAGGAAGCTAAAGTTTTGAGTTCAGTCGATGTTGTGAACCCTGATAGCGAGAAGGAGATGGGGAAAATTCTTGCGTTTGATTGCAAATGTGCGAAGAAGGGAAAAGAAAACTCTTCTTGCATGCTAAAACTGTCCCCAGACATGATCTATAATATAAGACTTTCCATGGCATCTTTAACTGAGGACGAGAAAGATCTTATCCTTCTTGGAAAGATATCTACAACGGTGAACAGGAGTGAGATGACGTTCAAAGAAAGGCGAACAAACAAAGCGAAAGCGGTATAGAATGATGATGTAACTTTAAAGTACTATTCTTTTCACTGGTGAGGAGAGCAGCCATTGACAGCTTGTCAAAGGCATCATTGTTATTCAAGGGAGGGGTGTGACTAAGCCTGCATAAATTAATTCAAAGTCTGAGTGGGTGTGAACAAGAGGCAGTGAGGATCCAAACTTCTGCTTTCAACCTACATTAAAGTTGATTTCTAAGCAGTTTAAATATTTTTATTCCATGCATTCAATATCAAATAGGAAGAATATACCACTACAATGCATTATATGTAATTTGGTGTAACTGGTATCTATTTAAACACTTGGTTGCTAAGGAAATATGTCACAAAAGTGTGGGAATCCCTTGTCAATCTTGCAGTCAATCTGGCAGTGAAAATCTCTGGTTTTCTGGCAGCCCATTCAGCATAAATGTCTAACTTCAAAACAGCACAACTTCCTCAATAATTGTCCAATCTCCATGTATGATACATCTATTTAAAGCTCTGTTTCTGTCACAGTAAAGGCTCTCTTTGTCAGACCATTATTATCGCCAGCGGGGTCTGCTGCATCCATATGTCTGGCTGTATCCTTGTAAAAAAGCCCGTCAGAGAAAAGTGATTCCAGGGTGTGTCTATCATAGTTCATTAAACATTCTATGATACTGTTGATGTTTCACCCAACAAAACATCAACCTGGGAAAAAATAGTAGTTTTGATCAGTTTTTACTTCTATAGCGATGTTACTGATGTGGGTTTTAGACACAGGTACGCAGTGCACCTTGTCATATCTAATAGTGACTATCTCATTGTCTTTTCCTGATATATGTACACATCTCAACAACGGTACAATGTAGTCGCCCACAACTTGATGCTTAATTATATCGGTGTACACAAAAAGTGTGTAGAACCCCCCGTATATATCAGTGGGGTTCAGAGCATAAACTCTTTCCGGATGCCCTTCAGACGTCTCTGGCTGTTCAGCTAGGTCAAAAACATCCTCCTTATTTAAAGTGGCAATCTCAAAGATTTTCATTAAAATAAATGTCTGTTAAATCACTATATATTGCTGAATTAGGTAACACAATGGTGATTGAGCCTATTAATTAATATTGTTATTATTATTATAATTTATGATTGAAGAACTGGGTGTCTGTGGCGGCATTCCTGTGAAAAAATCACAAGCGGCGCACAGTTAGTGACGCGTTTTCCATAACCCATCAGTGGTTGGTCCGCCAGAGAGGGCAGGTGGAGCTAACGGAACAGGCTCGCTCTTCAACTCACTTGTGAGTGTGAGCAGCGTAGCTACTGTTTTTTCCGTGTCTGCTAGCGTTATGGAACCCTAAAACGTTTTTGTGTAACATGAGAGGTCATATTATTTGTTGATGTAGATTTCGTATTGCATTTGATGACAATGTAACGTTACTAAATTACATAGTTATTTGCACAGCTAACACTAGCTACCGGACCATGTCAAGAAAGGCAACATTAGTTTAGACAACGTTGTGCACAGTCAGTAGCCATCTCTCATATCAGGTAACGTTGCGTTAGCTAGCTAGCTAATGTAATTAACATAATCAAATGTCAGCTAACAATTTGAAAAAACGCTAGCTAACGCTACCGACCGGTACCAACATCGCAAACCGTCTCTCGAATGCAACGCTACCTTGTTGCAATGTAGCTAACTAAAGGACAGTTCAGATCAATGATTCGCAACGAGACTGGATGCAACTTGCTAAATTCCAAGACGTCTGATTGTAAACGTTCTAAAACTGCACTTGGAGATTCGACAAGGTGGGTCTTTTGAGACCCCAGGGCAGGCAATGGCTCTGCTACTAACCAGTTCACAGCACTGCAATTTTCTCTGCAACGTTCTAAAACCGCTTCGTCTCGTTGCGAATCATTGATCTGACCTGGCCTTAACGTTACCGTTATTTACATTGCCATCAAGTTCATCAATATATTATAATAATCAGAATAAAGCAGTCTTTACACAGTGCATTAACCCCAGGGTATAGGTGGAGCAGAGCCGGGTCTGATTTCTGTGTAAAGATGTCAAGCCGGAGAAAACTGTATAAAAAAAATATGGCAGTATGGATTAGCGTTGTTATAATTTTATTATGCTTCCTCATACGTTCCTTCAGCCTTGATTCCCCTTTTTGACAAAATCTCCTTTGTTTTTGTTTCATTCTTCGTGTTCTGATTGCTAATTTAACACCCAGCTCAGCTTTATTCTCAAACAGTTTAGCTAGCAAAACCAGAAACACCAGGAGTAAAATTTTGCAAGGCAGTTGTTTCAAAAAATATCACACAACAATCATTCACGAGAAAGACAATGTTTATTGTGCACGAGATACATACACAATTGAACGAGCCACAGTGAATGCCAAGGATTCTTTTCTGCAGTGTAACGATGTTCATACCGGGTAAAAGGTGGATAAAGAATGTCTGTGGAAATTGATCATCACTAATTCTACCCCAGGTCTGCTACAGCATTTTAACCCGGCTCGGCAGTGTAAAGACAGCTTAAGTTAGCCTAATGTGTCACGGTACAGAGGCCAGGACCCAGGCGCAGAGTAAAGAAAGACAAACTCAAAAAAGGGAAAATTAACAAAGACTTTACTAACCAAAAAGGCAAACACAAACAGGGAACAGAAAAGGCCACGAAGGGCAAAAACACAAACTTCAAAAAATCTAAGAAAAAAAAAAACAGAAAACAAGAGGAACTCAAAAACACAGGCAGGGCAGAACACAGGCAGGCAGAGTACAAGGGCAGAAGCACATACACGAAACGGAAGCAGGACAAAGCGGGCAGGTACACAAAGTCAGAAACCAACACAAGTAGGAAACAAACACAAGGAACCAGCACCCGAGTCAAGGGGACAAAGAACTTAAATAGACAGGGGGTAACAAGACACAGGTGAACTCAAAAAACAATCAAACCAGAAAAGGAGGGGATAACAAGACACAGGTGGGAACAATGATAGAATAACGAGACAACAATAATACAATTAACAGGGGGGAGCAGGACACAAAACAGAAGTGCCGCCATCTGGCGGCCCAACAAGGGAAACACAGACAGGAAAACACAGAACCATGACATAATGTTAGACAATGAATGAGTATGCACATAACGTTACTTTTATAACAACCATTTTTTATTCAGTAAATAGTAAGTATTATAGTTACTGTGGCCCAGGTGCCAGCTGACTGACGTCACACACAGGCGACACTGTTTGGAAGTTGGGAAGTGAGGTCCAAAAACACACCTGCAATTACCGCTTCTCGCCGCTTCTCGCCATTGGTACCGCCAAAGAGAACGAAACGGAAATCTTCGAGATTGCCACTTTAACCCCAGAATTATTGCACGTTTTCCATAGAACTTTAGAGCTATGTCACGCCTTGTCTGTATGTATATTTTGTTTTTTACAGAGTCATAACCAAACTTTACATGGTGCGGAACTATGTGTTGATTAATCTCATCAACTAACTCTGTAATGCTCGGGTAAAACCCCGCGCGCAGCTTGCATCCGGTTGACTCTTTAATTTTTTAATCAATGAAGATAAAAGACCCATCTACATTGCGAAAATTCCCACGTTCTTGGATACTGGAATTCGATTAACCCGACCTGCCAATCGCCTTTTAGTATTAATGGCCTGGATAATTTTGTTCTGTACTTTGATATCTCATTATCAGGATACACTGAATGAGACGAATTACAAGGTAGCATTATGTAAAATCCGTCATCACCCATGGTGTTGTTCACCCCCAAATGAAACACAGTGTGCAAAAACACAAGTTAAAAAGGTTCTAAACAACTTCTTCTTCGCGAACCCAACTGCTGAATTTTGAAGGCCAGCCAAGCCATTTTACCAAAATCCAACCATAATTTTTCCATTTTCTTTCTTTCTAAAATCTTCTCAACTTTGAAACTTTTATCCCCACCAACTTAGATTTTTTGCAACTCTTCTTCATAAAAACATCCGTCTATTATTTCCCCGTCATTATCTTTCAACTTGTAGACTGGCGGTGTTCGTGGAATGCGTTCTGATATGGTGAAAAATTTGTGCGTATAATTTTGCTCGTACCCCTTTGTAAAGGGGCCCCTTACTTTGGAAATTCACACCACATCGCCTGTATTGTATTTAAACACAATATTCTTATCTTTTACATCCTTCAGCCCGTAAGGTTTGAAATACATTATTTTCGTTTTCTCTGGATACGTCCACGGGTCTCATTTTAATACTCCAATGATAGCTGTTGTTGTAGGAGGTAATTAAATCTTGCAAGACATCAATATATTGCTTGGAATTGACGGCTGTTAGATACCGCCACATTCTGCCCTTAATAGTCCGTAGTTTTTGAGGTTTTCTTCCTTCCTTCAGTATGGATTTGAGTGCTTGCGCTACCTCCGCTCCTGTTTTGTTTTTTAAAACACGTGTCCATGCGTATTTGCTAAAAACATCTAGGGAAGTCAACATATATTTGAAGTTGTCATTTTCCTTTGAGTACATAGTCCTATCAACCAGGTCAGCTTGAAATTGAGTGTTGATATCGTGCACTATCACTCCTAATGCGTGCAGGCTTGTGAAGAGTATAGGCATCCACTCCGGCTAACCATTCAGAAACTTGTTTGTCAGACATGTGCACCCGTGTGTAAACGTGTTTTACCACCAAAAGAACCCGTTAGAGGGTGTGTAGTAAACAGATTTCAGAAGATCTGTCATGATACCTGCTCACCAAATACCTGAACAAATAATGGCATTATTTGTTTTGATTCACATCTTTCATTTTCAACAAGATTACAAACTCACAGTGTGTCAAGGTAGTCTAAAAATTTAACACATGCATCAACATTTCTCTCAAGCAGGAAATTGACCAGTATTTCTACTACTTTACAGACATTTACTGGCTTGTTTTTAAACAGTTTCGTTACACAGACAACCGTTATGTATGTACAAAGACCGGTGATGTGTCCTATGCCGAAACCCCTTCAACACAGCTCCATGTGGTCTAAAAGATCGCTCACAGTCACATGACACGGTTTGACAGCATTTTCACCCATGCGCAAAAGATCACCCCACTCTGTAGACAATTTTCTGGCTAACATCATTTTTTTTTTAAGATTGTTCAATCAGCAACCGCATTCTTAGTGTTAAAATTGTCAACCTCATCAGCTATAATTTTATATAACAATGCTGTTAATTCAAATTTTGTACGTTGTTTAACAAGATCTTTTGACAAACTGGTACTGGCACAGACATTTCCCATATTGAGACAACTCAATCGCTTTTTCCCCGCCAACAGTTCAGTGCGTCAAAAACAGCTTGTTCACACTGTGGATCAGCAAGTTTTTCCTTGATTTCCTTCAGTTTCTCACAAATGTCTGGTTCTTCTTCAAGCTCGTAGACAAGAGCTTCCACAGAACCATGGATTTTTTGCGGGTGTGTATGTAGTCCGTATGTGTCCAGAAGACATGTGAAGGCTTGTAGTTATTCGAGCTTGAAAAGTCTCTGTTTTGTATCCTCAATGTGCGATTGGTAAAAGTATGCGTTCAAAGAGACATGAATGCTGTAACTGACTCGGGTGATCCACTTCACAGCCGAAACAACATTCCTGCAACTTTACACCAATGATGTGTTCTAGTATGACACCAACAGCTGCCTTTATGAGTTTGAAGCCCAGCGGTGCTATACATCCAACTACGTCTTCTCCAGGGGTTGTATCTCAGTCCAGGGGTCTCCATCACTATCGCAACCTGTTGAAGGCAATGTTGTTAGCGATTCAGTAGACTCAGACCTCTGCATGTATGTCAAATTCTTTTCCCCTAGATTTTCGCACCAATCGTCAAGCCATCCGTAGTCTTCAGGCATTGCAGCTTCATTTACCAGCGACATGGTTAGTCAGCGTGTCAACAAGTCTTTGAGATGAACTGTCTTGGAGGTGTCGGCCTTTTTAATGCTTGTAGAGAATGGGTGGTGATTCCAAATGGGCCACCACACAGTCACACTCGAGGTCAGACTGACACGTCTGAAAAAGTTTTACTTTGATGTCTTGGTATCTATCCAAAACGTCACACTATTTGAACAACCTGTCTATCTTCTTGAAAACGTCATGTAGAACAGACATGTCTTTCCAAAGAAACATAACTTTCAGGTCATGCATGATCTTCTCGACATTGTTTTCTTTATGCCGGCTTACGAATGTGTATTCACCGCTGCACATATAAACGTAATCATCAGGATCCTTTTCAAGACGATTAGCAAATATGCAGTGGCCTTTTTGCAGTGTTGCGCTATTCCATGCGCCACTGTAGACACAGTCCAAACCAGGGACTTCAAGGTCTCTACAAACTTTGTTTCTAAACAAACTCCAGTCTTTAGCAGGGAATGAAATGTGCAACATGTCGTCTTCAAATGCCCCCCAGCCAGATTCAATGACGTATAGTTTCACAGATCATGTAACTTTGTCAAAAACATATCCACCAACGCGTCTGTGTCATACGTCATGACGTGTTCTGGACATCACGTCGGGCCCTCCCTGGATCTAGGCTTTGCCAGAGAGCGGTCGCCCATTTTTGAGAGCTTGTGAATAAATATAAGTTTACACAACGTGTTGTGTTGTTTCAGTGTTTAGGCAAAAACACTACATGGTACCAGAAGTTGTGGAACTCATGTTAGACTCGCGTGCAGACGAGCAAGAGACCAAGAAGTTGGACGATGAACGGCAAGTAGCGTTGGTTGCTAGTGATAGCTAGATAGCAGTGTTAGCATATGATAGTTAAGATATGTGGGTGTAAGGCCCACGGGAACAGGCATAGAGTGGAATTTCCTCTCTGACTGTCGTAAAGCAATTCGCCAGGTGCAGAGTCTGATATTGTCGGGACAGAGTGGCCCGTAAGACCTTGGCATCTGGTTTTGCGACAGTTAACAGGTGACACCTAAAATTATCCCAACGTCCTGGAGGTTTCATATGGCAAGTAATAAAATCACATGATAGAAATGGGGCAAATTACTCAGGACAGTTGAGGGACAGCCAAAGTGCCCTCACCTGGTGTCACTGGGTAACTTGTCTCCCTACCTTCATAAGGAAAGAAATTTACTCAAGCACACTTTTTGTTAGGAAATAAATGCAGATTTGGGTTGAATACATTGCTACACTACACTATGCAATCTTGATACCCTGTGGAAAGACATTGAGAGTTGGCAGTTGGTTCATGTAAGTGATTGTACAGTTATTTCATGTTTTTCAGAGTTTTCATGACAAACACAAGAACAAATATTCATATTTGGTATGGTTTTTATGGTCTCTGCGCGAGTGATGCTCTGGTTTAGGTTTGAAAACCAGCAAACCTATAGAAAATCTATTTTTAATAAATTTGGAAGTCAACTGTATTTTTGGGACACTCCTCCTAGTAAATCCATCTGTCTGATCCTCAGGATGGAACCAAATTCCAATCTTCCCCCTCCAAGTAAATTTATGGTTTTATGAGCCTTTTGTGGCGACATCCACCTGCCTTCCGCTGGGTTCTTATAGGAGAGGAACAGGGCCCTCTGGGAGTCTGCAATCAGACTTCCCACACAAGACTCTTTCTGTGTGTAGACTGCTGTCAGGTATGCTCATCTTTATCTTTGATTGTTAGACTATTTTCTAAATTCTGTAACTACAAATTGACTATTTTAAGTGTATAACCTACCTGACATTAAAACTGTTAATGACTTGATTTGTGTGGTCTTGGTCAATGTTTCGTTCTTGTAACAGCCCTCTAAGTCGGTTTCCCCCAATTATGACTAGGGAACTGCCCGTTGGACTTGTTTGATCACCAAGTTTTCAGTTAAGGCGGGACCGTCAGCAGAACCAAGTTGATCCTGGGATGACCAATATTGGCCCTTTCGGAGTCCCTGAACCCTAATTAGGTTATACTCCCCATGAGGGAAATCTCACAACCGCTGTGTCGTCTGCAAACAGCTAGTTAAATTGTCGTTACGGGCGTATCCGCGGTGCGTACCGGGTGAAACTGCGTTGACCCTCGGTGTAGAACTTTAGACGAACTGAGTTCCATTCTAAATCAAGCCTAAATTCTAATTTGGAACATAACTTATTAATTAATATGGAGTCAGATTATCACGAGGATAAAACCTAGTAACTGTTACGCTTTCTTGCTGTGGTCATGGATATATTTGATGTGTTGTTCCGCGCATTTGTGAATATTCTGATATTCTGGGATATTGACAGTCCGGCGACAGATCGGATATATCTCTGATGACAGCATAGCCCCGTTTGCGAACGGAGAGTAACCTGAATGCTACTGATCCGTTTCGGGCCAGTTTTAAGCTGGATATGAAGCAGCGCCTTCATATCTAACCCGTGGCAACGGAACCAGTGCATTCTTAATTATAATTGTGCCCTGTTCTTACGAACAGAGGAAAAATAACTAACATCTCCGGTTTTGAATCACACCAGCCAAGGGAGAACACGCGGTGCCTTCCCCTCCAGCTACAAACCCTCATTGGTCTAGCTGTGAGGTGTTTACATGGGCGAGAGAGAACGCGTGGCTGGAAAATATGGAGCATCATTTAAAGCCTCCGACTGAACTAAAGTTGACAGGGAATGTCGAGGAAAAATGGAGAAAGTTCAAGCAACGGTTCGACCTCTAACGGTAGCTGGTGCAGACGCATTGGATGTCTTCAACAGCATGCAGCTAACTGAGGAGCAAAAAACGGATTTTAATGTGGTGGTGGAGAGATTTGAAGCCTTTTGTATTCCCTGAAAAAATGAGACCTACGAAAGGTATGTTTTTAATAGCAGGTCACAGACAGAGACTTGAAGAATTTATTATGGACATTAAGTTGAAAAGTCAGTCGTGCAATTTTGGCGGTTTAGCTGACTCGCTGGTCCGTGATAGGATTGTGATGGGGGTGCGTGACAAGAGACTGAGAGAAAAGTTACTTGGAGAGACTGACTTGACGCTAAGCAGGGCGATACAAATGTGTCAGGCAAGAGAAGTGACACAGAATAGACTGAAAAGCATGGACTGTAGTCAGTTGAAAGACACAGTCATAGAAATAGATTATGCAACTGATCACAAAGCAAAGCGGCAGAGTGGCGAAACGCATGCGAAGAGCAAGTGGCACAGTGCTGAGACGAGGCACTGCTTGCGCTGTGGCAGGGAACACAGACCGCAGCAATGTCCGGCGTTCGGGAGGGAATGCCAAAAGTGCGGCGGAAAGAACCACTTTGCCAAGGTCTGCAAACAGATACAGAGAAAAATCCACTGCATTGACGGGGACAACAGCGACGACGGTAGCGACGCTTCATGGGACCTCTTCGTGGGAACAGTCTCCAGTGTGGTGAAGAATGAGGATTGGACTGCCGAGTGCACTGTCAATGGAACAGACATTCTTTTTAAGTTGGACACTGGCGCACAGGCCAACATACAGTCTGAAACTGAACTGGCCAGGTTGGAGATTCCAGCCATTGTGAACACCAAGGACAGAGTGAAACTGATGCACTGTACATGCACTTTCGTAATGTCCGTAAAAGGTGAGCGATTTGATGTGCCATTTGTAATTGTACAAGGTAGCAAGCCGCCTATAATTGGGCTTAAAATGTGCAATGCAATAGGTCTAGTAAAACGTGTTCATGAGGTGAAAAGTGACAAGGGCACAGGAAATGTAGAGGATGATTATGCTGATGTTTTTCAGGGCATAGGAAAACTTAAAGTCACTCACAAAATAGAGTTAGAAAAGCCAAACAGACCTGTCATTCATGCTGCTAGGAAGGTGCCGCTAGCTCTAAGGTGAAGAATAAAAGCAGAGTTGAACAGACTAGAATCCTAGGGGATAGTAGAAAAAAGAGAGGGGCCTACTGAGTGGGTACACTCACTCGTTGCAGTTGAGAAAAAGGATGGTTCATAAAGGCTATGTATGGATCCCAAGGAGCTAAACAGATATCTTAAACGTGAACACTACCAGCTTTGTGTTCAGGCCACATCTGCTCCCTGGCACAGTGAGAGATGGTCATCACAAAGGGCCGGCGTAGAATTGGCCTGTTTTGTCACCTCCGGACCCAACTCATCTCTCTCACTCACTGTGGTAACCAGGGAAACAGGAGCCACCTCTCTCCATGCTTTTAGGAGGTTGAGGTGGTATATCTGTGTTGCACCACCCCTGTCAGACCTCACAACTTCATAATCAACATCCCCCACTTGCCGTGTGATCAAAAAGGACCCTTGCCACCTGGCAAGTAATTTGGAGGTAGAAGATGGGAATAATACAAGCACTTTATCTCCCGGTGCAAATTGTCTCAGCTGAACACCTTCATTATATGCGCGCCGTTGTCGTTCTTGTGCCTGCAGCAAATCCTCCCATGTCAATTCCCCTACTGTGTGGAGCTTTGCTCTGAGGTCCAGAATGTACTGAATTTCATTTTTACTGGTGCTTGGACCTTTCTCCCAGTTTTCCTTAATCAGATTCAACACACCACGTAGCCGCCTCCCAAAAAGTAATTCAAAGGGAGGCCTGGGGAACCTCATGCACTGCAAACAATAAAGGGTTTAGCCACTTTCCCAATTACGACAATCTTTGTGCACAAATTTACAAATCATTGTTTTTAATGTTTTATTAAATCTTTCTACCAAACCATCCATTTGGGGATGGACCGATGTTCTGATTGATTTAATTCCCAGTAATTTGTACATTTCGCGTAACGTGCGTGACATGAACGAAGTGCCTTGATTGGTCAGGATCTCTTTCAGGATCCCACCCCGGGAGATTATTTGAAGTAGTCTACTAAAACTAACACAAAGCGATGCCCGCGTGCACTTCTGTGTAGTGGCCCGATGAGGTCCATCCCCACCCGTTCAAATGGGACCTCCATTAACGGTAATGGACACAACGGCGCTTTTGGAGTGGCTGCGGGATTAACTAACTGACACTCAGGACAAGATGCACACCACCTCTGTACTTCGCCCCAAATGCCCGGCCAATAGAATTGAGCCATTAACCTACTCAGTGTCTTATCAATACCCAGGTGACCAGCCATCAAATTATAATGAGCCGCCTGGAAAAGCATTTCCCGATAGTTCTTCAGTACCAACAACTGGGTGTTTTCCTCTCTGGTTTGAGAGTTACGACTCACTCGGTATAGCCTATCTTTAATAATAGAAAAATATGGGTGAGCTAGAGCGGTGCCAGGGCACACCCGGTGACCATCAATAGCTATCACTTAGTCAAAGGCAAAGCGTAAAATATCCTCCTGAGACTGCTCGAGTGGAAAATCCTCCTGGAGATGTATGCTGGAAGTCGGGGAAGCTCTCGCGAGAGCTTCTCCTGACCTCGCCTCTCCCTCAGCAGCGTCGGACAACCTTGCGTCTCCACTGAGCACATCACATGCCTCACAGATTCCTATTAGCTGTGATCGCTTCCCCATGTAACCTTTCATTATATTATTAAACCCTGACCAATCAGTACCCAATAAAAGGGGATGCGACAGGCGGGAGCTAACTGCAGCCTTTACTCTATGCCTTTTTCCCGTGTCGAATTTCCACTGGTACCACTGGGTAATCGTGAATATACCCATGCACACACCTTATTTATTTATTTATTTCTTTAGGATCCCCATTAGCAATACACAGTGTGCAGCTAATCTAGTTGACACCCACAATGCTTCCACCAATGCCTCGGGCTGAACCAAGCTTTGGTGAGTCATGGTTTGCTTACACCCTGAATCCAGCAAAGCCTGGCGTGTACCCCCTTGAATCCTTACCGGTATCCGGTACATCCCCTCCTGACCAGGGGAGGGGGCTGGCGAGCCAGCAACCCGCACCACTTGCCCCACTTCCATCAGGGGACAGTTCCCGCGGAAATGGTCGGGCTGCCCAGAACACCAGCACTCCTGCCCAGGGGTCTGAGGAGGCCTCTGGGTGTCCGGGGGCTATGAGGGAACACAGAAGGGGTTGTGGGGAGACAGGGTATTGGGGAGAGAAAAGGCAGATTTCCCAGCTACCAGCGAGGGTCCCCCTGGTGGTCTCCTCCTTGGTGTTGGGACCAGACCAGGGTTCCCTTGGGGCGGGGCCAGGAGCTGGAGAGCGATGTTGGAGGGCGCTGAGGTGATCCTCCGCCAGGGCAACGGCGGCGTCCAGCGACGTTAGTCGGTGGCGGCGCACCCAGTCGGCTGTGGCTGTCGGCAGCCTGAGCACAAACTGCTCGAGCGTCACCTGCTCAACAACCTCCACCGCCGAGTGCACTGCTGGCTGGAGCCACCGGTTAGCGGTGTCCCGGAGCTGCTGAGCCAGAGCAAAGGGGCGGCCGGCATCCTCATATCTGAGAGCCCTGAAGCGGCGACGGTGATCTTCCTCCGTTCAACCCACTCGGTCTAAAATCACCCACTTCAGGTCCTCGTAGTTGGCCCTCGAGAACGCCGGCAGGCTGTGCGCAGCTTGTTGAGCTTCCCCGGTGAGAAGGGGAAGCAAACGCACAGCCCACTCCTCTGTAGCCCACCCGCAGGCAGCCGCTGTACCCTCAAACGTGGTCAGGTACACCTCTATGTCCTCTGCATCTGCTATTCATGGCATCTGTAGCCCGGCATACCTGCCAGTTGGAGTGGCCGAGTTATGCTACAGCATGCTCCACAGGAGAGCTTGATCCTCAGCCTGCCCCTGAGCCAGCTCAAAGAAGACTGTGGTCTGTCTCTCCTGCAACGCCGCTAGATGGCTTAGTGCTTGCCCCAGCTGCGATTCCATCACCCTCACTCCTTCCATCTTGTTCTTGTCTCTTCTCTCCCCTCGCATGGGCCACCACTGTAACAAGTTCGCAGTCCTTCTCCCCACAAACCACACAATTCTCCATGCTCAGACGCACATGGGTTTTATTGTGCTTCCAGTACGCACATACAAAAACCAAAACAAAACACACAATAAGGAAGGGGGAATTTTCACACACGTCGCTCCCATGTGCATCTCTCATTCCAGCACCCCGGTTTCACTGCAGGCAGAGCATATAAACAATTAGCAATTAATTGTCATCACCCACACCTGGGTTGCAATGCCAGCAAAACTACTCCCTCTCTGCCCGCAGATGGCGGCCTAACCACACCACCCCTCCACAGTCATGTCATAATGTTGAAAAGAAAGGGCCACACTTTGCATAATCTGATTTTATTTTTGTCAAAACGTCTCAGCACAGACGCGTTTTGGCGCAGTGCCTTCAAGGTTTAAATACCCACACCAATAGACACACCCTCATGATCAACCAATGATAATTCATCAAGTGTCATTCAAGGCAATGATTATCTCCACCCATAAATCCAATCTCATAATTGACCAATTATGTTGACACATACTTGACAGGCTATCACATAATAACATCAACAAAGATTGCTGAAATATCAACATCATCAGATGGACAAGCAACAGGTTAGATTTATAAAAATAAAAAACGATAAATATATATTTTTTAAAAACAGGTAAGAGACAGGTCCTCATTCATACCATTAAGTGCGACTGTATTTAAAGTGAAGATATACCAGGCCTCCCTCTTCAAAAGGCGGTTCTCACGATCTCCGCCTCTGGGATACTGATTAACAACCTCCAGGCCCATGAACCTCAATGAGTTCGCTGCATGGCCTGCAGCATTAAAATGTCTGGCGACTGATGATCTTTCATCTTCTTTCTTAATGGCAAAACTAGAATTTGCGAACATAAATATGCCATTAAGAGAAAAGATGAAATGTCATCAGTCGCCAGACATTTTAATGCTGCAGGCCATGCAGCGAACTCATTGAGGTTCATGGGCCTGGAAGTCACCAGAGACTTTTTTTTTTTAACCATTCAAAGCACACAAAAACTGCCTGGGCCAGTGAAAAACAAACACTAAAACTGAAATAATATTTTTTAAAATTCTGAGTGAACTATCCCTTTAAGGACCAGGACAGTATAAATACACACAACTATTATGAGGCCAAATGCTACCTGACTTTACCTACCTGACACCTCAAATTTGAAAAACTGTTGTGAAAACCCATTCAGTCTTCCTGACTTCTGGTGAAGATCCATCAGTACTAACATTTCTCTCTAAATATGGAAGTTTTACCTTCATTTTCCTGTCATTTTTCATCATTAGCCTTTGCATAAGGTATGAAACAGGATAAGTCATGTCAAGGAGAGCAGTGCATGGGCAGAATCAGTGTGGGGGTTTTCTCAGTCTTTACCTCTCTCTTTCTTTCTCTCTCACTCTCTCCCTCTCAAACATCCTGAAATGGAAGTTTCAGCTTGTGAAATTGATGTTTCTGCTAAAACTACTGCAGTCTGATTGGTTCCAACACATTATAACCTGTGTTGCATTCTTAATTGATGCAAATACTTTCCTCCATCTACATGAGATCACAAGGTATCAGAAGAAGCAGACGTTTTGTCTATTAACAAAAAGAACCCTGCATTCCGGAATGTCAGTCTGGTCAAATTCATGGTACCATGAGATTAAGAGCCAGACAGGCAAGACTCATGTTGAGGTGATTAGGAAATGCCCAGAATACTTCCCTGCAATCAACTGTAGTGGCTTCAATTAAAATTCCATTGGTTCTTTAAAAAAAAAAAAAAAGTCAGTCAACTCTGTAGATCAAGGTTAGAGATCAAAAATGACTAATTATTGTCAACATTCAACTTCCTATTTTTGTCAAAGATTAGCTGAACAATCTCATCAAGCAGCAAAGACAAATAATTTACCTTTATTTCCATCAGGAAACTGAACAGATGAAATAGCTTAGCCCTGGTTTTACCTTTCATCTTGTGACTCCAAGAAGGATTGCCCTAATAACAACAAAAGCTCTTTTTCATTTTTGCCTTCTTTTGCTTCACCAAAGGAAATCGAACAATAGTGGCAATGGTGAGGCTATTTATTTTTTAGAATTTGTTTTTCTATATAAATAGGGCCACCAGTTGGGTGTACTACAAAGCGAGATTATGGGGTTAGTGAGATAATTTAAGCTTTAACCCTGGGTTTTCCACATCACAAAACTGAGTAATTTTAAAGGGTAATTATGCCCTAGATCATTTTAAATTTTACCATTTTAAATATGTATTTCATTAGTTATCCTTCAGGGTTCCCCATAGGCACTCCAACAGCACAGTCAAGTGACTAATGATACAATTGAATTTCTAATTGAGACATTTAAAAAAAGATTTTTTTCATCTGTTCAGATTTGTCCTCTCTTTGGTCATGTTTCAGTTTAGGAGAATCTCCAGTTACCAGCCCACAAACTTCCAGTAAGTACTACATAAAGCAAATGAAACATTATGGTCAGGTAATGTTAACCAAATCTTTATTTTTTATTACAAGAAATAAATTCCATTCAGTTTGGAAGAGTGGGAAAATTTGATTTTACATTTGAATAACATCAATATTATCACTAATGAAAGTATCCCTCCTGAGAACACCGGCAGGCTGTGCGCAGCTTGTTGAATGAGTCAAAGTAATTGAACGCAGTTATACTCTTACACATTAGCCTCCTTCACAGTTTCATAACTGCCTCTTCTGTGAAATGCTATGACCTCATGGCCAGTTCAACCCTATTCAAATAGCATTGGCAGGAAAATAGTTGCATATGGAAAGTCTTAATTAAAGTGGGTCATTTCTTAGATTTCAGGATTTTGTACATCAGTGTTGATGATAGTGCTGCTCAGAGCACATTTATATAAGGAAGTAATTGAATCAAATATAGTTTACCTGCATCAATTTAATGCTATTCACTGTGTAGTGCAAAAGGTACTGTGAGCAGGGGTTTTGGACTGACTAGTAATCTAAACACTAAAAAAGCTTTATATAAGTTTGTAAATTTGCACAATGGAGCCTTTATATCCCATGTTGTTTTCATGTACTGCATATCTATGCGGTACATGTATGTTTTTCCTTTTATAATGAGAGTTCACAACAAAGTTTGATATATTAACTACAAATGTCTAATTAACTGTGAACTGTGAACAGAGAACAAGATATGTCCAATATTGCTGCAGTTCTGAAGGAGTAACAAAATAAATTAACAAAGCCAAGAAATTGGGACAACTAATAATTATTTATCAATAAATAGTGCATATATCTAAACATGCATATACAGTGAGCTCCATAATGTTTGGGACGAAGATTTTCTTGATTTGGCTCTGTACCCCATAATTTTATAAGAGCAGATTCTGAGCTTTTATTAAAGGATATTGTAATACATTTTGGCTGCACCATGTTGTATGGACCTAAAATACATTAATTTCTTTCACCAACCTGCAGATACGTGAATCTCAAATATAATTATGGATGAAGTAACAGACAAAAAAGTGGTTTGAGTTCAAACTGAAAGTAATTTTTTGTCATTATTGAAATAATTTGTTTGTAATGTAGATTGATGCCTGTGATTAATCCCAGTCCTGAAGTAAGAGCTATGCGAAAGATATTGGATATTGGATATGATTCCACCACATTTTTCCTCCATCCATCTTCATCTGGACAACTGTTCATCTTCTGCTCTGGTATAATTCTCCAGTAAAATCCTTCAAACACTCACACAGACATACACACATTCGGAAACTTTATTACCCTCTTCAGTGTAAACCAATTTAAAAGATTTTTTGTGTCATCTCTTGTTTTTCCCCTTCTTTCTCACTAACCTTCTCTCTGTCTCTGCCCCTTTTCTCTATCTCTCTCTGTCCCTCTTCATGTCTACCTCTCTCCTGCCCACCTCCTCAGAAGATTGGGTAAACCCCACCCACCTGCTCATAAAAGGACATTCCATGCTGCCTGTTGCCGTTCAGAGCTCTTTTCCAGAGTTCTCTCACAACAGTGGCTCATCCACTCCCATAGCCGCACGGACATGAAGGTAAGCACATGTTCTCCACACAATTTCAATGTCAATACTACGCTTATAAACATTAATATTGCAATGCATTCAGTTCAATGTATGTGAAATGTGTTCTATCATAAATGACTGCTTTGATCTAAGTAATGACTGGATTATTCTTGGATTTTTTCTCATTTTAACATGTATGTGTCTGTGTGTACACACACTGTGTGCTTTAAAAATATGGAATCTTTTCAAGTATGCAATTCCTTGGCCGAAGTTTTCACTCAGAGAAAAGAGGTGTATGGAAGGATAAAATGTGCATGCTGTCACTCTAAGCTGGTTTCTGGTGTTTGTCCCTGCCTTAATTAAAATTAATTAAATAATTAAAATTATGTGGAAGTTACAAGAGGAATACTACACTGCTTGTTTAGAAGGACAAGAACATTGAGTTAATCAAGGTGTACTATATTTCCTGACGTTCTGATGGGACAGATATTTAGCCTGCGTCAATTTGGAGTCATTTCGATAGTTGCATAAAGATACAGAACTGTTTCTGTTTTGAACTGCGAGAGATGATATGATATAGCTTGACTGTGAATCACTTGCTAGGATAATAGCAGGATAATAGCCAAAGTTTCAAAAATAAAGAGAAGAAAACTTTGATTTTCATCAAAAAAATGTTTGAGTGATCCAAGAACAGAAGCTAAAATAAGGGCTCATTTTTGGAATTGTCGCTTAAGTTTCGCTTAATGTTTGTGTGTGGTGTGATTTTGTGCAATGATGTCCATATTTTAGACCAATTATGATAAAATGCTATGGGTTTTTGGGCTGTGTGTCAGATGCGTGTGAAAGCAGCAGGTTGTATTTTCCTTGACTGTAGTAAGAGCTTTTTGATGTTGTAGCTTTGCCAAGTTTTCTGGCATTTAAGGTGGCTTCCTTAACTTCCCAGTGGGATTAAGGGAACGGTGCTTTATCTTCAACGGCGGGGGGGGGTGGATTCACGGGAGCATCCCTCATACCCCTCAGGAACATACTGTACCCCATGCCCCTCCTCACCATCCCAGCCTGCAGGAGGAGGGGGGGGGGATTGGGAAGGTAGCTGGGTTGGCACTCTCTTCTCCACAGTGCTCTCTCCCTTGGAAGGTGCAAGAAAATCAAAATCCCAGCCCCCCCAGAGTGGTCTCCCCCAGGCCTGCAGCTCTTTGTAGGGAAAGTCAATTTCCTGTGGAATTCTGCAGCTAAGCAGGAACATGTGCACAGTGTGAAACCAGGAACCCCGGACCTGGTCTGGGGTGCAGAGATACGGCAAGACATTGCCAAAATGTTCAATCCCTCAAGGAGGGGCTCCTGGCATTCTGCGAGGATGGGAGGAGGACTGGCTGGCTTAGAGGAGTGTACAGAGCAAAACAATTTCAATTCTGTTATGGAGGGGAGACTATTCACAAGCAGGCAATGAAAATGTCACTGCGAGTCTGAATGGTATTGTATGCAAGGTATTAGTTCAACAGAACACAGCTTCACCTTCTGTCAAGGTTAGATTGACCAAAATGTAATAAACTGCAATATACTGAGAATATATGGACATTTTTGAAAATGTATATATGATAACTATTTTTCCAATTTCACTAGCAGATGGCTTGAAGATTTCTTATATGCTGAAATTGTTGAGGACTGGATAGTGATTTACAGCACATAATATGCAAATGTTATTTGTCAGTGAAGAATTTGTGATACTAAATGGTGTGTATTTCACAACACATTCTCAGATAGATGGCTGACAATCAACAGACAGAGTCCCTATCAGAGGCCAAATTAAACACAGCCATGAAATATTCCGTTTATTTAGTAAAGAATGTGGTCATAAAGTGTCTCGTACTCAATGTCCCAACAGTTTAATCAGTAATCAAGAGACAGTTTGCCAGTTTGTGAAAAAATGGGCAGTAAAAGCAGACATGGGCTGAAGGTTGGAATGGAGAAAAGGAAATACTGGCCCTCACTGGCTTGTCTTAGACAGCAGTATTTTGTGGTTTGGTGTGATTCCACTTGCAACAGACACACTCAGTGGGTTTACATGATGTTTGAAAAAGTCGATTTATTGTTTTAGTCTGGCTAAAACTGGACTTCATGTAAACATTAGTCGTAGTAGTCTGACTGAAATCGTACAAAGTCGATTTTTTCAGAGTCAGACTAACATACCTAGATAATGCGGTTAGGGGTCGATTTACTACGGCATATATACGCTTCAATAGGCCAAAAATTGGCCTAGGAGTTCTACGCATGTTCCGTAATTTACATAACTATACACTCACTGTGGCCAAATGGAATCGATAACGTTTCAGAAAATATATAACTTTAAAAGATTTAATTCAATCTTCTACTGGGACTTTTGCCGTTTATTGAGGGTGTGACAGAAAATTTCGGTGCCGCTGACTAAAATCGAATGTTTTTTTTACATTTACCGTTTGATTGAGCAAGTACCATTCAAAGTACATTTTTATGGGATAGTGCTGTCCGATTGTGCTAGCTACTTCACATTAACCTTGTATGGCAATCAGTAAAGGCTAACAGCACAGTACCACTTAATTATTGTCACTTCTATCACCACTATAATGAACTAAAAAAAAGGCAACAAACGACCTTTTCTGTGAGAAATGCATTGTCGAGCTCACGCGCATACACTGCTGGCGACATTCTAAAGCTCCATTTTGCCCTCCCTAGTATCATGGCAAAAAAAACACATTTCTGGACGGACGAGGGGACCAACTTCATGCTATCGCAACTAAAGGAGTTTAATATCCTAAAATACATGGATGGAAGAAAAAACGCGGAATGCAAACTATTCTAAAAAGTGTGACAAAATTGGAGGAAGCAGGATTTATAAGAAGCCTTCATTAGACACACCTCGGTCAATAAATCGATTCTTTCCGAGTCATGTATATTGGGACAACTAATCCAATTAAATCTCATCTTTGGCCGAATATTTCAACTGTGCATGTAAACGCACTGATTGGGTCCAGTTTAATGATTAGATCTGTACCTAGCAGCTTTATCTTAATGAAACCAGCATGCTTTCTGTAAAACACCAATCAGAAGCTGTGATGAGCTCAGTCCTAGTATACATTTCTCAAGTCCCCAGTGGATGATGACCACAAATTTTTGTACGATCACTGTGTCTGATCATGTCAGTGCACAGAGACAGAGAAGTAGGAAGAGATAATGAGACAGACAGGAAAAATAAGGCATACAGAGACATTAACATAGAAAGAGTAAGAGACTGAAAGAGATGAACTGTCAGGTCTCAGTTTAATATAGTACTTTGTTTTCCCTTCACATTAGCTGGAAATATCAAAATCTCCTCTACTATTTTCACAATGCTGAATTGCTAAATGAATTTCAGTCTCCTTTTGGGTTCCAAATCTCATTTGTCACTGAAATAAAAATAATTGATTATCATATGCTGTTACCTTCAATTAGAGATTTTTTGGGGGTATGTTTTCAGCCCAGGCATATTTTCCACCACACAGTTCATTGTGAATTTTTCATAACATACTCCAGTGCATGGGAAATGCTCTTGTTCCTTTCAGCTGACTTTTCCAAAATGTTCTATATATATATATATATATATATAGAACATTTTGGAAAAGTCAGCTTTCTCGCTCTCTTGTTGCTCTCTCTGCTCTTAGATTGCTTAATTGGTGATTGGCAGTGGGATGAGCTACACCTGTTCCAAATAGACTGCACCTGATAGACTCTAGTATATATACTACAGCCCTGTGATCCTTCTGGAGTCCTCTACACAGACGGGCCTGGAGGATCACCCCATTTGATTGCTACCTAGTATTTATTACCATTGTACTAATTCATTCATTCATTGTTGTACTGCTACGTGGTGATACGTGGATGCTTGTATTTATCTTCAAGTGCATTGTGAAACTTGTCTATTAATTCTGGATTAAATCATTATTGTTGAATCTCTTGTTCGACTCCATTTTATGTTGTGGTTTGCCTGTGGCTAGACGTAACATAATTGGGGGCTCGTCCGGGATTTAAACCTGGGTCTTTATTCTATACCCCTGGATATTTGGATTTGGTATTTGGTAGTAGGCTAGTCTAGAGAATTAGTTGCATGTTCACACCGTTCTGGTATGTGATTGCCCTCCCTCACTTCGGTTAACGTTCACTGAATTAAATCACTTGCCTGTATGTAACATTAAAATGTGGCTAACTTATCTAAACTTTGCTAAATTGGCTAGCAAAGTCAATGTTAATACACTCACCTTTATATGTGTTCTTAGATTTGTGTTTGACGTCTTTGCAGCAGAAAGTGTATTTACTCTCGGCTTGCATAGCTCACAAAGGTAGGTGCTGTCGGTGGAGCTAGTCAGTGTCACGTATTTGCTTAAGTATGGCCATGGTGATTCTTCCTCAGGCTGAGATTTGGGAGGCTTATCCATGATGATGCTGTCTCTGTGTGAGCACTGAGCAACGCCCGCCCTTTTGCACATGCACTACACAAAGGTCAAGTGTGTGGTGGTGGCTGCCTGACGAATGCACTGCCTGTGCATGCCTTCACAGCGGTCAGGATGAATGAAAAACAGGGCGGGGCTGGTCAAAGGGGGTTCAATTACAGTAGAAAAGCAATGGTAAAATAAAAATTAAAAATCATTCCTTTCCTTTTATGGCCCATAATTGTTTGTAGTTTCAGTAGTAACTAAACAAAAAATGGCAAAAATGTAATTTAACTACTTGAATCACTATGCAAATATGAATGTAGTTGAACTACCAGCAAGCTACTGCAAAATGTAGTTAAACTACTAGTTTAATTACATGTAGTTCACTACTCCCCAACACTGTATATATATATATATATATGGGGTGTGTACCCACTGGAATAATGAACCCTAAACAGATAATGATTTTACCTAAACATAAAAATGATTTTTTGTTTTTAAAGCAATATGTGGTTTATGATTCATGATAGGCCAAGCCTATTTTATTTTTGAATGTTTGCACTCGGTTGAAGTGGAAACCAGTGACTTCCGTTGTCTGATGCCTGGCCATGGGCAGTAACCACCTGCCCTGTTGTACTCCATAGTGGGGCTATATCTCTGAACTCACTACGGGTAAAGAGTTGGCTTGGAGCTCATTTTAATCAGAAGGACAGCTCCGTTTCTACAAAGAAATGAAAAACTCAGGGTGGAATTCTGCTTTCAGTTTATACCCATAAATAAAAAAATAAAATAACAATACCTTCACTTAGGAAGGGTTCAACAATCAATATTTGGTGGAGTAACCCAATTCTTCTTTAGAAAAATATGGGGTGGATGGGACGGTCTCTTATTTTTTTCTAGAGCCATATGTGCATATATATATATATATATATATATATATATATATATATATATATATATACCAACATAAAATGTCTTAGTATGGTGTTGGGAAACTATAAGCCACCAGAACAGCTTCAGTGCACCTTTGCATAGATTATACAAGTCTCTGAAACTCTTCTGGAGGGATGGAACACTATTCTTCCAATAGATATTCCCTCATTTGATGTATTGATACATCTCTGTAGACCAGTGCCTATGGGTTTTGTACCACTGAACTCTTAAATGTGCATTCGTCTTTGTAATGAGGGGTTTATGCACTGCAATATTACAATACTATTCCTCTCTATGTAGTTGTTGATGGACTTCTTGCTGACACAGTCTGATCACATCCTGCATTGGCATTCTCAGTCACCTGAGGAAGAGTTGCCCTTCTGTTTTTCCTCACCTATTGCACTAATGCACAAGCATCACGGTCATTTAATGTGCATTTCCATTACAATTTCCAACCCTATTTACTGATGTCTTTCCCATAGATCTAAATACAGATGTAACTTTAGCCACTGTTTCCTATTGAAATACTAGCTTGTTCAGTTGTCTTTATGGTTGGAGCTTCTGCCATCCCTGCCCCAATAATGAACCTTCTTTCAAAGTCACTTAGATCTTTATCTCTTGCCATCGTGATCCATAATCGAGCCCTGCTCAGCATTTTTATACATGCCACAGAGCATGATAGAATGTTAATTGCTTAATTGTATCATGCAGAACACCTGTATGAAGACATTTGCATTCATTTTCAGTTTCTCCAGTCATTTATTCAAGATTTTCTTTTAATTTGTCACCTGTCTGTGTGTGTATATATATATATATATATATATATATATATATATATATATATATATATATGTATATATTGCATATTTTTGTATGTAGTGTAAGTGAAGTATAAGTGCAGATATTTCCTGATATTCCAGAAGAGTTAACCCTCTGCTGTACTTTTATTTATTTTTATGATATTTGAACTCTTAATCAAATAAAAAAAACTAAAACTAAACACATTTCAGTGCTAAATCTAGCTTTAGTCTTTAGTGTACTCAAACCAGACAGCACCTTGACACTTGACTCTGGCCCCACGACCCTTGACCTCACCTAATAAGATATTGCTGGTTGCTATCAGTTTATTTTTAGCTACAGCTCCAGAAGAGGAATTTGCAAGGGTTGCATTCTTTTTTGCAAATTTCCCTTTCCAACAATGGCTAACCGACAGGTGGGTGGGTGTGCGAACACCCTGAGAACCTCAAATAGTGCATACCTCTCCAGGCTGCCCCGCCAGGCTGACACAGGGTGTCCCGGGTCAGAGGGATGGGGGTAGGCGTAATCCGCACGGCTGCTCCTTTATCCTCAGAATAATCTGTGTTGTTTCCTCATGTTTGTATGTGTTTGTGCCCCCTCCTTTACTGCAAACTGTTTACCTGTGGGACGTGATGAAAAGAAAGAAAAGTAAAGTAAAGGAGAAAAGAAAGAATGCAAGCTCTCTTGACTGGCCAGTAAATCATCAAAATGGCAAACACTGTGGTGAGTTTGGAGTTGCACAGCTGTGTCGCCCTGCTGTTCTGGGCCTTTGCCCAGTGCCCTTAGAATGCCCTTGTCGTAACATGAACAGCCTGCATTTGGAAGATTTAATAATGTTTATTTCATGAGGTCTACTCCATGAGAATGTGTTGACGGCAACGCTGACTTTTTTTCCAGAAGCTGCAATATTGTTGGAGCTACAGATTACATTGGGTAGGCATCTGATCATGTTTAGCAACCCTTGACCGTGGACTTTTTGAGGATAAGTCCTCTCTTTGCTGAAGGAAATGGAAGATACATTTTTAATAGTTCTGAGGTTCAGTTTTGGACCTCTCTCAAGGTGTTTTCCTGTTCAGAGAAAAAGAGACTGATCTGGGAAGGAGACGGGAGGGTTATTGTGACACAAGTCAAGTTGTGTCAATGCGAATTAAGCATTATGCTTGTGTAACACATTACAAGGTTTTCCCCCAATCCCCCATTTCAGCAAGCCCAGATACTGAATAATAAGCCACACCTTGTTGAAAAACTTTCACAAACTCTATATTAATTCTATCACAAACCAAAGGCATGTGAAGATTATTCCAAATGTTCCTCCATGAATGACTGCATTTTGTCATTACAAAATAGGCATGTTACAATTTCACTTTCCTATATACAACCAAAATTTGTATTAGTAGTTATGTTTCATATCACCGCATTGTTACCATGTGAGACCGCATTTCCCCTAATTCATTTTTTGGGAATTCCCATTTTTACATTTAATGAAATTATTACCTGAAAAAATCACATAGGAAACACTGTTCATGAAAATATGAATACAGTTGTTATCACGCAGACTTTTGGTGGGGAGAGCAGGATGGGAGGGATAATATTCCTAATCAAACCACAACAATCTTGCTTTTTGGCAAAAGTCTATTTTTTAAAAATGTGGAGATGGGAAAAACAAATTCTTATGCCCTTCAGTATTATTTAACAAACAGTTTGGCTTTGGGTCAGGTTTGACTAGTTTTCCCAGACATCAGATACTCTGCCTAATAGGAAAATTATGCATCTCAGGCACTTTCACCATAAAGACAAAATTCTGGCTCAAATTTAGCCACAGTTCCTGGATACTATAAGGAGGAAACAGGAATGATGGATGGAAGAAGAAGTTTTCAAGAACAGCACAGCATAAAGACAGCCAGCGATCATCTGGGTTTTGTGTCTATCTACACAGCTTCCTGTCTCTCAGTGGCACATAAACACATACATGAACATGTTTATTATGGTTGCAGCTATTTAAGCAGCAATCTGTGAGACTGTTGCACTTTGTGATTAAAGTGAGTGCATGGGGTTATGTACTTCCTCAAACCTGTAATTTCTTCAGTGTAGCTGTCTGTGAAGTAATTTTCTTTGGTGTTTTGCGTACTTGGCGTGCTGTGGGATCTGGACATGTGAAAAGAATTCTGGGAATGAGATGAGGACAAATTATGCTTTTTTTCTAACAGCACACTGCAGTGGCAGAGGCAAAATACTGTAGACTCTTCTTCCTACCAAGCACAGTGAATCTTTTAAACAGCTCATTAAGAGAAAAAGTGGTAGAGCTATATGAGCTGTCTAACCTTTAATGTCTTTATATGGTATTTATATGGTATATTTTATGGCTTTAATATGTACATGTAAATTGTCTTTTTGCCTGCATTGTGGGTTTTTAAATCTTCTACAGTGTTTATTGCTTTCATTCTCATAAGCAAAAAAAAAAAGTTTATTATAAAATAATTTGAATCTGAATCAGAATGGATTGTGAATACTGGCAGTGTGGTGGTCCTTTGGTCAGTTGAATTCCTAGACTGTGTCCTAAATAATAATAATAATAATAATAATTTCTTCTTTAACTAGACAAACACTTTGACTTATAGAATCTCCTTTACAAGAGAGATGTGACCAAGAGGGCAGCTAAGTCAACATTATGTACAATGACCGACTGGTGATACACAACTATTTAAAATAATATAAATAATTAATAAACAATTAAATGCTTTTGTAAAGCTTCATTAATTCCAGATTTAGATCATGTCAGTAAAATTGGATAAACCACTCTCCTGGGGGTCAGAAAAGAGGAGTGGGTTATCCAGAGACTGAACTCAGATATGCAAAGGGTCATGGAATCAGAGAGTGATTGGAGGGCTGTGAAATCTTGAAACTAGGTCAGGAGATGCCACCAGTATGTCATCCCAAATGTGATGCAGCTGACTGCTGCTATGCTTGTTCCCTCACGCTAAAGTTCGCTAGCTTTAACTCCCTTGTGGAAAATAAAGAAAGATGTCGCTGGGCCCAGGTGAGGATGTGGGAGGTGGGAGGTGAGAGGTGGGACTTTCCTTCAAATGTCTAATCCCAAATAAACAGAAACAGAAGCAGTGTGTGTGTGTGTGTGTGTGTGTATGTGTGTGAGTTTGAGGATGTATGCACGCGTGTACAAGCATCATAGGTGGGTTTGTCGATTAGCAGTCATCTCTCCCTAAGGTAAGATGGCCAGCATGTAGCCAGGTGTGTTCTTCATACTCTGAGAGACGTTAATACATCCATCAGCATCAGGTTCTCATTGAGAGATCTATAAAGGTGGGGGGTTTTCTCCCAGCATACAGTTCAGTGGTGATGTTATTGCCAAAAGAGCGATGGCAGGAAACCAGATGCAGGTGTACTTCCGTGGATAGGTGAGAGAGATTTTGACATCCATTGGTAGGGACCCTTCTTTCTTTCACTCCAGTTTTATAGGGAGTCACTTAGATTGTTCTTCACAAGTTAAATGAGTTTTTATTTTTCTAGTGGAACCAGACAGAGCAGCATTCCTCAGCAATGAACAACAATGGTGGTAATAAGAAATGGTTCATTCCAAATTTATGTTGCATATAATGTAACATACTTGTGAGTGTGAAGAGTTTCTTTGTCATGTTTATAAATCATCTTTGTTATAACATTAATTTGGATTTGGAGATATTTCCAGTACTGCCCTGTATTTTAACAGATTAGATTTACATGATACATATGGAGGATTTGTGTATTGTTTTCTTAATCAATCCAAATTTAACTGGGGCCCAGGGCTTCCATGAAAAAAAGATGTCCATCTCAGATTCACCTTGATAAATAAAGGATGAAAAATCAAATTGGTGTAAGATAAAAGCAAGAACTATGAAATTGGCAATAAAATGTCAACAAATAAATAGCAATGATCTTTAGAGACCACAATAGATTACCTGTGCTAGACAACATAAAATCTGAATTCTAGAAAGTCTCTACAAAAAATAACCACTTCAGTTACCCATCTTAAATTTATTTTTGTAGAACATGGCCCACAATTGCACAAAATCATGGAGTTTTCATTTCTGGAGCCAGCACAACCAGAATTTCATTAAGACAGTGTACCTGCCAAACGTGGAAGGTACAAGTGGACATTTAATTTTTATTGTCTCTCTCTCTCTCTCGCTCAGACATATCAAATATCAGCAAGGATATTTACATAATTATTACCTTTCTGGGATGGAGTATACCAGTTAGCAAGCATACAGTCAGTGCGTTTACATGCACAGTTGAAATCGATCTATATTAATAGCTCGATTTGGCCAAAGAGGAGATTTAATTGGATTATTGTCGTTGTCCCAATATACATGACTCGGAAAGAATCAACTTATTGACCGGAGGTGTGTCTGATGAAGGCTTCTTATAAATCCTGCTTCCACTAATTTTGTTGCAACTTTTTTGAATAGTTCGCTATTCCGCATTTTTCTTCCATCCATGTATTTTAGAATATTTAGATCCCTTATTTACGATAGCATGAAGTTGGTCTCCTTGTCCGTCCAGAAATGTGTTTTTTTTGCCATGACACTAGGAAGGGCATAACAGAGCTTTAGAATGTTGCCAGCAGTGTATGCGCGTGAGCTCGACAATGCATTTCTCACAGAAAAGGTCGTTTGTCGCCTTTTTTTGGTTCATTAAAGTGGTGATAGAAGTGACAATAATTAAGTTTTACTGTGCTGTTAGCCTTTATTGATCACCGTACAAGGTTAATGTGAAGTAGCTAGCACAATCGAACAGCACTATCCCATAAAAATGTACTTTGAATGGTAGGCTACTTGCTCAATCGAACGGTAAATGTGAAAAACATTCGATTATAGCCAGCGGCACCAAAATTTTCTGTCACACCCTCAATAAACGGCAAAAGTCCCAGTGGAAGATTTAATTAAATCTTTTAAAGTTATATATTTTCTGAAACGTTATCGATTCTGCTTGGCCACAGTAGTTGATATGTAAATTACGGAACATTCGCAGAATGTGTAGGCCAATTTCTGGCCTATTGAAGCATATACATGCCGTAGTAAATCGACCCCCAACCACATTATCTAGGTATGTTCGTCTGACTTTGAAAAATTTGAATTAGTCCGATTTCAGTCAGACTACAATGTTCACATGATTTTTAAAAGTCCAGTTTTAGCCAGACTAATACAATAAATCGACTTTTTCAAACATCATGTAAACCCACTGTGTGTCTAGCAGCCCTTCATCAGCACTGTTTTGCAAATCAGCATTACAGTAGTCCACTGGAAGACAGGACCACTGTAGTGCTGCTACAGGATCAGCTGTTAAGAGAAAGTGAATGGTCCTCCTGCTAGAGGACCATTGATGTGCTAATTTTCAAATCAAATCAAATCAAATCAATTTTCAAAATGCTGATAGACCAACAACCCCCATATAATTCCAAGTTGTGGGGTTGCTGGGGCATTGGCCCTTGAAAATGGCTTTGTCAAAAATCATGTGGTAGGATATGCTTCTACTGCCAACCTGTTTCTCTTCCCTCTTTTCAACATGTCTCTGCGGTTCAGTCAACCGCAGAGAAAGGCTTCTCCATTATCATGGTTACCTCTGCATTCCTGTCCCTGGAATGATCCACTATACTACTCAAAATCTTCACCATTAAAGTCAGTCACCAAAAGGTCTTTTTTCAGTGTTTTAAAAGACCTTGAGTATATTGTGGGCATTTAGCTAAGTTCAAAAACTTACTTGTAAGGGAATGACAGGCTGGTCTTTAACACGCCTTTGAGAACAATTTGGTTTGTTTACGAAGAGTCAAATATCCATCTGGAAAAGGTTAGAACATGCAGAGGAGAGATGACTTTGTAGCATTTGATTATTTTAGAATCTGTCGGAGACTGAGTGATAAAAGATGTGCGGCTCCAAACCCACAGACCCTGCTGTGGTTATACTGTAAATGCTGCTGACTGTTAGAAAAAAAAATGTTTGGTAGAGGAGTTTCTGGCCCAGATCTCTTTGTTATTTTCTTGTGGCACTGTTATGCTGAGTGTGCAAATATTTATGTCCTATATAAATGCTTTTTTAGCATTTGTAGCTCAGTGCACAGAGGATTATTCTTGTGCATTTCTTAAAATGACACAGAATTTTACATTAAACATTTTGTGGTATACAATAATAAATTACATTTATTACACACAATTTGTGGAATGGAATAGGCTGGTAAATTTGTATGGCAGGGCAGTATGAAAAAGAGGGAGGATGATCGTGGTCACATGTTCAGGTATCAGAGAGGCATGTGAGAAACTGGTCTGGCTCCAGTCTGCCCTGTCTGTACAGGCAATTATATTCAATATCCACTGCAGACTCTGTGGCACAACGTGAGGATTTTACTGTAGACCTGTGAATTTGATAAACAAACATGGGCAGTGGGAGCAGGAAAGGGTTCTCTGGGATCAGAGAGCAGAGCACACCGCACAAGCGTCTATTTAGGACATTCTCATATGGACACTCTATATGTCTATGTGTGAGTTACCACTGTGTGAGAGCACATGTGAGTGTCCCACGTGTTTACTGTAGAGTTTCTGTTCGTAGCTGTGTGAAGCTGGCAATTAACATGAAGAAGCAGTAGGCTAACTCACACATCAGTTGCTTGTCAACCTTTTGTGCTGGTTCCTGCCATGTTAACAATAATTTGTGCTTGTTTGGATGAGATATGTTTTTTAATACACAGACATTGCATAAATGAATGGAAATTATTCTGTCATTTTTAATGTTGTGGGGCCACAGGCTCCAATATTACATAATTGATACTACTCACTAATAGGGATGGGTATCAAGAGCCAGTATTTAATTAGTACTGATTTGTGATTTGACAGAACCAAAATACCAATAAGGTCCTGGACAAATGGTGCTGCTATTCGTATTTACATTGCATAATTCATTCATTACATTCACTTTAATTCGTTCAAACATGGGTGAAACCTGTAAAGAAATTTTTATTGTAACTAGAAATACTGCCTCACGGTTGTATGCCTCCGCCAACCAGTAGCCAGTTTGGATATAAAATGTCATCACTTCATCTTTTTATCCTATTGGACATTTGTGTGAACCTTTGTCAATTAGCGTATAAATTCTTGAGTTATGGCTAAAAACGTGTTTTGTGAGGTCACAGTGACCTTGACCTTTGACCACCAAAATCTAATCAGTTCATCCTTGAGTCTAAGTGGACGTGTGTGCCAAATGTGAAGAAATTCCCTCAAGGCAAAAACTCGTTTTTTTTCTTCTTTCGTTTTTTTCAGAATCAGAATCGTCTTTATTTGCCAAGTATGTTTACACATGCAAGGAATTTGACTCCGGTTTAGTGGCTCTCAATGTCCTTACACAAAAGAAAAAGAGTAACAACACAACAATCTTCAGACATACACAGGAATGACTATATACAGGATACAAATAGTGCTGTAAACAGGATACAAATAGTGCAAAGAAATGGAGTGCAATGAGTGAAGAGATAAATATTAAATGGTAACAAAAAGAAAAATGACGTTACTTTATATACATATAGTTGGTGGTTATGTACAGTATGTACAGCCTGTTCAGATATACAATAGTGAGTGAAATGTATTGCGCATTTTGTTTTTTAGACTAAAATAAGTATATATAATGTATAGGTACAGTGGGTATTATAGTGTTCCAGGGTTATTGCACAGTGCCACAGTGAGCTAACTGTGTGACGGCGAGGGGGAAGAAACTGTTCCTGTGTCTGGTGTTTTTGGTGTACAGTGTTCTGTAGCGCCTACCAGAGGGGAGAAGTTGGAACAGGTTATGTCCAGGATGTAAGGGGTCTGCAGTGATTTTCCCTGCCCGTTTCCTGACTCTGGAGGTGTACAGATCCTGGATGGTGGGCAGGTCGGCATCGATAATCTTTTCCCTCAAGGCAAAAACGTGTTTTGTGAGGTCACAGTGACCTTGACCTTTGACCACCAAAATCTAATCAGTTCATCCTTGAGCCAAAGTGGACGTTTGTGCCAAATTTGAAGAAATTCCCTCAAGGCATTCCTGAGAATCGCGTTCACGAGAATCGGGATGGACGGATGGACGGAAGGACAGACGGATGGATGGACAACCTGAAAACATAATGCCTCCGGCCATGGCTGTACCGTGGAGGCATAAAAATAAATATTTCTATAAAAAGATTCCAATTTTAAAACCTGGTAGCCCATGTTACAAATCCTGTAGTAAGTTTGTTTACATTTGTCTCTGTTGCATGTATGTTGTTCTTCTGGTTCCGGTTACTCTGTTTGGAAAAAGCCGCCATCTGCCATGTGGTGGTGACTAGCTCTTTGTGTGTTGTGGATAGTAATTGCTTCATTTGGTTGTTTGATTCCAATTACCATCTAGCCTTTCTGGATTGTTTGTCCCATGATTTTGTTTGTTTGACCCTTAGCTTGTTGTATTTGATTCCGATTCTTGCCAAGCACCTCTGCTTTGTATGCTGACTGGATTTTATGTTTGACCATTCATTCGTTCTTGACCTTGACTCTTGTTTTGCCCTCTGCTCACTGTGTAGTGACTCTGGTTAGTTAGTGTGTTCCCAGCTGGACAACTAATCCTTCCATCGGGACATGACCTTGTTATTTTGCTTTGTTATTTTTCTTATTATTTTTGAAGGTACTCTGGGTGGAGTTTTAACTCTTTGTTGTGGGTACGATATTCAGACTTTTGATTTCAGACAGCCTACAAATTGTCCAAAGCTCAGGATTCAAAGCTGCCCCGTGCCCAGAATCCTTCGAAGGTTAGCCAGTTTTCAGTTAGATTTGGATAGGCAGATGGGGACCAGAGTTACTGGTCAGTTTGCCATAGTATTTCTGTAACCTATTCCCCACTCACTTCTCTTAACCTACATCCTGTTAAGGTCTGACCATAACCCAGGTCATGCCAGCCTATAATCAGGGGTGGACAGTAACAAAGTACATTTACTTGAGTACAGTACTTAAGTACATTTTTCGAGTATCTGTACTTTACTTGAGTATTTATTTTTTTGGAAACTTATGACTTTTACTCCACTACATTTGAAAGATAAATATTGTACTTTTGACTCCACTACATTTCTATGAAGGTTGTCGTTACTCGTTACTTTGAAGCATAGCTTTGAAATCAACAGTTGAATATTTTTTTTATTTTCTAAAATGCGATTGGCCACACGCTGTGTTCCTCACAGGAGAAAAACCAACCACAGTAGCCTACTCCTAATACGCTATCGGTCAAGTTCAATGTGCTTGCTTGTTGCACCAGTGGTTGAACAGTTCAATTTGAACTTGGCGGCGGTAATTATGCCGACGGCAGAAGATAAGGATGATTCTACGCCACCAGAGCACCCATGGCTATATCTCAAGTCCATGTTTGAGATTTGTGAGATTCAAAAAGATTCATATTGTTTTAAACGTTTCCTCTGCTTACTGCGCACGAACTACATCGCTACATTCAAAAACTTGCCGTCCAACCTGAAAAAGCATGTCGAGGTATGTAAACGTTAGCTAACGGTAGCCCGTTTGCTAATTATGAAGTTGTCTGAGCTTGTAGTGGTTGCAGTTTTTATGCTAGGATTGGTCAGATGAAATTTTATGGAATTTGAGCGAAGGGTCATCCAACTGTTTCACATTTCAGGCAATGCTATCTATCATCAGGGGTTAAATTGGGGGTGGACGCGGGTGGACGGCATCCACCCACCTTTGGTAAATAAATAAATAATTTTGACCGGCAGTTTTACAAATAACTATGACAATCCAGTCCATTTAGGCTCCAGTCCATGTGTTCCCTCTAGCCAGTTACTCGCTCAACCAATCAAAAATCCGAAGAAAAAAAAACTCAGGAGGAACAGTCGTTTATATAGACAACACAGAAAGAAAAATATCGTTGATTGTCTTGATTGATTGGAAGCGGACGCGGTAGGTAGTTTCATTAGGCTAACATGTAATTTCATCTATGCAACATTTTAAAGAGAGGTGAATAAACAGCCCCCACGAACACCGGCTATTATTAACGGCAACTTTGATTGCTTAAGCAAAATCAGCAGCTTGCTGGTCAGCAGCTAAGATAGGATTGAATATTTCCCACATACATAACGTTTTATTCAGCAGCGACTGGTGAGCTGAAAATTGGTGGGGCGCAAGACTTTACTTTAAACTAATCATTGATCTCAACCTGTTTTAATTAGTAATTTTCCTTTATAATCAAGCGTGCCAACGATCGGATTAATCAAATGACAAGTAGTCTAACACACAGCGTCTTCATACCGTATTAGGGGGATCAAATCATAAATTCAATTTATCCATTAAAAATCCGTTTTAATCAGTAGTCTACACTTAACAAATAAGATACACCAGTCTGTTATCTACTATGTTAGCTCTCAGAATAACCAGCAAAAACAAAACCTGCACTTCAATTGTGTTTACAATCTAGCCTACGCATTGCATATATTTGCCATGAATACGAGTGCGGAGAAAGAAGCGTATCCGCAAATAATGTTGATTAAAAATGTGCACAATTTCGTACTGCAAATGAAAATAAATGTAGGCTATACGGCCTAGACTACTCGCTAAAACTGCCTATTTGGGGAGAGCTGGCTATATATGATAATATTGAGTAGCCTATTTTGTGGATTAATTGTATTGATACTCAAGGAAAATCAGGGGAAGATTCCACCACTGCTTAGCAATTAAAACAAATTTTTCTCAATCGCATTTATCATTTAATCTCCCTAACACAATGCGAAGAAGCTGTGTCCCTTTCCATTTGATTACTCAGATGTTTGCATGCTTGTTAATCACTGAAAATTAATTAAAACAGTTTAAGATCAATGATTAGTTTAAAGGAAAGTTTTGCGCCTCACCAGTTTAAGAAAGATGGATAAAGGAGGATAAAGTGAGGACAAGAGGAGGATGACCGACTATTTTCGTGGGTAAAACAATTCTCAGCATTAATGACACTCAATAAACTTGAAATATATTATGTAAAAGCTTGCATCAATAGTATACATTCTTTTTAAAACATTGTTTTCCTTAATTACAATTATGTGCACAATACATTAAAGATACAACTATTTGGAGCTGAGACATTCATTGGTTTGTACCTTTTTTCACCCACCTCCCACCGGATCTCAGGGCCCACCCACCTCCCAAATCCCAATTTAACCCCTGTCTATCATGTGTTGCTATCTAATAACAGTAAAAATGCATCTGTAAATGAGCTTCTGTAAATGCATCGTAGAAACAATACAACAGTGCGTTGACATTAAAAATAAAATGTACCTTTGATCACTTAAGTATTTTTAAAAGCAAGTACTCCAGTACTTTAACTCAAGTAAAAATTTGACTGAACAACATTCACTTGTAGTGGAGTAATATTTGACCTGGGGTATCCATACTTTGACTCAAGTAATGGAGTTGTGTACTTTGTCCACCACTGCCTATAATACGTTTCTTGGTGACCCTAATGATGACTTTCTGTTACTCTATTACATTGTTTGTTTAAGTTCTGTGTGATTTACTCATAGTGGACAAGTTATAATGCTCTAAAGTGTCGGCCCGCTTTTAAAAAGTGGACGAAAATAAAGCTGAATGCAATTTATGTCAAAATGCTGTTGCCTGTAAGGGAGATAGGCCTAATATCAGCAAACACTTACAAAAATGCAAAAACTGTGGATCTACAAAACTTGTGTCAATCTGTTTCTAGTTCAGGAGTCATTGGGACATATCGACCCCTTATTGGATATAAGGCCATCATATGATTGTATAATTCAGCACATTGTTTTGGGCATGTGTACGTTCAAGTTCCTGGTGTGTTAGTTAACGTAGAAGCCTCGTATGTAGCTTTCTAAGCTATGAAGATAGCTAACAAGGCTCTGTAGCTGGCTTTATCATATGGCGAGTTCGCAGATAGCTAGCTAGCTAGCATGACAACCTACAATATCCCCTGGTGGGGATTCAGGTACTGAAGGGCTCAGACTAAGGGGGTGGTTAATGTATACAGGGTGTGTACAGCATTATCAGCTGAGCAGCAGATATCCCCCACCTCACGGGGAGGTTCCTTGAAACAGGAAAATATAAAGCATGTGATCAAAAGCCCTTCCATGTGCTTCCACCCCATGCTGCTCATACTGTCCGTCATTCAATTGGGTCAGTAGTAGGTCAGAACCTTCAAGTTCCCTGTATGCACTTAGAACAAAAAAGGCAAATGTACTCCATATTTAAAAAGCCCCCTGTGATAGACTGGCGACCTGTCCAGGGTACATTCCAGCCTCTCACCCAATGCACGCTGGGATAGGCTCCAGCAACCCTCGCAACCCTGACCAGAGTAAACAGGTATAGATAATGGATGGATGGGTGGATTTCAAAGGCCTCCTGCTACCTGTTGCTATAATTACTTTTGTGCTGGGGCTCATGTTTGCAGTTTATTTAATTTTTTGCATTTATTTGCTTCATGGACATTTGCTCATACACAGCAACAACACAGTTTGCCTTTATAAAATATTTTCCATTTGTATAACTGGATATTTATCAGTTCAGGATAATCATCTTGCTCAAGAGTACAACCTCAGCGGCCAATTCAAACCCACAACCTTTAGTTACAAGTTTAGCACCCTGTCACCCTAGTTTTGATCTTCTTTGAAGACTATATTATACATCACGCCAGACAAGCATAAAATGTGTGTCAGCATGGTGCCACTTATCACAAGAAAATATGATGTTTGGCCCAGTCAGGGCCATCTGCTTTAGAATGGTAGCATTACATAATAGCAAAGAAATATTTTTGCCTTACTGTATGTGAGAATGAACCGTGGAGGGTGCAGAATGGTGATGCCAGCAGCATTGGTCGTAGGGTGAAGGGTTGACCATGGACGATCTCGAGAACATACATTAAGCCATAGCACATCTTCACCGCGCCAATCTAACACGTGACAGAGCCTCTCTCCTGCAGAAGGCTCTGTGAAAAGTAGCAGGTAGAGTTTAATCTCTTGGAGAGAGTGAGGACAGAGTGGCAGCACTCCCAGAGAGTAATACCTCATGCCACAGATCCATTTTTAATGGCTTGATGGCTGAGTGCCTGTTCAGTGTCAGTTCCGTTATTTCTGGCCATTCCGCAATTGCTGGCCGTTCCCAGTTCGGGACTTTACTCTGGTGTGAATCCAAAAAGGAAGGTAAACAAGGCAAAGGAACATGATGAACAGAGACAGGAGGACACACCCGTTTTTAAAAGCCTTTGTAAAACAAAAGCATGGATGAAGCTGAGAGATTAAGTATCATATATAATAGAGACAATCTTCCTAAAAATATTTTAGTTTCTAAAAACATACAAAAATAAGTTGAATAAGTTTAGATATACTGAATTTTATTGAATCGTTGAATTTTCATGTTTAAAATGATCAAGCAATGCATTTATTTTGAATTACAAGAAGAAAAGCTGCCAGGTCTGGGCCATGTCCACTGGTTTTACATTATATTCTGAGGTAAGTGGATGATCATTCAGGTCTACTGTGGTTAACCTATGAGCAGTGCTACTGCACACTCAGCTCCTGGGCTTGACATTTTTCCAAAAGCTGTCTTCACAGAAATGCCTATTTGGCATGGCAAATTGTACATTAAGCAGAACCACCAGGCCTGAATCAGGCAAAACTAATACTTAACATGAATATGAAACAAGAGTGTGTGGAATGGAGAGAGGCAAATGGGGAGAAAGAAACAATGACAAAGTTGTTAATGTTATGTGTAACTATGTTAACAGATAATGTTATTTTTACTGAAAGCAGATTCGGTTGGCCTTGTGCACCTTGATGATTCTGCAGTTGAATGCCTGGTCTTTCAGTTGATAAGAAGCAGAACATCTCTCTTATTGAATCCAGACGTCCTGAACATTGCTCATCCAGAAATAACACTGGCAGCAAACCCTCCTAAACAACAAAGCAACATCAACACACAAAAACAGCACTCAGGGCAGCATAAATAAACATGTTGGCAAGAGCATGAATTTCTGTGACAACAAACACTGGGAAACAATAAAAGGCTGCACTTTAATCCAGACTTTAATCAAGAATTATAATTTTCAGATGCTTCTGCAGAATGAATGGGAAATTAACCAATAAGGATAGACTGTATTTCACTTTCAATACCGTCCACTTTTTCCACTGTCCTTTTCACACCTTCATAGCTCAGTTATCCACCAGCCAGTATAACTACCTGTCTGTGCCCCCCTGTGTATTATACATCCAGGGCCGCCAGACTTCTGAAAAGACAAAAAAGAATCTTCAGATGAGAATGAACCGCATGGTTGAATGGTCGGCTGTCATCATATGAAGTTAAATACAAAAATATTGGGACAGAATATTTTCAACATCAAACATACATGAATAAAACATTATATTTCTTCTTCATTCTTCTGAAATTCAGTTCACCAGGTTATTGCCATTTCCGTGTACCCAAGTACAGTTAGCTGGTAACAAAGGTTCAATATGTAGCCTATTAAAAAACAACATAATCTGAAATACACATAATTACACAATGACTTATTTGATCAATAGCATCCCTTCTTTACTCATGTCTAAAGAACTGTCTACACAAAGGATTATTAACCATTTGCCAATTCAATATGCTGTCTGAGCACAGGAGAAAATAATAATAAAGAAAAATATCAATTTCTCAGAGGGTTCCATTGCTGCTAGTTGTATAATAAGAAGACCTTGTTCATATTTTCCTGGAACAGTCTATGTGCAACAGAAAATTGAAGTACATGATCTGTGGTCGGCTCAGGTGGACAATGTAATCCAGTTATTCTTCGTATGTATCCTGGAATCTGTCTGGAGAGCCTCTGAGAGTCTTTTTCACTCCTGATTGTTTTTGGAAAACCCCTGGCACACTATTGTCTAGCCTACCATTTTTGATGATTCCATGATAGCACTGACAACATCCTGACACTCATCTCATGGCATCTCAGCCCTTCCAGTGTTCTGTTACTTTGGGAACAAATGGTTTCCTCTTGGCTCTCAGAAGAATCAGGTGTGGTTCATATCACTCTAATCACTCTTAAGTCACATGCTTTTAATTATGAGTATCCTTTCCACTTGTTCTTATTGACTCAGTCGGAAAAGTTTTTTCTGTATCTGTAATTCTGCTCAGAACACTATGGCCCTCTAGGCCTGGGTTGACCTGCTGGTGCTGTGGCCCTTTAGGACTGGAGCTAGAGCTGCATTTAGCACTACTTGTCATATCAACGAGTGCAAGAAAGTCAGGTTCTATTCTGTCCAACTGATGCACCCGTAAATGTCCTGTTACACCGATAAATGTTCCAGGTAGCTAGCATGCAGGGGTCTACAAGCAGCACACCAGCACATTTGCAAAGCAGTATGACAAAGGGCTGCTACTGGACAAAGGGGGCAAGTCAGTCAGGTTGAGGATCAGTTAAGAGAATGTAAAAGAGTTGGTGAATGGTCCTTTCCACTGTGGTCTGGTTGATTGTTACCTGCCAAGTCCCTTAACTGTGAGAGAATCTATTTTGTTTTAGCTTCATATTGTGTTGACAAAGATATTCACATGTCCCTCTCATACTTTTGTCCTTGTCAAACTATAAGCTTTGTTGTACCTCACCAGAGAATTTAGGTTCCCTTTTTAATGAGTCTTTCACTGGTACTTTTTGCAGATTTTTTCACAACTACACTGTGACATAAAATGTTTGTAATAGAGCCTGCATTCAAAACACATTCAATACACTGAAATCTGCAGTGTAGTAAGTATTCTGGCAGTGTCACATTTTGGTTGTTTTTGCTCTGTACTTCAGCACATTGGATTTGAAATAAACCAATGAATATGAGGTTCAATTGTATTCTGTCTATATTAATTTGAGGGTGCTTTCCTCCGTATCAGGTGAACCATGTAGACATTTCAGCCCTTTTTATGCATAGTTCCCCCAATTTAAGGGACAAAAGTTATTGGGCAAATTAACATAATCTTAGATAAATTATATTCAGTACTTGGTTGCAAATCCTTTGCATTTGATGACTGCCTGAAGTCTGAGACCTATTGACATCAGACACTGGGTATCTTCCCTGGTA
Source organism: Anguilla anguilla (assembly GCF_013347855.1). Taxonomy (NCBI): domain Eukaryota; kingdom Metazoa; phylum Chordata; class Actinopteri; order Anguilliformes; family Anguillidae; genus Anguilla; species Anguilla anguilla. The sequence goes on along the minus strand of NC_049203.1, from coordinate 28,775,065 downwards.
TTGTTCTGCCAGCCCTGTACTGCAGCCATCTTCAGTTACTGTTTGTTTATGAGGCTCTTTATCTTTAGTTACATTACATTTATCCCTACAAGACCTCCCTACTACGCAAGCTCTCCATCACTGTTGATGGCCACAGTGATTGCCTCTCACTCTGCAAAGAGCCTGGGGGTGGTCCTGAATGACCAGCTGGACCTCAAGGAGGCCATCAAGGCAACATCACGGTCCTGCAGATTCGTGTACAACATCTGAGGATTCAACCATACCTGATTATATACTCCACCTAGGTACTTCAGGCTATGGTGACCTCCCATCTTGATTACTGCAACTGCCTTTTGCAAGCCTGCCAGCTTGTGCTATATAGCCACTAGGGGTGTGCAGAGACGTCATTATCTGTATCTGTATCTGTTCAACCAACAAAATTATCTGTATCTGTATTCGGATAGAAGACATGAAGTGGGCGTGGTTTATACCGGAAGTCATGTTAAATCAGGCAAATGTTGTATTTTCTAACCTTAATATTCATTGGCAATGCAATGGCATATAATTAATTATGAAATATATTTCCAAATCCTCATACTGTACTTTTCATCTCTCTCTCTCTCTTTTATTTTTAACTAAACTAAGTTTTATGAACTGTCTGAACCACCCCCCCCCCCCTTAACTGGGGTACATTGAACAATCAGAAACAGAAAAAAATATTTTATAAATCGAAAGATTCTGTTTTGCATTGGAAATAGAAACTATTTACAGTAAAGCTATATAAAGAAACATATCCTTCAGTTGAAGGGAATAATCTTAAATTTCAATGATGCTGCGTTCGCGTTTCTTGATGTGTTAACGTTACTGCAGTTCGGTAGGGAAACGTGAATTACTACTTTACAACAGTAATTACATAACAGTAATAGCCTACATGAACTTTTTTTGCCTGTTTAATTTTTATTTATTTCTTTATTTTCCCCTACTGAACTAAGTTTGGATAGAGTGCAAACCGCCTGATGTGCTCATATTTTCCCTTGGTGGCAACTGTTACCATGAATGGATTTAGTGTTCATTATAGCCAAGACCTATGACTGATACATACAGCATGTTACATCTTAACCGGATGAATATTGACTGAAATACAAGGTAAAATGTCGGTTTTCTCAATATTTCGACTGGGATTTTTTAATGGAGGAAATTAACACATACAGATAAAAACTACAGGTTCTAAGCTTGATTTTGATATATAGGTTACGGGGGGTTTGAAAGAAATCCAGCTGCCACACCAGGCTTGTGTCTCGCTAGCTCCCGCACCTCCTCCTCGATGCAAGAGTTTCCCTGAGTGATAGCCGGGAACGGTCAGCGCTCAGCCCACTGCCTGCTGTGTGCTGACTCGGTGGGGGCGACTACAGAATATAGCGATTACTGTTCAATAATGTGTAGTAAATTAAACGACTAGTTAGTGAAATCAAAGTCCTGTTGCAAACAGAATGAGCATTTTTATCTAATGGCCATCCACAATCATATGGATCGATTTGAAGAAACATAATGGCTGACACATAGAACTTATTTATTAAACATTTTGCAACATAGTGGCTCAAAGTTTGTTGGTGTGTGTAAGTGGTGCTACCTCTCTCTTTCTCTCTCTCTCTGCCCGTGTAACGTTAGATAGAGGCTATGAGATCTCGTCATGGAGCTCACTTTTTTTTTTCCGAATCCGAATAATAACGAGCAACTTCGGGTAGAAGAAATATCTGTTTCCATCGCATTATTCGTGCTTTTCCGAATACGGTATTCGGATTCGAATACATCTCTAATAGCCACTACAGATGATTCAAAATGCTGCCGCCCGACTTGTCTTCAACCTTCCCAAGTTCTCCCACGTCACTCCTCTGCTGAGGTCACTCCACTGGCTACCGGTCACTGCCAGGATCAGGTTCAAAGTCCTGACCCTCACCTACACTGCAGCCAACAGGACGGCCCCCACCTACTTACAGGACATGATTCAATCCTACACGCCAGCTCGACCACTCCACTTTGTGGCAGCAGGGTAACTGGGCACCCCCTGCATTTCGGGTGAATGGTTCTCGCTCGTCCCTTCCACCCTAGCTCCCCAGTGGTGTAACCCTAGCTCCCTCTTCCTCCATTAACCACTCCCTCATTGCCCATCTTCCATCGTGGACTGAAGACTCATCTCTTCAGACTATACTTGGACTAACTAACTATCACCACTTTGTGGGGGACTCCCAATCTGGGATCATTTTTATAACTTAAATCCCCTTCTTTCATGTTACACATGTACCTCCTGTGCCACTTTCATGTTACATCCAGCATGCACCTATAATGATACAAAGAACAATATAGGTGCTGGATGTTGTAGCTTGTCATGCCTCCTAGTTTGGCTAAGCACAGGTTAGGTCAGAGTAATGTTCACTGTGTGAACTGAACTTAATGTGTTCATGTCTATGAATAACTGTTACAAAATGAGTATTGTACCTTATTGGACTTGTGATTTGTAGTTATTCCAATAATCTTCTGTACGCACTTATTGTGCGTCGTTTTGGATGAAAGCATCTGCCAAATAAATGTAATGTAATGTATCTTTAGTCTCGTCTTCAGCAAGCAAACCGTATGTTCAAATTGGATTCAGGTTGGCTTTGCCAGTCAATAGCATACTACTTTTTGGCCCTGAAAATCTCCTTGGTTTATTTCTTTGGCTCACTGTTTGACTGCAACCTGAAATGTTGACTAATGAGTTTTAGGACATTTGGTTGGATCTGAGGAGATAGGAATTCATCCTGCTGCTGCTTTCAGCAGCCACATCATCAATAAAGACGACTGAGCCTGTTCCAGCAGCAGCCATAAGCCGCATTTCCACCAAAAGTACCCGGAACTACTTTTCAAGGAACTAAAAGGTTCCTTCAGCCCATGGTTGTCTACGTTTCCACCGTGGTCTAAAGTCCCGCGAAGATTAGGCAAATTAGCCCACTGACATATGAAAAAGCGACGTTGTCGTTGGTCCATCTGTCCTATGATTTCTTCTGTAACCTCATACTACCACCTACATTATTTTCTAATAACCGGGACAGCCCGGAGGGGCTTATTCCACTTATATACAACGGGTTACCAACAATGACTATATATGGTTACTTTTGTATTTATTGATTTTTATCGATTTAATCACCTGAAATTTAAATATTCTTCCGCAGCCGTTCGGGCATATTTTACCGTTGTCAAGAAAAACTGTTGTTGGTAGTTGGACTTGGACCGTTGTTATGCAACAAATAGTGTATAACAGGCCAATAGTCAGATTGTAACTGTTTTATATATCCTCTCAAACACATTCATTATGTTTTTATGCGAACATTCACTTTCATGTCTTGACATCCGAGGCAACAGAATGCATTCACATTCCACAAATAACTGGCAACAACAGCAGAAAACATGCACATGTCGTAAACAATTTGCTGTTTAATTGATTACTTTCTCATCGTCAATTCCATATAGGCTAATCGCAAAATGACAAGAATAGAACAAAAACTTGGACTTGTGTGAAAATTTAAATTAGCCACCGTTTTCTTTCCTTTAAAGTTACTGCTAGCCGAGTGTGCCCTCCAGATGCGAACCATGCACCATAAATTAGTCCATAGTCTTCCTGGTCTTTTTGTGGAATTGAAGAATGGCAGAGTAAAATTATGGCAGTCTGAAAAAGCAAAAGGGACGATTACTAGAATTAACCTGTTATTTTACCCTGACAAAAAGTGCGGAAAGTGATTTCCAGTTTGCTTTTACTGTATCACCAATGTAAATTATGCAGAACTACCGCATACATTACATTACATTACAGGCATTTGGCAGACGCTCTTATCCAGAGCGACGTACAACAAAGTGTATAACCATAACCAGGAACAAGTATGACGAAACCCCTAGAGAGAAGTACCAGTCCAAGTACAGGGAACAACCTCATAGTTCAACCTGGACCCTGGTGGTTAAACTGATTAACACTAACAACGAGAACGGCAACAACGCAATCTATGGAAAAATAAAAATAAATAAAAATACAAGTAGTCGTTAAGACTGGCGCATCAACTAAGTCACCTATTAAACAGCTGCCTAGTTACAACCCTAAGTTTAGTCATTTATAGGGGGGGAAGGGAGGGATGGGGAGAGGTGCAGCCTGAAGAGGTGGGTCTTCAGTCGTCGTTTGAAATGGGTCACAGTCTCAGCTGTTCTGACCTCCACAGGGAGGTCATTCCACCATCGTGGGGCCAGAACAGACAGGAGACGTGTTCTGGAAGTGCAGGTGCGAAGAGGGGGAGGTGCTAGGCGTCCTGAGGTAGCAGAACGGAGGGATCTGGTTGGCATGTAGGGTTTGAATATCTTGTGAAGGTATGCTGGGGCTGATCCCTTGACTGCCTGGTATGCTAGAACCAATGTTTTGAATTTGATGCGAGCTATAACAGGCAGCCAGTGGAGGGTAGTGAGCAGGGGAGTTACGTGGGAGTGTCTGGGGAGGTTGAAGACCAGACGAGCCGCAGCATTCTGAATGAGCTGCAGGGGTCTGGTGGCAGATGCCGGTAGTCCAGCCAGAAGAGAGTTGCAGTAGTCCAGGCGGGATAGAACCATTGCTTGGACCAGGAGCTGGGTTGAGTAGGTGGTGAGAAAGGGGCGGATTCTGCGGATGTTGTATAGGAAAAATCTGCATGCCCGGGTTACTGCTGCAATGTTGTTGGAGAGGGACAGCCTGTTGTCCATCATCACTCCGAGATTCTTGGCGCAGGGTGATGATGTCACTACGGTGTCCCCTAAGGAAATGGAAAAGTCGAGGAGGGGAGAGGATAGAGCAGGAATAAAGATTAGCTCCGTCTTTCCCGGGTTGAGCTTCAGGTGGTGATTGTCCATCCAGCTCTGTATGCCCCTCAGGCAAGCGGAGATGCGGGCGGGGACCTGTGTGTCCGATGGGGAGAAGGAGAGAAAGAGTTGCGTGTCGTCGGCATAGGAATGATAGGACAAGCCATGGGCAGATATTACAGGGCCAAGGGATCTGGTGTACATGGAGAAGAGAAGGGGACCAAGGACTGAGCCCTGGGGAACTCCGGTGGTGAGGGGACGGGGTGGTGATACCTTACCCGCCCAGGCAACCTGGAAGGAGCGGTCAGAGAGGTAGGACTCAATCCAGTCAAGGACTGTGCCGCGGATCCCTGTTGCTGCCAGGGAGGACAGGAGGGTAGAGTGGTCCACAGTGTCAAATGCAGCGGAGAGGTCTAGAAGAATCAGGACAGAGGAGAGGGAGGCTGCTCGTGCGGCATGGAGTGACTCACTGACCGAGAGGAGTGCAGTCTCAGTCGAGTGGCCAGGCCTGAAGCCAGACTGGTGGGGATCAAGCAGGTTGTTCTCAGAGAAGAAAGCAGAGAGCTGGTTAGATGCAGCACGTTCGAGTGTTTTGGATAGGAAAGGGAGGAGAGATACCGGGCGGTAGTTCTGAATGACTGAAGGATCTAGTGTGGGTTTCTTCAGCAGCGGGGTGATGTGGGCCTTCTTGAAGGATGAGGGGAAACATCCAGAAGATAGGGATGAGTTCACGAGGGAGGCGACAAAAGGGAGGATGTCTGGTGTGATTGCTTGAAGGAGAGATGAGGGGATAGGGTCGAGGGCACAGGTGGTAGGGCGGTGGGTGAGCAGAAGCTGGGAGACTTCAGTGTCTGAGAGGAGAGAAAATGTGGAGAAACAGGGGGCGGAGGACGCAGAGGGGGCAGAGGACGCAGAGGGGGCGGAGGACGCAGAGGGGGCGGAGGACGCAGAGGGGGCGGAGGACGCAGAGGGGGCAAAGGAGCTGCGGATGTCTGCAATCTTTTCGTCAAAGAATGCTGCAAAGTCATCTGCAGTGAAGGAAGACTGGGGTGGAGGAGGTGGCACGCTGAGGAGAGAAGAGAAAATAGAGAAAAGTTGACGAGGGTTAGAAATGGAGTTATGAATTTTGGTTTGGTAGAATACCTCACATAACTGTGCCCAACGTTTTGAGTCAATTACAACGGGCTAACAAAGAAAATCCGGAAGAAAATATTCAGCAATCGAATTAAACCGTTTGAATGTTTTGGTAGGCTACGTAATATGCTGTCCCAGCACGAATGCTTAACATTTTATAAAACGAATACTAAAGCAAGAAAAGAACAGAAGAGCACACATGTTATAATTCCAAGACGTTGGCAGGCTATAACCAAAAGTAGGCTACTGCGCCGCATAACATACAAGTTTGATTTCAAGTTATTATGAAAATAAATTGGTTTGCGGTTGCAGATTTTTAAAAATGGCGGATGAAATAAAACACTGCGAGTAGTCGACCAATCAGAAATTTTCAGCGCTTGCGCCCCACCCCAAAAGTTCCGGTACTTTAGGAAAGTACTACCCCCTGAGCAGGGACTTTTTTTGGGGTATAATAAAGTCCCCGGAACTTAATTTAGACCCTAGTTCCTGCGGGTGAAACGCACTGAGTTCCTCAGAAGGTTCCTAGTTCCGGGGCAAAGTTCCTGCTGTGGAAACACGGCTATACATGCCCAAGCCCTAATACTACCTCCACTGGGTTTCACTGCTGAGGTGGTATGATTTGGATCATGAGCAGTTATTTTCTTTCTATACACTTTCCTTTTTCTCTTAGGTAAAGGATAATAGTAATCTCAGAACTAGTCAGACGTACACTTACAGACTGTGCTGTATATGCAAGTGCAGATTTATTAATGGAATCATTTTGGCAAATTTGGAGGCAAAAATCGTATTATCATATTAAAATAATCAAGTGCTCAGTCACCTTTCAATAAGAGTAAGCATATAACCAAAATGAAGAACTTCTACATTATGTAAATAGGGCTATATTCAGTATACATCAGTTCTTGTAACACATGTGTTAAATAGCAGTTATGTGTATTTTCCTCTCATAAAACAGGCCCATGGCAAAACTGCTCTAATATTAACTAAGCATGAGACAGAAAAAATCTCTTCTGTTTCCTGCTCCTCAGTAGCATTATAAAGATACTTTGTGGAACTTTGTGACTGCTTGGCATTGTTTTGATTTTGTGAGACCAGGGAAGGAATGTGTTTGAGCCAGCGTCACAAGACCAACCTTTTAATTCCCAGAAAAGTGTCTGAGATTAAACATCAGTATTGAGCTAGCCTAGTCACAACATTCATGCACCTAAAGGAAATCAGCTAATGAAAAGAAAGTCTTTCTTTTTTGTACCCCTTGCTTAGTTGCCTTCAACTAGTGTGAAAGTGAATGAATGAATGAATCATTGCATTTATATAGCACTTTTCCGAACGCTCAAAGTGCTTTACAGTGATGAGTGGGAACTCCCCTCACCCACGACCAATGTGTAGCACCCACCTGGGTGATGCACGGCAGCCATTTTGTGCCAGAACACTCACCACACATTAGCTAAGGTGAAGAGGGAGATAACTTTTTAGCCAATTAAATCAGGGGATGATTAGATGGAAAGATGGCGAGTCCGATTGGGAATTTAGCCAGGACACCGGGGAACCCCCTACTCTTTGCGACAAGTGTCATTAAAAGTCTCATATCATCAAATTGCTTCACTTCTGGAGATTGTGGTCATGACAGTAATAGCATACATGCCATTTAAACTGTAAAAAGTCACATTGGGGGAGAAGCATACTTTTCTGTAGAATCATTGGGGGAAAGCATATTTTTTTCTTTTCGAGAACTAACCAGCCATCGCCCTTTTGTCAGAATAGGTCAAGAAGAAATATTTCTACTTGATTAATGTGTTATATATATATTGTGCAAGTTTTTTGCTGTTTATATTAATCCATTAAATGTGATCCCAAAACTGAATTCCTGTATGATTGCTGTTTGTGTTTCTGAGTGTTTGTGTTTTTGGTGTGCATGAGTATGTGTTTGTGGTTGGTGTGCACTGCAATTGAAATGAACTCCTTTCAGCAGATCTTTAAGGAAATTATGTCCTGATTACATGTTTAAGGTTGACATCCATCCCAGAACTTCTGGGCTCAACTGTGGTCAGTCTGCCTTCTGGTTAGCCACAATGCAGACTTGACTGTTGACTGCTAAAGCAATAGTGTTATGCTTGTATTCCATAAATCCAGCGACATACAGAAAACAGTACCAATGTACATCCTTTCTAATCACAGGTCACAAAGATGCAGGTGTTCACAGTTGAAGGGATAGGTAAGGGAAACAGCTTCAGTTTACATTACATTAATTTAACTCTTATTAAGAAATATAAGAGAAGATAAGTACATACACCTTAGTTATATAACTGTGCCAGACCTGGCAAACAATATTTCCAGACTACATTACATTACATTACATTTATTTGGCAGACGCTTTTATCCAAAGCGACGTACAAAAAGCGCATTTCATGGTCATAGACAACTACTAAACACAGGTTCAGTAAGATACAACACTTATTTTGTACAGCTATTTCTAGTCAAGAACACAGTTTAGTTCACACAGTGAACACTATTCAGACCTAACCTCTGCAAAGCCAACTAGGCAGAAGAATAAGATACAGTATTAGGACAAATACAAATCACTAAAAAAGTGCTGGGATGGGGCAACATGTAACAAGTGTCATGAAAAAGGGGGGGGGGATTTATATACAGCGTGGTGGTGGTTAGTCTAGCAAATGTATGTGCAACAACACTAAAGTGCTAAATTTAAGGTAACTATACTATTTACCCTCTCACATTTGGATACAGAGCTCCTCCGTGAGCTGAACAACTGATTGGCCTGACAATTCAAGAAATTACAGCCAAGAAACTTGGAATCAATGCAATTTCATTCTTGCTTTAATTCAATATAAGATTTTTCTTTTTTCTAGAACAAATATGCAGAGTACCCTCTGTCCCTCTGTACAGGAAATGTTAAGCACAGTAAGTGCACAGTGGACAGGGGGTGATAAATAGTCATATGTTCAGTACAGGAGAGAGCTTGTACCCCCCTCCAACCTTGGCCTGGTGTTTTTGGGAGTTGTCATGCCTGTGGGTGAGATGAGTATTTTCTGCAGGGGTCTGACAAGATATGTCTGAGAGATGTGGGTAAAAAATGCTCCTTTTCAGTAGTGTGCAAAGTCGCAGTTTGCAGCCAAAGACACAAGGGAGACCCTGACCTTCCTTTTTCAAACTCCCCCATTCAGACTGTCGCCACAGCCTTTTCAATGAACTGTGACTTTGTGGTCTGAGCATTACTGCTGGTTTAACAATCAAGCGCATCAAACACAGATTTCTGTAAATAGCAATCAATGCATATTTATGGGCTTTTTAGCCTGGTGCTGCTCTTTTCCTCATTGGTGAAATAAAGCAGGGGCTCTTAAAAGCATGAAGCCAAGTTCCACAGGGAAGTGTAGATGACGGACCTATGTTAAAATCACCAGGGCTCTGAGAAATGTCAAAGTGCACTAGAGCTCCTTGTTCATCATCGTCACAGAGATCGGAACTGTATGAGGCCCACTGCCCACTTGGAAACAGCCCAAACTCTCCTGGTGGGCAACAAAATCCCTCCTGACTCACACAATTCAACTAACCCTGTTCGTGCATTGAAGACCTATGAAAATGAATGTATGAAAGGCAAGGGTTCTGAGTGGCTGGAGAGATTTGTGGGGGCCCCATCACAGTACGGTGTTCTGCTACTAGAGTTAGAGTTCTGTGAACCCAATATTGTGGAGAACACAGTATTGCTCAGGTAGACTCGCAGTCCTGTGATTGACAAGGAGCAGCCATGAATGGCAATTAAAGTGTAGCAAATCCAGAAGGCAGATCTGTGTCAAATCTGTGAAAAAAATAAAATAAAACAAAGGTATGTAGGAATGTTACATACGTTTCCAGAATCTTTAAAACAGTGCCTGGTTCCCCGAACTGCCAACAATGTCTACAAAACCCAAGAATTTTAGGCAGCCAGAACAAAAAACACAGTTTGCCTATCTGTGAACGTTGACCTATGACCTGTGAGAGCATCCAGTTCAAAGTTCACCATTACCACACATAGCCTTTCACATGATCTGCCTTTTCCTTGTAAAGGAACAGAACAGAAGTGCAACCACACGGTTCTGGTAACCCATGGATTCTCTAAAGCAGAGAACAAGTAGTGGTTTGAGGTAATGTGGAGACAGGACTGAATGCAAACACATTTGAGTTCTGTAAGTACTGTAGATACACTTCAATCTGCACTCTTTGTTCATATACTGTGATTATCTCTGACACAGGCTGGTGCTGAGGAAAATGTGCATGTCTTCTGCACTTCCTGATGAAGAGGAGGAATGTGGTAAAAGTACTGTACATAACCCAGACATGCAGTTTCTCACTGTTGCAAACAGAAATGTGCGTCAATGTGAAAATGTGTCTACATATTTCTCCGTCCTTTAGAAAACCAACTGTAACAACAGCTATTGTTTTGTTATGAATGTTAACATTACATTTATTTAGCAGACACTTTTATCCAAAGCGACGTACAAAAGTGTATTTTATGGTCATGGACAACTACAAAACACGACAAGACAGATGGTTTTTTCCTCTCATTTTCTGTTTCAGAAAACACTACATACTAAAACATACAAAAAATTTACAGCAAATTTTCAGCAATCTGAAAGGATCCTTGACACAATAATCCAGGTAGATGAATGACTGAGCGATGGCTTCCCTCTAGTGGACAGAAAAGGCTATCACAAACTTTGCTTCTCAGCATAATCGGATAGCTCACTCTCCATTCTTTTTGTTATTGTTACAGTTTCAGTGTATGTTTTCAATTGGCCTAGACAGTTTTTGTGTGCAACAAAAATATTTCAGATAGATGCAAACTCCAGTGTGGCTTGTACAGTAGCATCATGCCTCCAGAGGTTGTACATATGTATATTATATGAATATGTATATTACTCTTCAGAAAATTATATTCAGTTGGAACTACATGACTATAGCACATGCAATCTAAGACTACTGCACTCAAGGAAATATGTACAGCCTCGGGACACATGAAATTGCTGTGCGGGTTGCTTTGGAGTTTCTGGAAGTTTCATTGCAAATTCCCTGTGCTTGCCATTGTGAAGCACTTAAACTAAAATAGCTGATTTTTATTTTATTTAAAAAAGCTCTACAATGGCTGCACGAGCATTCAGAGGATTCATTGTCTAAAGCAATAAAATACCATAACTCCAAAGCAGCTTGTACAACAATATTATGTTTCTACAATTATTCCTTATGATGCACACAGGACAGAGTGACGGAGTGCAGCATTAGAAGGTTTGCAGCCTGTATGCATGGAGGAATAAAAAGGGATTCACTTTAGGTCACACAGTATATCGGCATAAGCCAGAGACATTTCTCTTACCTTTTTGTTTTGTACCTTTTTGTTAGCTAAATGTGTAACCGTATCATGGCTTATGATAATTGCCATTGTCTTGAAGCATGTTTATGGCACCTTTTGGACAGGAAAAGACCAAAAACATGGACATATTTGTAATGAATATTTCCCACTTAGCTTTTGGTTTCCCAGGATATACTCTATATGCAGCTCATGCTCCACTACTCCACCCATTGACATAAATGGACAATGGGACACCACTATTTTCAATGGTTCCTGGCCAGCCTCTTGAGCAATGGACGCTGGGAATGCATAAGATTTGAGACCTTGCACAGGCTCTAGTTTGTGATTCAAAAGATGTTCTCCGTGTCATAGCAGCACTGTAGAATTGCTAAGATTACAGCATCGATGTTAGCATGCAAAGTCACGATTCAAAAATCAACCTACACATTTTGATGTATGAAATTATTCCTCATATTCTCAGAATAACGCACTATTATATGTATGGGGATGACAGTTTCCCACTTTCCATATGGCAAACCTCCATTGAAGTTTAAGGCTTTTTAGGGAGCTTCTTCTTCAAACATTATAGTACAGTCCTTCAAGGTTGCAGCCCAAAAATGGTTACTTCCACTGGCATGCGCTAGGAGATAAATCCTGGCCCCTGGCTCCACCACAGCAGCTCCAAACCTGCTGTATGGTATTTGCCTCAGAATGTAGCCTTCCTTTCAAGCCAGAACAACCTATCACTGGAAAAGGCACCTACAGCTAAAAGCAATACAAGGGGTGTCACCAAAGTAGCATATCTCACTGGAGAGGACAGGAAAGGATGCAACACAAAGGTCTGCCATTATTTACCCAAGCAGTGAAAACATTAAACAGACACTCTTAAGTTCACTGTGGTTGAAATGGTGGTATCTCACCGATGAGGCACTTGGGGGCCACCTGGTCTTTTCACGTTGTCATTTAATGGGATGGCTTTCATTCAAATGTGGCAGAGTGTGACAGGGGTATGGATGTGGATGTGTGATATCATTCAAGCTGTAAGTGGCTGGAATGGTATGGATTCACATGAATGAATGGTATTCCTGTAGGGTGTTTAATGAGAGAGTAGCAGGACACAGTTTTGTTGGCAAAGGGATAATAGTTTCACAGTGAAGTGTGATACAGTCACCCTTCACCAGACTATGCACTTCTCCAGTTGTATGTGTACACACATACGCAGAACAGGGGCCCTGCTCCAGGTACAGGTACACACACGCACACACGCACGCACGCACGCACGCACACACAGTGGCACAGCAGGAGGAGTGGGTGCTGTCTGGCTTAGTGTAAGTTAAATGTTTCTCTGAATTTAATGGTCTCATCCTTCACCCTCTGCCAGTAGCAACTACTATTATGCAACCAACTCCTCCCCAGTCAGGCCAGGTACACTTTCCACCGCAGGAACTTTACCCCGGAACTAGGAACCTTTTGAGGAACTCAGTGCGTTTCCACCGCAGGAACTAGGGTCTAAATTTAGTTCCTGTGGCTTTATTTTACCCCCAAAAAAGTTCTTGCTCAGGGGGTAGTACTTTCCGAAAGTACAGGAACCTTTTGGGTGGAGCTTGCAGCGCTGAACATTTTTTTGTATTTATTTTCAACCGCCATGTTTGAAAATATGCAGCCGCAAACCAATTTATTTTCATAATAACTTCAAATCAAACTTGTGTGTTATGCGGCGCAGTAGCCTAGTTTTGGTTATAGCCTGCCAACGTCTTGGAATTATAACGTGTGCTCTTCTGTTCTTTTCTTGCTTTAGTATTTGTTTTATAAAATGCTAAGAATTCGTGCTGGGACAGCATATTACGTAGGCTACCAAAACATTCAAACGGATTAATTCGGTTGCTGAATATTTTCTTCCGGATTTTCTTTGTTAGCCCATTGTAATTGACTCAAAACGTTTGATACAGTTATGTGAGATATGCGGTAGTTCTGTGTAATTCACATTGGTGATACAGTAAAAGCAAACTGGAAATCACCTTCCGCACTTTTTGTCAGGGTAAAATAACAGGTTAATTCTAGTAATCGTCCCTTTAGCTTTTTCAGACTGCCGTAATTTTACTCCATTTTACTGCCATTCTTCAATTCCACGAAAAGACCAGGAAGACTATGGACTAATTTATGGTGCATGGCTCGCATCTGGAGGGCACACTTCGCTGCTCGGCTAGCAGTAACTTCGAAGGAAATCAAACGGTGGCTGTACCACTACTAATTTAAATTTTCACGCAAGTCCGAATTTTCGTTCTATTCTTGTCATTTTGCGATTAGCCTATATGGAATTGACGATGAGAAAGTAATCAAACAGCAAATTGTTTACAACGTGTGCATGTTTTCTGCTGTTGTTGCCAGTTATATTGGAAATGTGAATGCATTCTGTCGCTTCGGATGTCAAGACATGAAAGCGAATGTTCGCATAAAAACATAATGAATGTGTTTGAGAGGATATATAAAACAGTTACAATCTGACTATTGGCCTGTTATATACTATTTGTTGCATAACAACGGTCCAAGTTCAACTACCAACGACATATTTGCTTGACAACGGTAAAATATGCCCAAACGGCTGCAGAAGAATATTTCAATTCCAGGTGATTAAATCGATAAAAATCAATAAATACAAAAGTAACCATATACAGTCATTGTTGGTAGCAAGTTGTATATAAGTGGAATAAACCCCTCCGGGCTGTCCCGGTTATTAGAAAATAATGTAGGCTACTTCGGTGGTAGTATGGGGTTACAGAAGAAATCATAGGACAGATGGACTGACGACAACGTCGCTTTTTCATACGTCAGTGGGCTAATTTGCCTAATCTTCGCGGGACTTTAGACCGTGGTGGAAACGCAGACAACCATGGGCTGAAGGAACCTTTTAGTTCCTTGAAAAGTAGTTCCTGGGACTAAAAGTTCCGGGTAATTTTGGTGGAAACGCGGCTTTAGTGTAACATCTTCTGTTGTGGTTTCTGAGGCTCTGTTAGTGTACCCCAGTGCAAGCATTATCATTCCTGCTCCCCAGGTATACTGGCCAGTTATGGATATTTTCATATGTTGAATGATGCCAATTATACATTAGTAAACTGATTTGCAAGTGGAAAATGTTTTCCTTCTTTCAAATTAACATATTAAATTAACCAAAATACCATATGTTTCTTAAAGGTGCAATATGAAAATTTTTTAGAACACTTCTGTAAATTATTGATATCTGTTGCATTGCAACAGATATCAGTAATGTATCAATTCTAAGAAATAAAACTGAATCTTAACAACCAATCAGGACAGCTATCTGCAAGGAGACCAATGTGGACAGTTGTGAATTATGTTGTGTGTTCACAGCGCTGTCACTGTACAGATACCACAGAGATGGTGATATAGCTAGCTAGTTTCCTAGAAAACAAAACAGCAGAGAAAAATCTTCCAAAACTATCAAAGAAAAGATGGGGGGGGTGGGGTAGGTTAGGAGCGTATCCGCCGTACAGCATGAGAAAAGCAGCATGCTTTATCTGGAACCTCTCCATCAATAAGCATATTAAACTAGCAACACAAACAGAGGCCTCAGTGGGTCTGCTTAATGTCCACCACATGTCCCCCCCACCCCACAGACCTGGCCAGTCACTAACTGAAAATGCTTCAAGGCCATGCAAACCACAGCAGCTAATTCCTGTGTAATCAGGTCACCTGTTAGCGTGCAGTCCTGGCCCTCAGTCACAAAGCACTCAAGTTTCAATTTGTCCTGGAGACTATTCTGAAACGAGGCAGCATAAAAACTAAAAAGAGTTTTCTGCATTCTGAATCTTTCTGCAAATGATTTTATTCCAGGTCAATTGTGTTAAATACGATGGTAATTTCTGTCCTCCTCTTCCTGCTATCAGATGACAGACGTGATTTATTTTCGATGGTTTTCTTTTCAATTTTTTAGTGAGACTATCTGTATGTGGTATGAATGACAGCTAATGATCAATGTAAATTATTAGATATTTATATGACAAGACTTAATTTGTCTCAAAGGCTTTAGCATGGGATGAACATCACTTAGAACATTTAAGTAAAGGTGACTCACAGGGATCTGTCCTGATTACTCAAATATATTCAGCAAGCCAGTAGAGGAGAAGAGAGAGAGGAACAGAGTGAGAGATAAAAAGAGAGAAAAGGATAGAGAGAGTGAGAGAGAAATACCCTGGGACAAGAAAGGGGAGAAAGAAAGTTAAAGACATTTGTGTAAAGCCAGTAAAAAGAAGTTATGTTTATTTTCTCAAGTTATGTTTTTGTTGGGTATATTTCAGCCTTTTTTTAAAATATATTTTTCCGGTATGCAGTTATTCATCAAGGAAGTGTGGTGAGTGTTATTTTGGAACAAATTGCCGTTAGCTGGCTTTGATCTTCCACTGAATATTTTAAAGATGTTTGGGAAAGAGGGGTCACTCCAACAAGTTCTGCCAGAGACCAAAATGCTTGATCTTTTAATGGGGAGACAGTGTGTTTTGGCTACGCTGTCTGGTGCACTTGCATCCACCTGCAGGAAGTTAGCACATTGACATTGCAGCTGCCTATAAACTGCATTCTGTCATAGCAGAGTTGCTGAAAAGCTGGCAATTATAAATTCAAGGGTCATTAAGCATGGTTTCTCTGGCACATGATTGGTTTTCTTTCCCCTTTTCATATATTCCAGAGAAAACATTACTTGTGTAGTTATGTCTGGAATTGCCTGTTGCAGTCAAACATGTCATGTCCGGATCGTTTCCGTGCAGACACAGGGGGAGGAAACCGAAGTGAAAGAATTCAGAATCAGAATGCGATCCAGTTCACTGAAGTCACTCTGTCCAGTCAGAGAGTAAACAAATTTGAACCTTGTGAAAAATTACCCTGCAGAAAAATAACTACAAATATCCTGCAATTAATGACTAAATCAGTTTGAAATGGTGTGATGTGTGCCCTATGCTGGTGCTTGATTTTGCTTTGGAGTGTAAGGAGAAGCTTGCTGTGTGATTTTTATTCTGTAGATGCCAAAAGCACTTCTGATTATTTTACATTTCACATTTAAAATCACCCTGCGACCCTGCTCAGGATAAGCGGGTATAGATAATGGATGGATGGATGGACGTTTAAAATCAATGCTTTTACAGTACTGTAACACTGTCATTCCACATGGTCACATATTGCAACAGCATCATGTTGACTTTGAGGAAAATCATTCATAAACTTTTTATATATCCTGATTTTTCAAATAAAATACTGTATACTATGATTAAGTTGTCATTGTACTTAAACATAATGTACTTTTGTAGCAAATAAATTAAATGTTGTTATGTCACTTCATTTTGAATAGGGAGCAGCCTTGCGCCTCCCTTCTGTTGTCCTAATTATACCAAGGGAAATCTCACACTAAATAGGGCTTGCTGCAAGATCCTAAATAAGGGCAAAGTCAGAGCACATCAGGAATACCCCATCAATGTCACATGAATGCAAGTGTGTGACAATATCCAATCAAAATCACACTATTGATAGAAGTGTGACAGCTTCTAATCAAAATTAAACTATAGACTGGAGTGCTACAATGCCTAATCAAAACCAGGCTACTGATGCAAGAGTGTGACAACACCCAATCAAAATCACACTTCTGGCAGAAACATGCCCCAGCAGGGGTTCATAAGTGTAGTGTAGTTGTAGCTAGGTACACATTAATAATTATATTTTCTTTTTAATCAATTCATACGATTACTATTACAGTCAATATGCAGGCAGCAGCTAATGTCTTGCCTCGGCTCACTGGCCTCGGCTCACCATGGCTACACACAGAGTCAGTACATGAACCCTCCACCTCTCACATCAGTGCCCTTAAAAAACAGCTCACTAAACAAAAGAACAAATGTGAATAACTATAAAACAAGCAGCAAAAGAGAGATTGCCCACATTAGATTCTCATATGACCGTCTACAGCAATATGACATGACATAAGATTGTTATTATTTAGATATTGTTGTAGATTATATTTGATGTGTATTGAAAGATTATAAATTTTCTGGCCATGTAAATGTCAGATGGGAATTATCAGCCCCCCAGTTAGATGCAACATTAGGTATAACATCAACAAAAATACTCCAGTTGCATCAGTCAAAGTGACATACTGATTCAAAGACTAAACAACCTTTTCAGTTTGTGAGTTTTATATAGAAAACTGGGAATTAATAACAAACACTTGTAGGATATGTAGTGTTTAGATTTTGGCCTTAGAGAGGGAAACAGTGAATGAGAATGTGGCCTGGCCTCCCCATCACAAGCATCAAAGCAAATGTGATTGGGGCAATTTCAAATTCCTAATCTAGGCTGACAATCTATGGGTCTCACCTCCTCAGAAGAGACAAACCATATGACACAGGACACCATATTGGGGGTTGGAGACCCTGCATGCCTAACATTTCCCATTACTTTTAGTTTGAATGCAACCTTTAGGTAGGCTAGTCCTTGCCATAAATTAAGCTGACCGCCCCTTCCTTTCTCTTCTAAACCTTAACCCAATCATCACCCAATCAGGGCAAACATCCTCAAGCCATGCTGGGTAAGGTATTTAAGGGCCCTTTCACACCTACCTCGTTTGGTCCTTTTGGCCTCGAATTTTGGACTTTTAAGTTTGATCCGAAACAAATTTACAGGTGTGAAACCTCCCCCGGACCACGGTCTGGACCAAACAGCCGACATTTGGTCAGACGAAAAGAGGTGGTCTCGGTCCGGATCAAACTGATCCATAGTTCAGTTCGTTTCTAGTGTGAAAACATTTTTTTGGGTGGTTCGGACTTTCGGACCATTTACAGGAAGTTCCGGTGGTTTCCGTCAGAGCAGGAAACAACCGAGAGAAGAAGAAGTAGAAGACGAAGGAAAAAATGAGCCGCGATAGCGCATGGGGAGAGGAGAAGACAAAGTTTTTAATGGAAATATGGTCCAACGACAATATAAAAAGTCTACTAGAAAAAACGCACAAAAATGCCGACACTTTCCAGGTATTTTTGGAGAGGATGAGACAGAGAGGGTATGAGAGGATGGGAGAGCAATGCCACCTGAAGACAAGGAAACTGCGGCAGCAGTATACAAAGGTGCGGGATGCCATGAGAAAAAGCTGTGCGTCGACAAATGAAAAGGTCAAATGCCCTTTTTATGACGACCTGGATAGCATTATTAGCCCCTATTAAATAATTTAAAAATGAGGATCTAAATAAAACACATTATAAAACACCCTATTAACATCATAAAACACACTATTAATCTGCAATGAACATAGTCTATTAGCATATATATGTTGACATACTGCAGGCCTACAGCTGTCAGTAGGCTGTCATGAACATTTCATTTTAAATTTTGTTGTTCTATTTCAGTCGCTGTAGTAACGTAGGCAGGGTCGGAAATTAGCACTAGCCACCAGCCAAATGCTGTAGCCTTGCCTGCTACAGTTTTGAACTAGAAGCATCTTCTTTATGCTACTGCACGGAGAAATGCATTGCAATAAGGACACAATAATAAATCGCTCGTGACAGCTCATCTTTTGAAATAGACTGCCACTATGGAAGCAAATAAGAGACATAAGTATTTGCCACTCACCTCATTGGTCTCTCCCGAAACGGAGTTGCCAGGGCTCGCAGGATAGCTTGCAGTCTTCTCCTCCTTTCCTGCCGGCGAGGATATAATCTTCGCACTACGAGGACGTTCGTTTTTCGAATTTGAACAAGCCTTGAGTATTGCGCTTGAAATTAGTGCTGCAGGTAGAAATGCCATAATAATATTATAGTGACAACGACACAAATTTGTTGATTCATTTTTCTCAAGCAATGTAAGTTTTTCAAGGCTACCTGCCGAATTGACAACACGCTGACGTCAGACGCACGCCCATTTACAAACCAAGTCAATGTCAAGTATAGGGAGGTGATGTAGGTGATCACGTAGGTGATGACGACAGGACGTAAGTATGTCATGTAAAGTTATAAAGTTGTAAAGTGCGCTCGCATAATTGCAATGTGAAACCCTAACTAACCGGATAAAATGTAACAAAAAGTGTAACAAAAACATGAACTTAGGTTCAGACCTTGGTGCGGACTTTCAGGTATGAAAACTCCCTAAGATGGCCACAGGAGAAAGTTGTTTGTGTTGCATTTGGTTTCAGAGTTTTCCTATTTTTATTTTGGTGGTGGTTCCTTGGTTGTGTGCTTGTAGCTGGTTTCCTTTCATCCTGTGGCGCCTATACTGGAACTGGGTGATATTTTGGCATGGTCTGGCTTATCCCTCTCTGTCTCTCTCTCTCTCTCTCTTTTCTGGTATTTCTAGATTAGTTGTTTAATGTTTTGTATTATGTCTTCTGTTGGGTCATTTAGAAGCAGAGTGCCTGCATTCAATAAAGAATGTATGTTTTCAATTCATTAATATAATTGACTGCTTCTTATTGAATTCAATCATTTAATCTTAAAACCTGGTATAGAGCATGTTTTGACTTGTTGGTTGATTCCACCAGTGAGTGCACTGTAGAATGACCTATCAATGAATTGTACTGATAATTTGCCAGCATTCCTTTAAAGGTGCAGTGTGTAGAAGTTAGTGGCATCTAGCGGAACAGACTTGGCAGAAATGGAATATAATATTCATAAGTATGTTTTAATTAGTGTATAATCCCATGAAAATAAGAATCGTTGTGTTTTCGTTAGAATGAGCCCTTTGTATCTACATAGGGAGCGGGTCCTCTTCCACGGAGGCCGCCATGTTGCACCGCCATGTTTCTACAGTAGCCCAGAATGGACAAACGGCTCTAGAGGGGGCGCATTTGCCTGGGTACCTTCCAAAATACCTGTGCGTAATACCACACGTGTTGTTTACGGTGTTGTCGTCCTTTTTAGTACAGTCTGGCTTGATTGACAATCCATTTATTCACTGGGTGAGAGTATAAGTTTTCTAACGATGTATAAAATGTCTAATTTTGCTTTTGGAATAGCGTTTCATTGGTCAGCATAATCTAAAGTTATCATCGCATTCCCTTACACATTCACTCTGTGGTAGCAGTAAAATACGCTGCACCTAATGAAACATTGTTAACGATTTTTCGTAATTTCTTGGAAATACTATTATTATTGAGGACTTCTGGGCATAGCTAAGCCATACGTTTGCTGATGGACCTAGCTGATATCGTTTTCTGGTGTAAGACAGAAGCGGATAGAAATATCATCATTGATTTACTCTGTCTCTGTCTCTATCTATTGAAAACGGATAAGATTTCATCATTGCTATGTAAGTATTACCGTTTGAAATATTTCGGTTATATACATTATTTTTGAAATTGAGTGTCTTCAAATAGGTTAGTGGTGTTTTATAATGAGAGTTTTTCACACTGTAATGTAAGCGTTAGTTAGTAGTGTAATAGCTTTTGTGACGCATCATGTCTTTCTATGATTTACCATGCAAAGCAGCTAACGTTAGCTAACATTACCAATAAAACGCTACCACAATGCAGAACAATTAACAATCATAATCGCTAACCTACTTGTAAGCTATGACCTATAGCTTTACAGACTAAGTAACTAAATGCAATTTATAAGTTTATCAAGGAACCTCATCACTTGACACTTGGCTACTCGATGCTGTCGTAGACGATGACATCATTTTTGGAACTTACAGGCCACCGTAGCTTCCCCTACATTGTTGGAAAGGGAGGGGTGAGGGGAGGTGAGGGGGTATTAATTTGGTTGCAATCTGAAACCTTACCGCTAGATGCAACTAAATTCTACACACTGCACCTTTTAATAGGAATTCAGTAAAATTACAACCCTCTGCATGCACAGTGCATTCTCCCATCACGTGTGCAGCCCACATTACTGCCAACACTACCGCACTGTCAGAGCCAAAGGACTGCATGCTTTCAGGTAAGTTTTGATTATATTACTGGAGTGAATATATTTTATATTTTTTATGATATTTCAGTTAACCGGCAGATAGTAGCCTAATGCAAAGTACACAGTTTATACCTCAACACCTTCTGCTAGCTAGCGGTTACGTTACCATGTGATGTAGCTTGATTGACCATGCTAATTGAGGAGTTTTAATTAATCTATTTCCATTCATTCTTTATTGTAAAACATTTATTTTATAAATGAGTTGTTCACTTTAAACCCTAAGGCCTACTCTGAATTGTTATTTTGTTATGTTTTGTTTTCGTCATGGAAAAAGGGGTCGTAACAAATATTTTTTGTTGACAAAATTAACCCCGTCTGATAAGTCGGATATTTTTATCGCTGTGAAACGGCATGGAGACGTCATATAAATATTGGTAATTTTGGACAAGCAGTTAGCTTCTCTTCAAAATTTTCCGTCTTTGGTCACGTAGTGTGCTGCTGACGTCACTTGGCACTACTCACGGTATACTGCTCGTCACTAGAACCGCAGAGTCAACTGACCCCTTGCAGAGTAAAATGGAATGTATTTTGTTCATGTTTATTCCACGTCTGTCATTCCTTGACTTTTTCTAAAAACTCGCGCTTCTACTATCTAAGTAAATAGAATTCTAAAACAACACCCGGAAGACGGTTTTTTTAGATGTTAAGAGAAAAATCTTTATTTTGGAGGGGGGTCATACGGAATGTTTGCAATTATGTCTGCTTATGATATGATAAAATGTTTGTTTCTATCTGCATATGACATGGTAAATGCAGCCTGAGCAAATACGGCTATATTTCCATTTTATTCCCGTTAATTCCCATAAATTCCCGATAATTCCCATGGAAAGTTTCCATCCTTGAATATTCCCAGAATTTTGCAACCGTAGTTGGAACCACTGGATTCAGAAAATAAACATATTCTTAATTAATACTTACTTGTCCGACACACTGTATGTTTTCTTCTAGATTCTCTGACTTTCATTGTGTTGCAACAGAATTTAAAGCATGTTTTCGCAAACACCATTATAACTGCTTTATTAGTTTCGGCACACATATTTGATGCAAAGTGGTCATGAACCGCAACAAGCACAAAACCGTCCAGACCCACGGCGCAACTTGGCGAACTATATTTTCTGGTTGATGGCACTTCATGCTACAATCATGATAACGGCAATGACTGTGTTTTGAAGTTTAGGTAGCAAACAACAAGGCTGAATCCTTTTGACGTAATTAGAAACTATATGCTCAGATCGCCTAATTTCACTCACTGTGGTCAAGCGGAATCGATAACGTTTCAGAAAATATATAACGTTAAAAGATTTAATTCAATCTTCTACTGGGATTTTTTCTATTTATTGAGGGTGTGGCAGAAAATTTTGGTGCCACTGACTGTAATCTAATGTTTTTCACGATTGAGCGAAGTACCATTCACAGTACATTTTTATGGGTTAGTGCTGTCAGATTGTGCTAGCTACTTTACATGAACCTTGTACGGGGATCAATAAAGGCTAACAGCACAGTACCACTTACTTCTTGTCACTTGTACCACCACTGTAATGAACAAAAAAAAGGCCACAAACTACCTTTTCTATGAGAAATGTGTTGTCGAGCTCACGCGCATACACTGCTGGCGACATTCTAAAGCTCTGTTTTGCCCTCCGTACTATAGCTAGCTAGCTATGGCACATCCTCACCTCTGTAACGTTATTTGTTGTCCTCCGTGTGTCCATATATCTGTATCGGTAGTTGTAGCTGTGTGTCCTTAGCTCTTACTCATGCGTGCAGGATAGCATCTGTACGCGCTGACTAGGTTAACTAAAGCAGGCGATCTGTACATGCTAACTAGGTTAGCTAAAGTAGGCGAAACGCGAACATGTTAGGGTTAGCTAAACTAACGTTAGGCGATAAAGCTGTGCTTAAAAATGTTGTGCCGTACCACCTGCGCATGCGTCCTACTAAACGAAGCACCACCTGTGCATGCGTTCCCCCAAACCTCCCTCAAAGATTGTCCTTGAGTGACTGAGTGAGAGAGTGACCACAATTTGCCACGCAAAAGATAAGAAACATTCCAAAACCCAGCCTGGGAGGCTACCACATAGATTATTATTTTCAGTCAAAAAACTCCCATATTTATTTTAGTGTGGGCAGATAATAATACCATTTTTAAATAAAGCCAAAAAATGGGGTGTAGTGAATCATGAGTACTGGCAAAGTTAAACAAGAAGCAAAGCTGATATCCTAATTTTGGGGACCAAAAGTCTGAGGAAACAACAAACTCCTGGTTGTTTTCATTATTTAGAAAGGGATAGTGCAATTATGGCACTCCAGTTATACCTCTTGTTGAATAATAAATCATTGAGAACAAGGAACGCTTATTAGGATAGCATTTCCACCACAGTCGCTGGACCTGAACCCAATTGAACATCTGGAGGAGCAGTTGAAGAGGAAGAAGGCCAAACATTAAGTTACATCAACAGATCATGTATGGAAAGTATTCAGAAAGTGCTTGGATGAAACTGAAGATGGTGTTGCATAGGATGGTGGAATCAATGCCAAGCTGAGAAAAGGTGGTATTCAAGGTGAAAGGTTGACACAACAAGAACTGTTTGATCTTCAGTAAATACCTACATACTTTTTTTGACTTGGCCCATAAAGACCCAGACCCACTTTACCATAAAGAAAAATTATGAGGGATATAAAACAAACCAATGGACTTCAAGGAACACATTTCTGGAGCCCATTTTTAAATTTTACCACTTAGGTTGCAAAATTCTGTCACATTGGGCTTTAGTGATAATTGTGTAGCTCATGTGAATAACATAGAGAATGATTGCTAACTAAACACAGGTACATTTTTCCATATTTTACTATTTAACTTTTTTTTTACTTTAACAATATTTATGAAGACTGCTGACAACACATTACATTACATTAAATTTATTTGACAGATGCTTTTATCCAAAACAACATACAATAAGTGCATACCAAAGGTCATTGGAACAACTACAAAACACTCATTTTTTAACAGTTATTCATAGCCATGAACACATTAAATAGGGTACCCCCTAAATGGGCAAGGATTGGCAAGATTTGGCTTGTGCCTTAAGAGGTTAAGTCCAGTTCACACAGTGAACATTACTCTGACCTAACCTATGCTGAGTCAAACTAGGAGGCATGACAAGCTACAACATCAAGATAATGATCCAAAGTACAATATAAGTGCTGGATGGAGGTACATGCACCATACCAAGTGACATCCCGTCATACCAGCATACCACCATACCAATAACATCCCACCATACCATCAAATCATCATACCAACAACATACCAAGTAACATCCTATCATACCAGCACACCAGCCACCCACCATATCAGCATAACAACATACCAACATCCCTCCATACCCTATAACAACACTGTGTGACCAAGTATCTGGACACCCCTTAGTCTTCATCAGTGAGGACAAGTGAGCCAGTACATGTGGTAGCCTGAAGAGTGTTTCTAATCTGTCGGAAAGGTGTTTGGTGGTTTCTCTTCATTATGGTGAGAATTATTTTCTCATTAACTGTATAGAAGTCCTCCATAGAATGCCCAAATGTAATTAATATCACTGTTTTGATTGCAACACAAATAACAGTAGGCTAAATAAAACCAGTTCATTAGTCAGTTTTCCCCTAGCCTATAGCCTACCACAAATGTTCCAATATTCATGTACGGTGAGAACACTTCACATAACAATACTTCAGCACTTGATAACATTATTTGGATTGCTGCGTTTGTCTTAGCTAACACATGCCTACAGCTTGTATACTGTTAATTGTGTTTCCACACTGCTCGAGCATTATACAGTGCTTGGGGGGAAAATTACTTGAAAATACATTCCTGTGAATTAGCGTTTAGTTTCATTATTTATTTTTACATGGGAGCTATAAGAGTTTTATGGTATTAATGTTAGTTTCTGAAATCCTCCCTCCGCAGTCTGTAGCTATTTCAACAGGTGTGACTTTAAAGTGGCGGAGTTTTCAACATTGTCAGTCTAATGAAGGATACAAACTCAATTAACACAATGTTATTTGACCACTGTTCAGTTGCTTTGAAAATTACGTCAAAACGTCAGTTGAAAGTCAAGTCAAAATTGTGTATCATATTAAAATTCCACTGGATGGTGGATTTTTTAGTCTACAATATGTTTATTTAAGCTTGAGTAATATTTTAATTATTATTTATGTTGAATTTTCAGTTGCCCCGTTCATTGCTATGTTTTTTTGTTTTGTTTTATTCCTTCCAAGTTTGTTTAGGTACAACATAGAAATCGTGGAATGGTTAAAAAAGGAAGTTTTTTTTTAAAACAGAAAGTAACGACACTGCCACAAATGCACCCCACCCCCCTCCTCGGAGGGAACAAGCACTCAAACTTCATCCCGTGTACCTGAGCACTAAAAATCATCCAAATGCCCAGCCCTAATTTTCTTTTATATTATATTGTCAGTGAAGCTAGCCAGTAGCACAGCCACATTACTTGAATTAATGATTCTTGATCTTCTAAAGCACATCAAAACTGAAATGGCACAGAAGAATATTTTTGAATAATTACCTCAGCCTGGTAAAGTGTGAGATAGCAAGCTTACTATTACTTACATACTGCTATTTTTAGGTTCTGTTCTCTCCTCTGTTGTGAATTATTTTTTATGGATAGTGATCTTCAAATTTAGCAAAATTGGATATTTAACCATAGGCATTGCTACAGCTACTTTGTCTTGACTTTTCCCCTATATTTGCAATCTTCTCTATATAGCTAACTGCTACCTAATGGTAGCAACTGTACCTGTGCACTGCATGTACCTGGTTCATGCAGAGCAATTTTGAATTATTGTTCCATCTGAAAGCGGCATACATTTGATATAAAGCTTTGAACAAAGTTCCATATCACAGAATTTGTTTTCCTTTTATTAAATCTATTCAACTATTAACATGTTATTATGTTAAACATGGAAGTAATTTCAGGTGCTTCATATATTGTATAACAAAAAGCCACTTCAGCATTTCCATATTGACAACACATTTGTTAAATAAAATCAAGCATAAGACTCTAGATTTAAGCTTTAGAAATCAGGGATTCAGAGGCAAATAAATAACAGATTGAAGTCCTAAAATGGCCAGAGCATTATAAAGAAAATATCTCAATGGCTGAGATTAGTTGAAGAGAGATCACGTGAAAAACAGTGTGATGGCTCAGGGGGAAAGCTGTAAAGGGGTGATGATCAAAAGCAACAGCAGTTTTGGCAGAAAGGGAGAGTGGAGGAATTGCTCTGTTATTTCTTTGTCTGTAGGTTACAGCTTCTACCTTCCAACAGTAATTACATGAACTAGGGAATTTCAGACAGTCTCTAGTCAGTATTTTCTGTCCAAAACATACAACCCAGGAGTGAGTATCAACTCCATTCTCATTATTTGGGGGTTGTTTCAGGATAGCCTTTGCCTGGAGCTTTGGAAATGGATTCTGACTCCAGGCTGTTGTTGAACAATTCCAGTGAAGCCAAAACCATGCTATTAACCAGTGAAAATCTGAGATATTAATACTCACAAGTGGTATATTGGTCAGTCATCATGTCTGTTCTTGGACATTAAGTCTATTTAATAAGGTCTTTAAATTGTCTGTCACTTCTGAGCAGAGTCTGCCTGGCCAGGAATCAGGTTGCATTTCCTGAGTCTCAGTTCCTGAGAGGTAGCAATGCAAAAACACTAAGAGCTCTGGACAGTTTAATGCAGTGGTGGTCAACCTCTGTTGATCTCAAATGTACCAATGACTACCTTGCCAGTATGCTGCACCCAGTGAAATCTCTACACGGTTTTCTGTAAGGAGGACCATGGTAAATTACAAAGTTGCTTATGAGTCAATGTTTACGAACATTCTATTTTGTGAATAAAGCCTCATACTTCATAATCTGATGTGGCTGATCTCACTTTACCATTGGAAATTTGTTTCCTTGATTAACATTTGCATGTGCAGAAAAAATAAATCTTATGAAAAACACATTTTCAACGTACAAAAATGCCAAGTTACTCACACATACAAAACACTGTCTATAAGTCATTCATTCAAACTGGCAAAATATAGGCCTGTCATTAAAAGTAATGATATCAAAAAATGATGCCAAATTACTGTAGGCTACTACAAACAATATAGGCTATCTTGCCTCACACAAATGAAACAAGCTGTTCCAAAGCAATGTTACCCAATGTTTCCTTGGGTAACAGTACTGTTCTGTATCTCACTGTTTTGCTGTAACAGAAATGATTAATCTCCTAAAAGTAATTAAGCCCAACAATGCCAAAATAAGCATTATAACATTCATGAAGAACCCACTGTAACGTAGCTAACTAACCATGTGAACAACATATAGCCTGTGGCTAGCACACAAGCTAGTTATATTACTAAGCAGTTTAGCCAACATTATCTTACAACATTCTCGTGTATAACCATGTAAAAGTCAACAGGAATTTGTATGCATACTAAATCAATTGAAAATGCGTCCTTCAAACGGTCTTACCTGCAAATTAAACATAAAAGCTTTTAGCTTACCACATACGCAGACACTCGCTCTCAGCTCGTTTAGCTTGTTGCTAGTATTCCAGCAAAGCTTGCTACCAAGCAAGACGTCCTGTGCCATTGTGCCTGCGAATCTCACACTGACTGGCGTATACTGGCGTCAGCTGGTATTGCACTAGCTAAGTGAGAGACAAAAATGTTTTTGCAGTAATATGTCTGTCATGAAAAATATTTTTTGAATGCACAAAAATGGCAAGTTACTCCAACACAAGGTAGCTAACGTCAAACACGATGAAAATGCCAAAAGTGGAACTGTCCTGGAAAGATTTTACTGATGCAATAGCAATAGTTTAAATGTTGTATTTTTAGTTAGCCAGCAAGCTAGTGTGATGATTCATAGATCTACTTCCTAGTCCTGGTTTTAGCAGCCCGACAGATGGAAACAGAAAAGGTAACTGTTCCCAGGAGTCCTGAGCAGCACGGAGCGGCCCTGGTAACCATTCGGCCCTACAGTGGAAAAGCACAGAGATTTGCTTCAGTCGGTGGGGGCATTGAACCCTTGGCTTTCAGTTCTGTAAACAGTTCCAAAAGACAACATGACTGCCTAGTGAGCTACACAGGAAATTGACGTCAGAGCTGCAAAGTTGTGCTCTTTTGTACTTGTATATATGTTAATTTTGTGTTTGTATCCAATGTTTTTATTAGTTGATGTACATAAAATGACCAATGGGGTGACGTATTCTTTGTGGGCTAGGAGCATTTGTGGCAGGAAAAATAAGGAGAAAACGCAAAATCCCCTTAGTTTGGGGCTTTATTGTGTGGACATGTGATATTGTTCATGAATTCTGTCTGCTAAAATGAGGTCAGAATGTACAGGAATTGATGTTTTTAAGGGCTGAGAGTCTGTGGTTGTGGTTATTTCTGTGGGGAACCCTGAAAACTGCCAAACTCTTGGTGATGTGTAGGTATGGGGCTTGCCCCACCAAGGCGTAACTTGGCTGGATGGCATACCTGCCATCCCAATATGTATGCACATAGAATGGCAATTGAACTTTTGCATGCGCTACTTCATAGCAGAGCAAAACATGAAAAAGTAATGCACACGTCACAGCCAAACAGAATTCAGTATTCAGCCAAGCTGATGTATATTGGTTTTGCAGACACACAACATGTATCCTCTCACAACGGCAGTGTTTATTGACACAATAGGCTAAGCATTATGACTTTATTATGAAGGAAAAACTTAAGTACTGGTGTGTGTTATGCATGCATTCCACTTTCTTTACGAGTGGTGCCACCGTCCAAGATATCTTCTAAAAATAGATTCTTCCCCATGCTAGGAATCAATTTGGGCAAATTATACGATCAATCAAACTGTGAAATAATTGAAAATCACCATCCCTAGTTTCCACTTCAGTCTCACAGTGACCACATAGCCTTTTGTCCTTTGGCAGCCATGACTGTTTATAAAGGCCTTTCTCAATGGCAGGCTGTGGTCACTAAGCCTGTACTTGGACAGGATCTGTTTCTACTTTGCCTCTGTCAGTGAAGGGGAGAGTGGGGCAAAACCTAATTACCATCTCTTTGTCTACAACAAACAGCAGGAGAGTTCAATAAATATTTTTTTTAAAATAACGCTAAATATGGGAACCAGAGAATAATGTACAGTCTTACAGTGACACATTTTCAATGAAATAGGTAGGCCACGATAAACGTAAATGTAATCAAATAATAAATTAAAGACTTTATAATGCAACATGGAATTGTATTGAATTGCCTTGTTTTGAGTTAACCCCGAGAGGCCTAGGGCTATTTTCCCCATTTTGGGGGGCCCTCAGATTTAAAAATTTTTTTTAATTTTTTTTTAACACATCTGGTCTTGCATATCTTTTTTCAGTACAAAATTGTCCTCTCTTATTTTATTGTAGATTCATGTTAGGAGACTGTAAAATGGCAAATGGACAGAAAGGCCATTAAAAACATAGGACACAACAAGATGGAAAACCTTTGAATTCATACTGTAATATTGTTTTTTTATGGCCTTGGGTAAGAAATGCTCTTCAAATAAACACATCAGACCACACAAAAGCAATAACTACTGTATATACAAAATAATCATATCAGAATGTAGCTATGCCACTTCTTAAAAATGTTTCTGTCCAAAATGAGGTAGACAGCCACTTGGCACTGCTGGCGCTGCCAATATGGCGAGGCAAAGATCACCAGAGCACACAGCTTTGAGAACTGCAGGCTTCTTGAACTTACAATTGAACTAGCAAGTACAGCACAAGAACAACCCACGTATTCTGTCTCTAAATGTTTCAAATATAACCTGTCTCATTCAAATACAACCTGATTACTTGAACAAAATATAAACACAACCCAAATACACATCATTCCCGAGCAAACAGAAAAACCTTGTGAAACGTTTCCATGAACACTTTTTCTTTTTTTGTACAATGTGATTATTACACTAAATATACATTTTGCAGGTGAATATGGTCCGATAATTTTATTTTTTATATTATAATTTTTTTAAAGTGTGCTTGGCACTTTTTTCTTTTTCTTATATATTTGGACATGCATCTCCATGGTTTTCCCCTGAACATTTAATTACTGTCATTAGTCTGAATGTTTAGAATACCAGAAAACACACACAAAACGATTTATCACTCAAATAAAAAACAAAACAACCCAAGTGCCTTATCTCAAAACCCTCAAGCAAGACCGCCCATTGTTCACTGTACTGTTGTCTAGCTCTTACTACATGCACAATTCCTATTTACACCACTATTATACTTTATGTAATTATACTAAATATATTTTTGCTAGACCAGCGATTCCCAACCTGGGTATTGCAAGTGGGCCGCCAAATCATTAGTGTTACAGTTAAGAATGCACTCGCCCGAGGTGAGATTCAAATTCGCACTGCACCAAAGACTCCAAGTCCAATATGTTACCAGTCAGCTAAAGGTGAACTCGCCATTAGCTAAGGGCAATGTCGTATTTTTGAACCTGAGGGCATCGTCTCTAGAGAGTAACAGTAACCACTGCTACAGGCCTCCTTGCTTTCACTGCGCTCCGGAACTAGCCGAGCTATACCCGTTACATTAGCAAAACACTAATATTTTAATGCAAATAAAACATTCATTTAAAAAATAATTTTAAAATGATTTTTTTTTCTTGAAAAATGCATCATCACTGTGATGAACCGATAGACAGGTACTATGTTGGTAGACAGCTACTGTCAGGTAACGGGGACCAGAACCCAAACGCAGAGTAAGGAAAAACAGCAGGAACTCAAATCCAAGCACGGGAGCAGAAACCAGGGGAACAAAAACAAGGCCGTGCAGGGCACTTTCAAAAGCACAAAAAGTTCTTCAAAAACAAACAGCAGAATTTCCAAAAACCAAAAAACATGCGGAAACAGAACTCGGGCAGGGCAGAACTCACAGAACAGAAATGCGAGCAGAAACGGACAGGCAGATATTCACAGGCGGAAACACACAGGCAGAAACACAAGGAACCAGCACCCGAGTCAGGGAAACATAGGACTTAAATAGACAGGACACTAATGAGACACAGGAGGGCACAATGCACAATCACATTAGAGGGGAATGGGATAACAAAAGGAAAACAATGACAGAATAATAGAAAGCAATAATACAATTAAACAGGGAAAAGGAACAGAACTACAAACTAAAGTGCCGCCATCTGGTGGCCAAAAAGGAAACACAGAACAATGACAGTACCCCAAGGGAAGGCTCCTGACGTCCCAGAAGACTGACCTGGGGAGGGGGTGAAAAACAGAATGGGACTAAGCAGGACTGGACTCTCGAACGGAACAGGACCGGACAAGACTGGACTCGGGAACGGAACAGACAGAAACAGAAACAGACTCGGGACTGGAGCAGGACAGAGACAGGACTCGGGGCTGGACTCAGACAGGAAAGGGACTGGACTCAGATGGGATCCGGGCTTGGGACTGGACTCAGATGGGATCCGGGCTCAGGAACTGGGCGGAGCACGGACTGGACTGGCACATGAACTGAAAGACAGGCAGACAGGACAATAAACAAGCAGACTGACATATGGACAGACAGGCAGACAGGCGGGTATACAGACGTGCAAGACGATTCACAGCAGGGAGCTGGCGAGGAGACAAGCCGGACGAGGAGCCGTCACCAGGCTGGCAAGGTGAGAACTGGACTGGACTGGACCGGACCGGACCGGACTGGACCGGACCGGACCGGGAGGCCGGCGAAGGGTGAGCTGGATCCGGCAAGCTAAAACGAGAGAAGGGGTAGGCAGGACAAAGACAGGACCAGGAACAACCACGAAGACTGGACTGCGAACAGGACAGGTGACTGACATGCAACACGACAGAGACAGGACGAAAACTAGCAGGGTAGGGGAAGCAGGCGAACGTGCAGATTGCATTTATATAGCGCTTTTATCCAAAGCGCTTTACAATTGATGCCTCTCATTCACCCATTCACACACACACACTCACACTCACACACCAACAGTGAAAGGCTGCCATGCAAGGTACCAATCAGCTCGTTGGGAGCAATTAGGGGTTAGGTGTGTTGCTCAGGGACACTTCGACACGCGCGGGGTGGGGGATCAAACCGGCAACCCTCCGACTGCCAGAACTGCTATGTATGACAATGCAAATGATAACTTACCATTATTGAAATTAGGCTATTGTAATTATAGCCTGTGCTTCACTGTCTGTATCTTTTTGCTGTGTGGTGCTGATGGACAGCTGCTTAGATCGTTAAAATAAATGTGCTCTGAGAATGCGCTTTGCTCCCGTATCGGTCGGATGTGGGCCGCAAACACTTCTGAGATTTTCAAGTGGGCCGTGAGTCGGAAGAGGCTGGGAACTGCAGTGCTCGACAAAATTGTTTCTATATATATTTGGAACAACAATCCAGCTGGTTTCCAAATGCACAAAAGTATATTGAACAGTGTTAGATTTTTCTTTTTCATTTCACAGTACGTTTGTAAATAAATACTTACAAATCGGTTTAGCCATTCTTCACAAACAGTTTTATTGCAAGCTATAAACCGGTACTGGCATAAAGCTTCTCTGATTTGCATTTAGCATTGCTCTCTGAACACACATCCTTTCCAAACACACGTCCAGCACTGGCTGGGCAGTAATTTTCCTGGTTGCCATCAAGGAAGCAAAGGAATAATATAATTAAAATTAAAATAAAGTAAAAGAATAGGAATTGAAAATGCCCTGCTTGTATGTGTATGCATCTCACATTTCCTGGATAAAAGGGTGACTGAGAAAATGCAGCTGGGTGTCTATGTGACATTCCTTGCATTTCTTTGTCCCACTGGGCTCAGCAGATCTGCCACCAGAAAAAACTGAAAGTGTGGGACGAACATAGCTGGTTCCTTTGTGTTGTAAATGATTAGTACCAAGATAGTTTGCATCAAACAAAGAAACACTTCCCTCCAATTAGCTTGTCAATAGGGAAATCTCTTCCCTGTTGAACAAAGCTCCAAAATAAAACTAAATGAAAATCATCGGTGTGAGCTCCCGGGCTCATCCCCAAACTTGAACATATTATGGCAAGGTTATTCCCTGGGAAAAATTACAAAGAGCTTAAGATTTCCAGCTGCAGTGTGCAGTACACACTCAGAAAGGTCCAGCTGATGGG
Source organism: Anguilla anguilla (assembly GCF_013347855.1). NCBI lineage: Eukaryota > Metazoa > Chordata > Actinopteri > Anguilliformes > Anguillidae > Anguilla > Anguilla anguilla. The sequence continues at coordinate 28,741,593 of NC_049203.1, read as the reverse complement.
CACAAGTCAGGACATGAGTAAAAAGTGTTCTTGTTGAAACTGTTATGAATACAACAGTTTTAATAGCTAACACACTGCACACTGAAAACAAGTGCATCAACAGTTCAAACATTGCTTTTGTCCAACATATAAAATATATTTATTTGATTTAATTTGGTAATTGTTATTAAGTATATTAATGATCAATTAAATCATATAATTTTTTTGATATGCAGAGAAACCTGTTAGATAAACCTTTATCAAAATGTACAATTCATAACCAGATTATGGTTATGAATTGTACTTCACAACAAATGTTTTGAGGTCTAATCTAAAGACAAAGGTTCAAACCTGACAAAATGAATTTTACAAACATGAACAAGGAACAGTCATAAAAGAAATGAATGAAAGATAATATCAAACCACAGCTTGTTTCTCCAAAAAAGTCCCCCAAAAAAACAGCCGAATATTTCAAAAAGGCAGAGATGAAAATGTAAAAAAAAAGATCCCGTGCACACAAAACACCAAGAAACACCAGGCCCAAATGGTTCAGATGCAAGGTTCAGATTCTTCAGATGGAAACAGCAGATATCAACCCCCAAATGTCTACTGCAACGGATGTTAACTGGCTGAAATTAAGCACCCAAAAACTGTCCTAAAGTAAAATCAGCATATTAGAGTTGTTCCTTGAGGGAGAGTAGGAATGGCTGAGGGAGGGCATGGTTGCACTGATTGAGGGAGTCCTCTGAAAAACATGGAAGTTTACTTCTGCTTCTAACAAAAGAGGTGATAGCTGTATGCAAATAATTGTTAAATCCAGCCTGTTGTAGCTCCACCTTCAGGCAAAATATTTTTGGACAGATTAATTGTCAGTCAAGCCAGATTGTACTACAAAGGGCGACAACACCGTAAACAAGATGTGTGGTATTACATGCAGCTATTTTGGAAGGTACCCAGGCATCACAAATGAGCGTATATTTCATTATTTCATAAACAGATCGTCCAAGACAATATTTGATCTTAGATTGGTTGTAGGAGCAGTGAATGTCTGAGTTGAGCAATCTAGGCACGCTGGTGTGCCGACCACTAGGGGGACTGCGCAAAGGGGTTAAGATTTTCGATCAGTGATTTCAATGAAATGTCACAGATTGTGTTCAAACTTAAATTCAAAAGAAGCATGATCTTTGTGCGTTCTTTAGCCATGCTGGGCCTCTGGTTACATAGTTTGGGGGTCCTGTCTTCCTTACAGAATGTAATAAAGTAATAAAACTTTCAAGAGAGAGAATACCCCAGGATACCCGGGTTTGTATAGAAATAAGACCTGCAACATGACTTTTAATAGCCCCAAAGATGTTTCCTTTGATGTTTGTGGAGGGGAGAGCAGCTAAAGAAGACAGATGGAAAACAGATAACATTTCTTTGGTCACACAGAGCAAGTTTGCAAAATTAAATTATATTGTCAGTTCCTCAAAGGTGATAATCTAAAAACTAGATATCTAACACTTATTTATGTTATTAACAAAACATTAAAATGTTTAAATGGTTGTGTAACATTTTCACCTGAACATAATAAAAAAAATATTAAAAACTGGTGAGCAGGGCTAGGATATCAGCATCTTTTTATGCGTTTGGTCGCGTGTGTGTGTTTGTTTGTGTATCTGTCCGCAGCTAATCTCGCATACTACTGGGCTGATCAGCCTAATACTTGTTGTGCATGCTGGCAGCAGGCCAAGGACCTGAATTCTTTAATATTTAGCAAATTGTTCAACGACAAGTATTTTTATTTGAATTAATTTCCATCATTGTCCATTGAAATACATTGAGTTCTAACTCCTCACTCCTCCTAACCGGCCGGTAGGAGCCGCAAGTGATCAACAACTGCTTCCGTTTAGAATGAAAGAACAGTGATGTAAAATGTCAATTTCTACTTTAAAATGCCAACAAAATAGTCTGCCAACTAACAGAGTACGTTAATGTTTGAATCTGTGGCAATTATTTTGTTGGCATTTTCACGTTGAAATTTATATTTTACATCGCTGGTCTTTTCAAATTGTTCCTGTCCAGATTTGAAATGTAAGTGCCAGACGATAACGTCAACGTCTAACACATCGTGGCTGATATGAATGAATGTCACCACCACCTTTAGCGTTACTTCACTGAACCAGCGTTTTTGGGATTTTCAGTGGCACATGGTAAAAACTTGTAATATTGTATTTGTCTGGTTGCATTGATTGTGTAACCTCTATTGTTGCATCAGCAAAGCTAACATGCCTGGCGGAGATCTGCACTCTACTGAGTGCACTCTTCTAGATTAAAAATGTAATTTGTGCTAGAGTATCATGACTTGTCACTAAAGTGCCCACCACTTTTTTTGTATGGTCACTTTAAGTGCCCAGAGCTGGAATCTCCTCAAGTTCAGAACTTGCTAGTTAATGTCGCTTTTCAAGAATTTGTATTCTAAAATGTGCAGGCAGAGTGCTGGGAGCTGGTCATTTCCAGTGCCTCTTAGCATGCCAGTGTTTTTCTGCCTAAAAAGGTGCTTAGTGGATACATCCCCTAAAGAAAGCGAAGTTCATGCTTTTTTGAGAAATTCTTTTTTGATGGCCATATCAATTTCTTTCTGGTTTCCCTCATAATTTGGAATGGTCGGACATTTTGGAAGCCCTGCAGCTGCCTATTGGATCTGTACATTGTTTCAAACTGGAGAGTCTTTACAGCTTTTAGGTTGAATGTTATACTGCCTTCTCCTCACTTCATTCAGGCCAGTGAACTGTAGATTGCAGTTGATTACTTGAACCATCAGAAGGCTTTGGACACTAGAAAAGTCCATTTCTCTCTCTCTCTCAAATTCTAATTCAAAGTGCTTTATTAGCATCACAAATTTGCATTTGTATTGCCAAAGCATGGTGAAACATTAGATGACAAACAGTAATAACCAAATAATGTCATTTATATACACATACACATACAAGTACACACGTATGTGTGTGTGTATATATATATATATATATATATATATATATATAGGCTATATATATATATATATGTACACACACACACACACACACACACACACACATAAAACAGTTTGTGTATGTGCATCTACATTTGTGAACTGTAGCATTGTGTGACGTTTGTTTCTCTCTCTCGCTTTCTCTCTCTATCTCTCTCTCTCTCTCTCTCCTGGCATATACAGGTCATGGCTGTGCCTCTTCACTTCACTGGTCTCATCCTACTGCTTGTCCTCCAGCTGACCCTGCCTCACTACGCCCATGGGGGGGCATACTATGGGCACAAGCAGCTTCAGCAGCTGCCACAACAGCACCAGCCCCTCCCACAGCTACCTCACATGGCCCTGGGCAAGGATGGGCTGCCCCAGCAGCAGTACCTGGGCAAGGAAGTGCCACACATGATCCCACAGTACCGCAAGGAGTTTCCACAGCTGCCCATGCACTTGGGCAAAGAGATGCCACGCAAGGACGGTAAAGGTATGACTGACAGAAGTGGATTTGTAGATGCCTGCCTGTGATTCTGAAACCACTGTCTGCAGATTCTAGATTTAGAACAGTTATGTTGACTCTCCCATCACTGCAGTACAGTTCCTTGGGTGATTTTAAATGGGCTAGCAAACAATCTTGCAAAACATGCAAAATTATATTATAGCAACTGGGGTAAGTCAAGAAAAGAATAGGTAAAATAGCTAATAAATTATTATTAAAAATCAAAACTTATCTTACTTACTTAGGTCACGGTTTTCATGGCAGAACTGGCAATTGCTGTTTTTAGCTGGTAAGAATGATAAAAATCCAGGAAATTTAACGCCTTCCATTCTGGTTGGCAAAAGAACAAAATACATTTTAAAATATATTTATAGGATAAGGCTAAATGATAACTGCATTTCACTTATTTTTACAGTGATTTATTCTCACCCCAGCAGTCTGGCAGACACAAAGCAACAAATTCTATCAAATCAAAATCACATCGTGAACCTACCTGCAGGAAGAGAAGATTAAGCAGCTGATGCAGATTTCAAGATGCGCTATAACTTACCAGGCATTCCATTTAAAGTCAGCAACTGCCCATTTTAATTCCATTAAGAACTGCTGCAAGTGAATGGTTTTTGGGCTATAAATAGGCCATCTTCAGATATATATATTTTCATCTTTTATTCAGTAAGCAACAATTCATCTTTTTTCTTTTTAAGAAAATATTCAGGTTCTTTTGTAGAGAACAATTTAGGCCCACAAACCAAATGTGCAAAAGATTCAAATGGCAAGGCATATGTATATTTGAGTATTTCATGATTTTTCTTTTGAATTTAAATGATTTTACCAAGAAAATGAAATTCTTCTCATCACAATCTCTGGCAAAAAAATCTAGCACAAACTGTGCTCCATGGGCAGCAGGAAATTTGAGCCATAGTAGTGTCATCTCACAGTCAGTGGCCAACCAGAGCTATATTAGAGTCTAACATGAACCAATTATGCCTCCAATGCTATTCAAAACACCTGACCATTTTTTCATTTTTCAAAGACAGCAGTTATGAAAAATTGTCTCTCTCGCCAAAACAAACATAGTCTTTTCTTGCATCTGCCTGAAAATGAAGCCTGAATTGAGGATTCAGAGTGCAATTATTTACATTCTTGACTAAGCACATAATTCAAAGAATCTATAAAGGATTTCAAGAGGAATTTCCCACATGAGCATGCAGCTTTTGATTAATTGCTGAAGACACCAAAGTTTAAAATAGCTATGAAGAGGATCAGGTGTTTATATTTAAATATGCGGAGATATAAGGCTATGTATGCTAGCTTGTTTCATAATAAGAATATGTTTTCTAGTAGAATTATTAAGATTCAGTAAGAGAACATTCATCAGTTTTACTCTGCTTGTCAATGCTGTAGTGTGTAGTACTGCAATGTATTGTAAGTTGCATGACTCATAAATGAAAGTAAAATAAAAGTACAAATAAAGTAAATCAGAAAATAGTAATAGCAGAAATAAATCTAAATTGAAGGATTGTAATTGTAGGGGACATGCTGCTACTTTTCATAGTGGGGCACCAAACTGTAGCATTTTATAATCATTAATTAAATATGCAAACTATAAATTGGCAACTTAAATTAATAATTAAATTATTAAAATTGCACTTTAATAGTCAGTCTTAACCAAATCATAATATCATACATTCAGCGAATACTAAATTCATGTAAATGATTTAGCTAAGACCTGAAGGTATTCTAAGTTCGTTTGATTAGCAGCGGCTGACTTAATTCAACACAAGAATAATATCAATGCAGACAACCTTGTAAATATAATAAAATTTATTAAATACGAAGTACCGAAAAGGGAAAAGCACAATTCTATACAATGATGTATAATAAACTATGTGAGTGCATGTGTGTGTAGGGTGTTGAGTGTGCATGTGCGTGCATGTGTGTATGTATGTTCTCCTTGGAACTAGACAAAGCTAGTGAAAAAACAATGGTGCATGAAGCATACCAAACGGGTACAGGGTAACTGAATAGCTATTGGTGTGCGTTTTTCGAGATCTTGCAATGTTATGACCAGTTAGTAATAGATCACACGTGGGATCTGTTCCGTGCATGATATATGAGAACTAACGCGGTGCGGTGGATGGCTTGGAGCCAATCGAACATACAGAACGCTTACATTAATCATTAAACACAATAACCGTCACAGTTACATAATCCAGTCATAAATGTGGCTACATTAGGTCCGTAGCTAATTATATTATGCCCAGAGTTACAGCCTTATTTGAGTCCTTTGCTTTGGGTTAGTTGCTAAGAATGTTTCCTGGTTTCCAGTGCGAAGTCTGTGGGAGTTGTCCAGAAGAAGGGGAAGCCGTTCGCCCTTCTGTGGTTCCAAAACACGCAGCCTGATCCTTGTCGCAGGCCGCTTGCCTTGTGGGACTTGCTCTGCAGGATGTGTCGGTCATGCTTAGCTCTCCTGGTTCTTCGACCACCACTAATCATAGGAGCGCTTCAGAGCGCCTCGTTCCTCCCGCAGCCAGTAGCCGAGGGTATACGCGCCTTGCTTTGTTGCAGGCCTTGGTAACTCTTCCTGGCGTGTGGACTCACGCGAGAGGGAGACAGGAGAAGGGTGGCGAGTCGAGGGAGAGGAAAATGGATCAGGGAGCGTGAAACAATGGCAACCTCAGTTTTATTGAAGGTTGCACGTTTCAAATTTACAGCAAGCCAATACTGTAACAGGAAAGCTGTGGTAGGAGGCGTAGTTAAAATGAGTCCCTATGAGTTAGACATATGGGCTTTGTAATTTTAGTGCCTTCATGGTACCTACACAATGAAAGTGATAAGATAGGCATAATAATTAATCATTCATGATGATAAATTAAATGAATGTCAATTAGTCATGGTATATATTTTCAGAAATATGGGCGTTTCATATACATCAATTTTGGAGCTGTCTGACATAGTTACCTTTATTTGTGAGAGCTGGGGGATTTTCAAGTGAACAGTTATATCATTTGATACTACACTTCAGCAAGATATAATACGATATACTTTTTTCTACAGGCGAAACTATACCAAGAGGTGAGAAGGGCAACCCAGGAGATGTTGGTCCCAAGGGGCCACCTGGACCCCAGGGTCCTCCAGGGTTGCCTGGCCATGGAATGCCAGGGCCCCCAGGAAAACCAGGACCACCTGGTCCTCCTGGATATGCAGGTATTGCCAAACCAGGAATGCCAGGAATGCCAGGCAAACCAGGTGCAGTAGGACCGCCAGGTCCAAAGGGAGAGTTGGGCCCCACCGGTATTGAGGGGCCCATTGGTTTACCTGGGCCTCCAGGGTTTCCTGGCCCTCCAGGGCTGCCAGGGCTGGGGAAACCAGGGGGGCAGGGGCTGCCAGGGCAACCAGGGCCCCGAGGAGAGCCTGGTCATAAGGGCCTGCCTGGACTTCCCGGTCTTCCAGGGCCAAAAGGTGACAAAGGGATTGGTCAGCCGGGGCTGCCTGGCCTGAAAGGGCCAGGTGGGCCACCAGGGCCCCCAGGTCAGGGGGGTCTTCCAGGGATAGGTAAGCCTGGTCTTAATGGGCTTCCAGGGGCCCCAGGAGCACCAGGAAAAGCAGGACCCCCTGGTGAGCCAGGGCTCCCTGGCCCACCAGGGGAAGGGGGACAACCAGGGCCCCCAGGGCTGCCAGGCCTTGGCAAACCAGGCCAAGATGCCTTACCAGGGCAGCCAGGGTTTCCTGGTGGAAAAGGAGAACAAGGCCCACCAGGTTTACCAGGGGGGCCTGGCCTACCAGGATTTGGCAAGCCTGGATACCCAGGACCAAAAGGTGACAAAGGATATGCGGGTTTACCAGGAGCCCCCGGCCCAAAGGGAGACAAAGGTCACGGAGGCCTCCCTGGTATGATAGGGGCCCCAGGACCTGTGGGACCCCCAGGTTTGCCTGGCCCCATGGGCCCACCAGGAGGTGTTGGCTTCCCTGGACTGAAAGGAGAGGGAGGTGCTGAAGGGCCACAGGGAAAAGCAGGTCCTAAAGGGGAGCCAGGGCCTTCAGGTCTTCCAGGCAAGCCTGGATTTCCAGGAGAGGCAGGTCAGCCAGGCCCACGTGGTCCAACTGGGCCAATGGGTCCTAAAGGGGAGGGTGGACACAAAGGAATACCTGGCTTGCCTGGAGCTGCTGGTGTTCCCGGTCCACAAGGAAAAAGTGGTCTACCAGGCAATCACGGTCAACAAGGCCCTAAGGGCATTCCAGGAATTATGGGTGCTGGTGGGCCAATTGGGCCTCCAGGGCCTCCAGGACTAAGAGGTGAAATGGGGCCACCTGGCCAACCAGGCCCACCAGGTCTGGGTAAACCTGGCCTTCAAGGCCAGATGGGGCCCCAAGGAAAACCAGGCCCTGCTGGGCTCAATGGCCAACCAGGACAACCCGGGCAACCAGGGCCCCCAGGTCCTCCTGGCCCTCCGGCCATCCCCCCTGGCATGGGGCAGGTTTTACCCGAGATGGGCCCAGGTCTGGACGGCATGAAGAAATATGGCTACAAGAAAGGCAAGGCCGGTGTGGAGGTGTTGAGCAGGAACGCCCTGGAGATGCCAGCCTTCACTGCCCTACTGACCACTCCATTCCCCCCCGTGGGCAGTCCTATCGTGTTCAACAAGCTCCTGTACAACGGCCGGCAGAACTACAATGCCCAGACCGGCATCTTCACCTGTGAAATCCCTGGCATCTACTACTTTGTCTACCATGTCCACTGCAAGGGTGCCAACGTGTGGGTGGCTCTCTTCAGGAACAATGAACCAACCATGTACACATACGATGAGTACAAGAAGGGCTTCCTGGACCAGGCATCTGGGAGCGCTGTAGTCCCACTAAGATTAGGCGACACTGTGCACATCCAACTCCCATCAGACCAAGCAGCAGGACTATATGCCGGCCAATACGTCCACTCCTCTTTCTCTGGATACTTACTGTATCCCATGTAAAAAAAATAAAGAAAGCAGAGAGAAAGAAATCAAAGGTACACATGTAGTTGTTTATGTAAAAGAGATAATCTGATTGCGCTGTTGAATCAACAGTGACGTATGGGCAAGTTGGACCAGCTCTTAAAACATCCAGTAGATGCGTGAGTGTAAAGGAGAATATATGCAGATTGTTGTTTGTTTTTATAACCATGGTACAAAATACAACATATCAGTATTTCCGATAACAAACAAACCAGAAGTTACAACTCAATTTTACCATCAAACTAATTGTATTACACTTTAGTTTATCTATATGTATGTATAAAACACAAGACTGTTGCATGTCAGTTTATTTCATTTCAATTCAAGAGAGACCAACCACAGAATGTGTGTAAGGACTTTTTATGTTTATTTTTTACAATCAATAACAAATTTGACAGCAATAAACATAATTATGTTTTTTTTCCCAAAAGGATCAACTGTTCTGCTGTGCACATGTTTGCTTGTATGTCACTGTTAGCTGCCCTCAGACAGAAATACAGAAATATGAGACTTGCAAATCTATGAAAACTAGCTTTAAAATGTTCAAAATGTTTCCATCTTTGGAAATTCTTTCAGCACAGAACAGAATGAATAAATAATTTTTGAATTCATGCCCAAATATTTACAAAGGACATGTCAAACCAACTGAAGGAGAGAAATAGGCATTGAGGAGCTTGTGCAAGATAACACATTTGTTTTTTGTTTATGTTTCTTTTTGTTTCTAAAAGTTGGATTGTGATAAATTTATTTTAGAGAACAGAGTTTTTTTTTACATAAACAGAAAAGCTGCCATTGCAGTAGAATGGAAGATTAGAATGGGTTTGAAGTTGACAATCTGTGAATTTGACAAGCAAAGTGGTGCCTGCAGAGATGGAAGGTCACATTAGCCGCTGAAACAATATGGACGTATTTGCCCAGTATTGTGCAAACTGTGAACTGTGTTCTGCAGCCAGGAACTTTATGTGAGTGTTAATTTTGAAAGGAAAAAAATTAGAAACAGGAGTGGTGTGTGTTCCTCCATATTTTTATCATAGTGAATTATCGCACATCAAGTTGTGGTACTCATTTGGAGTCTCTGGTGATATGGATAAAGATTCAGATGTGTAATTATCACAACGGGAAGAGGCATGAGAAGGGCAAGTCCATATCCAAAGCATAGTGTTTCACCCACCAGTAAATAATTGTAATATAATGCTAAACTTTATTTTTTTTATTAAAGTGAATCTGGACTGCTTGTCTGCATAAAAACAATCAACCAATTTAGGCTATAGAATCAACACCCTGTAGGAGACCACAGTTACCCCCATTTTGGTGATAGTGTTTCTTATGTATTTATTGTGTTTTACCTTTAATGCAAGGGGCAACTCTTGATCCTGTTACAAGGGATCTTCTTCAAGCCTTAAATTATGGTATGTGCATAATAGACAATATAAAATATCACCATGTACAAGGATGAGTCAGTTAAATTGAGCATGTTTCTTTCAGAAGGGAAGTATTGTAAAGTATTGTATAAGTCCTAAGTAGTAAGTGTAAATTTAGTGGCTTGACAGTAGACTGAAACATTCTGCTGAGGTTGCCTCTTGGATCTTTTGAAGAGTAGTGATGAATACATGTTATATATAAGAACACACACACACACACACACACACACACACACACACACACATATATATATTTATAGTACAGGCCAAACGAATTAGGCCACCTATAGTTTAAAAAAGACTTGAGGCAGAGAATAAAACTAAAATTTCAGTCAATTTAACTATCCTTTCACCTCCCTTTCACCCCCCATTTGAGAAATGTTTGGATAGACTTTCAATAATTTATTTAATTGTAATTAAATCCAAATGATGCTAATTTGAAGTAAAACTCTTTTTGTGGTACTGTAGGTAGAAATGGAAAAAAAGTGTTTGTACTTTGGTTTGTTATTCAATAAATACGCATATTTATTGAATAACTAACTGAATAATTCTCAGCCTAAAAACCTAAGGTTTTTTTTAAACCACAGGTGGGTTAATACTTTTGGCCTGTACTGTGCATGTGTGTGTGTGTGTGTTTGTGGCCATGTATAAGAATATAGAATATATATATATATATATATATATATATATATATATATATATATATAGATTTCATCATTACTACGTAATATATAGTATATATACAATTCAATGTTTACCAAGAACCCGTAAGGCACTAGGATAAGAGATGGCCAAATGCTAAGATGTGGAGTTCAGTAAACTGACAACCCAAAGGCAGTAAGGTGACAATCCAAAGTTTGTGCTGGGATGCTTTATGGCACAGCCCAGGAAAGAACTTCAGTGATACTAAGGAGAGTAACACCCGCTGTACATGTGCGTGTGTACACTCATTTATACATGCACATGCACACACACACACACACACACACACACACACACACACGTGCGCGCTCGCGATCAATGCAAGGCACAGATGAAATGACTAAAGGGTTTATTTCGATATTTGTTTCTGTAATTTATTTGTTTGACTACTGATCTCCTGAGTTTGCATATGTGCAGAAGAGGGCTAATTATGAAAAAACATTAGGATAAAATGAACTCCATGTATAAATTCTTTTTTGTCTGAACAATGGTGCTAAACATATAACCAAATGAAGTATGATGTTTTAATGTTTTTATTATTATTTTTTTTAAATAAAGATGAACTCATGAAAAGATTGTCATTCATTTGCCTTCCAACAGATCTGCTTTATAATCTTTTTATATGAATGGTGAATGTACATTGAATTAATTAATCGAGGTGGCCATAGTCAGGGTAACCCTGAAATAGTAAAGCTTTTTGGGAAAAAACACCATGATGATTATGAGGATGGTACCCTAGAATAGCACACAGGCTTTGTTATATTTCCATTAGTTGCAATGAGGTATCTATTAGTTAGTATAATAAAACACAGTGAATTATGTTACATTAATTATGTCCACTCCAATAGAGTATATTTTACGCCAAGTGCCTTTTGTCTGCTCTGCTGTTTCTTGTCCAGCTGTGTGTTCATGCACAAGAAAGCTAACATGGACCATGTTACAGGGCTGCTGGGTGGATCATTCAGTTGAGGAACTGCACTACTGGCAACCCCACGGCTTGGGCAAGCCCTCAAGATCTGTATGCATATGAGTGGTCTTCATTTGATTCAGCTCTGTGCGAGTTCAACGATGATGCATACAGAATGCTTGTTTTATGTTTTAAAGGAAAGTTGCGGGTCTGCAATGAGGTCTGATACCCATGTGTCCTGTTCAGTGAGAGTTGCCCCATGAATGTGGCTAGGGAGAAAACTGGACATTGCAAATTAGGGTGGGAATTTGATATATAGAGAGTTGTGAGCCAAATAATTAAAAGGAAAACAAAAATATGGACTATGTTACAGAGCCAAATCAAGAGAAAATATTTTTGGCCGAAACATAGAGCGTATGAACCTGAATAAATGAGTGGGAAAATATAACGAATGCAGATGTTTTCATACAGGTGTAGTGCATGATACAATTATGCAATTAATAGCCTATCATGCACTGTGACATGTATAAAAATACTATGCAAGCCCAGTTGACCTCAATTTTGGACAAGAAGGCACGAGGAAAAGAACTAAGTGACTTTGAAAGAGGGTTCATAATTGGGGCACAGATGGTAGGAGCAAAGATAGTCACAAAGACTGCCCAATTGGCTAGTGTTTCAATAGGAACAGTGACTAAAGTGACATATGCATTTATATATGGGAAAGACATCAGCAAATAAGATTGGAAATTGTGGTCGAAAGTGCATGTTTGATGACCGTAAGGCTCATGCATTACTGCAATTTGTATGGAAAAACAGAAGAGCAACTCTTCCTCAGAGACTGAGAACGTCAATGCAGGATGTGATCAGACTGTCAGCAAGAACAATCCATCGACAATTACATATAGAGGGATATTATTGTAGGGTTGCAGTGCAAAAACCGCTTATTACGAAGATGAATGCACATTTGAGAGTGCAGTGGAGCAAAAACCATAGGCACTGATCTACAGAGATGAGGAAAAAAGTGATATGGTCAGCAGATGAGTCAGCGTTACCCATACTCTCGACAACTGGACAACTACATATGTGGTGTACACCAAGAGAACGGCACAGGCCTGAATAGTTGAACCCGACAGTGAGGGGGTCTGGTGGCTCTGTTATGCTGTGGGGGTCATTTTCCTGGCATGGTTTGGGTCCACTTACAGGGAAGGGTCACTGCAAATCAATACAAAGTTATTCACCTTTATCCTGTGATGAAACATTTCTTTCCTGATGGGAGTGGTCTCCTCCAGGATGACAATGCCCCCATCCACAGGGCACGAGGGGTCACTGAATGGTTTGATGAGCATAAAAATGATGTGAATCATATGCTATGGCCAGTCTCAACCCAACTGAACATTGATGGGATATTTTAGACCAATGTGTTAGACAGCGCTTTCCACCACCATCATCAAAACATCAAATGAGGGAACATCTCTTGGAAGAATGGTGTTCCATCTCTCCAGTAGATGAACAAAGACTTGTAGAATCTATGTCAAGGCGCATTGACATTGTTCTGGAGGCTCGTGGTGGCCCAACACCTTACTAAGACACTTTATGTTGGTTTTTCCTTCAATTTGTCACCCGTCTGTATATATACATATATACAGTTAAATACAAAAGCATTGGGTCACTATATATATATATATATATATATATATATATATTTACACAACATTTTGTTGTGAATGTTATTGTTTTGTCTCTGCACATTGCCCAGCACATTGGATTTGAAATAAAATAATGAATATGAATATGAAAAGTGCAGACTGTAAGCTTTAATTTGACGGCATTTCCATCCATATTAGGTGATCAGTGTATGAATTACAGCCTTTTTAATACATAGTTGCCCTATTTCAGGGGAACAACTGGGAAAAGTAACTAAAAGTAACTAAAAGTAACTAAAAGAAAAACTTTCATAATGTTAGAAAAAGTCAACATATTTAGTACTTGGTTGGAAATTCTTTGCATTGGATGACTGAGCCTGAATTCCGTGAACCATAGACATCACCAGACATTGGGTATCTTCCCTGGTGTTTCTCTGCCAGGCATGTACTGCAGTCATCTTCGGTTCTGGTTTGTTTCTATGGTATTTTCCCCTCAGTCTTGTCTTCAGTAAATAAAACCATGTTCAATAGGATTCAGGACGGGTCACTGACTTGACCAGTCACGAACGTTCCCCTCTTGGCCCTGAAAAAACTTGGTTGCTTTAGCCGCATGTTTCAGTTAATTGTCCTGCTGCAAGTTGGTGAGGTGGTGGTGTCTACTTCTCAGCTGGAAACAATTATCCATTCTTTTATTTCGTCCCGCCTAGACTATTGCAATGCCATTTTTATTTGCCTTAGCAAGTCAGCATTGGATCGACTCCAGTTGGTCCAGAATGCTGCTGCTAGGCTAAATGATAAATGGATTGACTGGATTTATATAGCGCTTTTATCCAAAGTGCTCTACAATTGATGCCTCTCAGTCATCCATTCACACACACACTCACACACCAACGGTGAAAGGCTACCATGCAAGGTACCAATCAGCTCGTTGATAACAATTAGGGGTTAGGTGTCTTGATCAGGGACACTTCGAAAGGCCCAGGGCAGGGGATCGAACCGGCAAACCTCCGACTGCCAGACAACCGCTTTTACCTCCTGAGCTATGTCACCCCAGGCTGTTGACTAGATCCTGCCGAAGGGCTCATATTACCCTCATGTTGGCCATGCTTCACTGGCTGCCAATTAAATTCAGGATCGATTTTAAAATCATGTTGACTACTTACAAGGCATTGCATGGTCAGGCTCCTGCATATATTAGTGAACTGCTGTCTCCATACTCCACCGGTATGTCTCTTAGGTCTTCGGACCAAGGACTGCTGGCTATCCCTCGGTCTAGACGGAAGACGAAGGGTGATCGTGCTTTTGCCACTGTGGCGCCTAGGTTATGGAACAGCCTTCCCATTGATATTAGATATGTTAACACCGTGGACACTTTTAAGCGGTGTCTAAAGACTCATTTGTTCAGATAGGCTTTCAATTGATGCTCAAATTGTTTGTTTTATGTTTTATGTATGTTGTTTTACGGATGTGTGTGTATGTGTGCGTATACATTTGCTGTTTTTATTTGCACTCTGTGAAGCACTTTGTGGCCCTTGTCCTTGAAAAGTGCTTAAATAAATAAAGTTCACTTACGAGTTGAAGTGCTGTCTAATGAGTACTGCATTTGATTGGATCTGGGCAGGTAAGATATTTCTACACACTCTAGAATTCATCCAGTTGCTCCGGAGAATCCGCCCCTTTCTCACCACCTACTCAACCCAGCTCCTGGTCCAAGCAATAGTTCTATCCCGCCTGGACTACTGCAACTCTCTTCTGGCTGGACTACCGGCATCTGCCATCAGACCCCTGCAACTCATTCAGAATGCTGCAGCTCGTTTGGTCTTCAACCTCCCCAGACACTCCCACGTCACTCCCCTGCTCACTACCCTCCACTGGCTGCCTGTTATAGCTCGCATCATATTTAAAACATTGGTCCTAGCATACCAGGCAGTCAAGGGATCAACCCCAGCATACCTCCACAAGATATTCAAACCCTACATGCCAGCCAGATCCCTCCGTTCTGCTACCTCAGGACGCCTGGAACCTCCCCCTCTTCGCACCTGCGCTTCCAGAACACATCTCCTGTCTGTTCTGGCCCCATGATGGTGGAATGACCTCCCTGTGGAGGTCAGAACAGCTGAGACACTGACCCATTTCAAGCGATGACTGAAGACTCACCTCTTCAGGCTGCACCTCTCCCCATCCCTCCCTACCTCCCTGTAATCTCTTAAATGACTGTAAGCTTAGGGTTGTAACTAGGTAGCTGTTTCGTAGGTGACTTAGTTAATGCACCTGTCTTAACTATTGCTTGTATTTTTCCATAGACTGCGTTGTTGCTGTTCTCGTTTGTGTTAGTGTTAATCAGTTTAACCTTCAGGGTCCAAGTTGAACTATGTGGTTGTTCCCTGCACTTGGACTGGTACTTCTCTCTAGGGTTTTCGTCATACTTGTTCCTGGTTATGGTTATACACTTTGTTGTACGTCGCTCTGGATAAGAGCGTCTGCCAAATGCCTGTAATGTAATGTAATGTAATGTAATGCTCCCATCAGCACTCACATCATCATGGAACTTCAGGTGAATGAAGAAAAATGAGAAAATACCAGTGGTAGCCATACATGCCTAAGTCATAACACTACTGTACCTCCACCATGTTTCACAGATGAGGGGGGATGCTTTAGATCACGAGCAGTTTCTTTCTTTATTCACACTTTGCTCTTTTCATCACCTTGGTATGCGTTAACACTCATCACCTCCGCCCACTCGGTTCCAGAACTTTATGGTTTTTAAAATGTGCTTTTATCAGACTCTAACCTGGCTGTCCTGTGCTTGAGGCTTACAGTGGTTTACATCTTGCACTGAACCCTCTGAGGTTATGCTAGTATACTCTTCACTTTATGGTAGTTTAATACACATTTATGCCTGCACCCTGGAGAATGTTCTGTTTGACAGTTGAAAATTGTTTTTTCTTCACAATTGAAAGTATTCTTCAGTCATCCACTACAGTGGTCTTCTGTTGTCCTTCAGGTCCTTTGCTATTGCCGAACTCACCGATGTGCTCTTGCTTCCTAACAATATATCAAACAGTTGATTTTGGCATACCCAATGTTTTGTCTATGTGTCTTTATTCTGATTTTCAACCTTGTGATGTTTTGCTTTACTGGTATTTGGTCCTCTTGTTGAGAGACAACAGCAACAGACTCTGAATGAAAATTCCATACCTAGAATCAACTATAGACCTGTTAGCTTTCTTTTGCATTAATTAATGACACAACGACACACAGCTGGCCAAAAAACAGCTGAGCATCCCATTGTCCCATACTTTTGCTCCCCTAAAATGAGGGGAACGTGTAAAAAGTTCTGTAATTCCAATGCGGATCACCCAAGAAAGTCTTAAATCCATTCAATCCTGTACATTGCAGTATTCCAACCTCTATCGACTGACAAAAATAAGGCATCGTTGTGCAGTTTGGTACACCAACCCGAAAATCTGGTAATAATTATGTAATATTTGCTTCAAATTATTAAAAAGTCTCAGTGTTACAGAAGATGTAGAATGCTGATTTCACTGCACAAGCCTTCAACTTGTAATGTGATGGCCTTGTGCAAGGGCCAATGGTGAAATGATAGAACATTGGCAGTGTAACATAATGGTTATGATGGGTTCTGAGTTTTTCTCCTCTGGAAGTAGTGACACCATACGGTATCAGGCACCACTAAGGGCATAGGTTGTTCATGTACAAAACAGATGTCATTAGGGAACAATTAGGGAAGAGTTTGGAAACTGGGGATGCAAATCTGAGGTCATTCCTAGGTGGGGAACTGCCATTATACACTTGACCGAGGGTAAATTTAGCTAAATATCTAAAATATAAAACAGTAAAAATTGACTGTACCAATTAGAGATAAAACTCAAACAGAGAAAACATCTATTTTTCATTGTCTTCATTCTCCGAGTTCACGAAATCACTAAATGCACAACATATTTTTTTCACCCTTTTTATTCTTGTGTGTATGAGTATCAGGAGCTGATTACAGTATACAATGACATGGGTTTAGGTTTATCATGTTTTTATTAGCATAATTTACAGTACATTGTTAAAAGGTATTCCTGGATTTCTAGTAAAAGACCATGATACTAGAATAGGTTAGCTCTATTCAGGAAATGAAACAGACTTTGAGCTAACTGCAGTGTTTTGTTCAAATGCCAGTCACGCTTGTTTTTTCCATATAAAATAAGCTTACTTAATAAGTCCTGTAAGCATTCTACAGAGCATGTACAGTATTCTTGAATGGTCCTGGTCAGTGGCAAAATAATTGGGAGAAAGGAGCAAAACGTCTGCCATGAGTTTATCCAATACATATGCATCCTCATCAGATTGTAAGAGAATGGCACCATCTCGTGGATAAAAAGTATTTTGCATAGGCGTTCAAACTCAAGGTTGTACTGAGTAAACTGTGCCACGAAGCCTGTGGGTGAGGATCTCTGCTGAACATGCAAGGTTACACATTAAAATACAAACCGTAATCTAAATTATCCCTGCATTGTTATAATTTAACGTAAAGGCTGCTGCAGCAGCCATAGTTCCAAATACAAACATTCACAATTACAAACATTAGTGTAATAGTGTACAGTAGTGTAATAGTGTATCAATATTCAGCCAAGAAAACATTCTAGTAATTACACCTCTTATAATGCAACTTTATCCATAAAATACTGTAATTTATTTGTCATCTCGTCCTTTATGGTTGCTATATACGATTTTCAAAATTAGCAGTTAATTGGTGTTATACAGCGTGAATAACACAGACAGTATTACCCACCACCCATCCGACAAATGATCTGCCAGGTTTGAGTGTGTGTGTGTGTGTGTGCGTGCGTGCGTGCGTGCGCGTGTGTGTGCGCGTGTGTCTTAGGAGCGGGGGGTTAGTGTGTCATAAATAATCGGATAATGAAAAGGGTTTCTGTCCAAGCGTGGAAATACTGGAAATATATTAATAATGCTACAGTCTGAAAATTGTTTTGTTTAACTCATTAAATAAATCTGGACTATTATTGCCTGCCTGTATCCGCTATGCTGAGATACTTGGTTCCTTGCGGTCTCACGAAGATTTGCGTGAACATCTTTATATTTTCAGCCAGTGCGGCTGCGTGGCGCTGTTTGCCACGTACCGGTTGGCAAGAGACTTCCTGGTGCGAGGAGGATCAGACGAGAAGGGCCTCGCTAGAGCACCGTCATTGCAGGATTTGTTACACAGGTAAGGTAACAATGTCTTAGTGAAGTCACAAAGCCAATATTAATAGCGGGAAGTGTGATAGCATTAGCAAGTAGAATTACTGGCTTGCTAGAGACCACTGCTTGTTCGTTTGCTATTCAGCTAAGATAACTAGCTAGGTAGATGAGCTCAGCTAGGACAGATAGCTAGCTAAATCAGCTGGGTGGTAGCTAATCGTAAGGTGTGGTACTCTGGCCCGTCATTTTAAATGAATTGTAAGCTGAAGCCGAAGTAAATACGCAATGACGGATACAATTTAGTTTCGTAATAACATGCTAGTAAGTGCTTAAATCGCTCAATTATGCTATGAACACTCATTTTATGCGGCTTGTATGGGCCTCAGACGCATGGTACACTTTTTCGCAGGAAGTTGAAATACGATCTAGTGTAGTTTGTGTTGAGTATTTCCCGCATATTTTCTATGGGACTATGAAGGGGTGACTATATGGCAAGTGTGGACATCCTGTAGTGACACAGTGAAAAGTCCTGTGATTATCAGTATTTTGCGTACGTGTAACTCTGATGTTGGGTCACTAGCTAGTCTAGCTTCTCAGTTGAATGTCGCAGCTCAGTTTCAGGGGCCAGTGTTTTTGAAGAATTGTTCGTGAAATAAATTTGGAAACCTGGTCATCCGAACAATAAATGTGACTGTTGGTTACCGGTATCCAAGCTTACTTATTCTGCTAGCTATATAGCTATTGTAGCTAGCTAATGTTAGCTGGCTGTTGACGTTAACCAATGTTATCCAACTAGCGCTTAGTTGCCATTAGATAGGCAGGTCTGGCAAGAAAACTGTAATTTCATGGTAGCTAGCTAATATACCCTCATATATAGGAAGTCATTGCCAGGTGGACTATCTAACCATTGCCTAGTTGGAATAATCCCTGCTTTCTAGCCTAATGTTATGACGTTGGCTAGAATGTAACATATTTGTGAGAAAGTTCAAGAAATGTGTTGACAGTAGAGTTGATTAGCTATTCTTTTCTGAGTGTTTCTAAATTCCAGTGAACGCAAGCTAGCTAGCTACCCATGACTTGTATTCTTGTCACCTAAATAGTACGCTTAGTTGCATAAGTAACGTCACACGTCATTAATTATGCTAGCTAAAGTTAGCTGTTTATATATTTTATGTTGACTTAAGTTAGCATTCATTTTTTTGTAATCTGTTTCTGTTCTTTCATTACAACAGGCCTGTGACTGATAGCTCTCGATTGTTTTAGTCAAGCTTTAGCCAAGGATGACGTCATAGGTAAGGTCCTGTCAGGCTATGGGAGCACTCCAGTTAGGAAATAGCTGCATAAGTGAATTTGAGCTATTGTTTGAAAATGGGACATACCAGTTGAACTTTGGCATCACAGATAATTTGTTGTCAGATGACACAGCTTCTTGAATAAGACCTGCTACTATCTATAATGTAACCAACTGAACCCTCTGACATTGGGTGCCATGTTGAGCAAGGGGACAGCTTTCCTGCCCTTGAAAAATGAACCTGGAACGATGAAATCTGTGCTATGCTTTACTGCCTTAAAGTGTTGGCTAAGTATTCTGAAAAATGCAACAAAAAAAAAACGAGTTACCATGGACGTCCTCCTGACATTGACCTCGTAGTAGGTAGAAAGATGTGGTTGTTTTCAGCTTAATACAATTAATGTGTATTCCTCCCACCACTATTCACTCCTATTAAAACCTACAAAGCAGTCGGTGTCTTTAGTATTGTAAACCCTGCTGTGTCATAGGTCTAGCCTAAGAAACCCTGTTGTGTGTTTCAGGGGAAGGTTTTTAAATAAATATAGCCAATTTTGTAATACTTTCAGGCTTTTCCTATGTTGGTTTGAGGACAAATAGGAGTTTACTCACTTTTGCCAAGTCATCCTTTAACCATTGAACTTTAGACTTCTTAAAGCAGTAGTACCGTTTTACCAAGAGCACTGTACAGTTCTGTGTATGCGCCCAGTTCAGATGGACTTTGAAAGTAGTGCTAAGGGACCGAATCTAAGGACACAATGGAAATGGATAAAGATAAAGGATAATCCACAATGAGGTGGTCAGCTATCGATAAAGAATGGCTGATGCAGAGGCGAAGAACCCCCCAACATCAAGCAGGGTTGCCTCCCCAAAAGTAATTATTTTTCCATGGCTGACCACCTTGGAGTGGATTATTCATTACCTGTACATTTCTATTATATTGATTTTAAGTGACTTTTTTCAAACAAATACATTTAAATTAACGTGAAACTAATTCTACATTGTGTTCTCATAGATAATAAGTCTATTTGAGATTATTGGTTAACGGGAGTATTTGAGTAAAATAGACTACGAGGTAAGTTTGCCTAGATTCCATTCTACCTTTAGTGTAAAAATTTTGCAAATAATACTTTCGTTGTGTTGGCGCAGGGCATATTTATTAATTTAAAATGTAATAATGTCAGTGGCATAATGTCAGTGGCATAATGACATACATTGATGCTATAATAAATAGCAGCAGTGTACTGTGGCTCAACATTTGCCATTGTTGCAATTTACTTTTCACTCCACATTCATTCGCGATGGGAATTTTTTCCCAATGAACTTCAAATATTTGAAAGACTATTTGGAATTTCAAAAATCTATCTTATATTAGTCTATTAAATGCATATGATTAGGAAAATTCACGAAAGGGGAGCCACGTCGATTTCATGTTTGCTGATTGATTTTCTTAAAGTGACAATGGTTAAATTGACCACTGCGGCCGAGACTTTTTTCTGCAGTGTTATGAAGAGAGTTAAAGTGTTATGCTACCCTTTGCAGTGGTCATTATTCAGATATATTTCACCATGCAATGCCTCAAGTGACTAACAGAATCAAGCATTCAACAAAGCTGTGTGATAAATAAGCAATAAGGCATGAGGGGCCGTGCCATATTGTGAATGTAGTGACGTCTAAAGGGCCTTGTTAGGCATGACGTGATGCCATGACTTTATTCACAGTATGACATGGCCATATTGTGGTGAAATGGTGGTAATATCATTAAAGTTGTCGCTGTATAAAAAAGACAACACTATCATTCATTAATAGCAATATAGTTTATAACAACATTTTTGAATGTTTGGCAAGCAACACAGCAATGCAGTGGAAATATTAACGCATATCTCATCATATATGAAAAATATATTAAGTATACGAAGTTGGAAATGGGAAACAATGTAAAAATTTATCACCCTAAATTGTTGTATTTTCCCATCAAATACTGACACTTTGATCCTAATGCTAATAGAATTATCAGAGGACCGCGGAGTTCGCTGAAAAACAGTAGGCTTTTTCAACTGGAATTATTATTTTCTGCCTGGTAAAAATCACTGTCATGGTCATTCCAGACGTGAATAAAATGACGGAATTATGCCAGAAAAAATTACATTACCTGACCTCCCCTAGTGGAACTAGTCCTGTCTGGACAGGACTTGTATGCGCACGAATGTGGCTGATGTCTGGTAATGTCCTTTTTAATGCAGTTATTGTTTGTGCTTTTCAAGGTAATGTGGTGTGTGTGGGTGGGTGTTCTTCAGTTTAAAAAAATAAAATAAAAATCAGGAGGAGGTGAACATTTAGGCTAGTTCCTGACATGCACAGAGCGAATAAACCATTTTAGTTCAGGTAACTCAAACGGTTTCCATTTAAATAGTGAGAGGCGACATTGGGTTTTTTTGTTTTTATGTTGTTGTGCCGGATACTATGTTACTGTAAATTATTTTTAGTGTCACTGAGTTTGAGTCACTCCATGGTTACACTTGTAGCTTATGCAGCTGCATGTCCATGCATGTGTGCATAGGCTACATGTAGCCACACATGCTGATGTTTGTCCCGCTTCCTCTCCAGCTGTGCGGCACCATGAACGGGCAGCTGGACCTCAGTGGGAAGCTGATCATCAAAGCCCAGTTGGGCGATGACATCCGACGCATCCCTATCCACAACGAGGACATCACCTATGACGAGCTGCTGCTCATGATGCAGCGTGTCTTCAGAGGAAAACTGCAGAGCTCCGACGAGGTCGCCATAAAGTACAAAGATGAAGGTGGGTGTGGCTACCCCACACTGAACCAGGGATCAGAAACTCCAGTCCTGCAGCATTTTTCTCATAGAAACCACAAAATGAAAACCATCTAAAGGAATACATTTGCAACTGCTTTGGTATTGTGTTTTGTAAAAAGGTAGTGTTTGCACGTCTAGTATTCGTAGCACCGATGCTTAAAGAGACAAAGTCAAATAGCATAGCGAAATGTCCCTATACACTCTCTTGCCAAATCTCAAAATTTCAAGTGTTATTTGTCCTGTTTCTGTATATTGCTCATATTGAGCATTATTTTGTTTTGTAAACAACAAAGAACATTTTTTTCTCCACAATTTTCTCTTCCATTCAATACATTCTTGAGAAAATAGAAAATTTGATCTTGTTGGGTTTAACAGTTCCATTTTGCAGTGACTGGATGTTTTTAGTGTTACATACAATGGGCTCCAGAATTATTGGCACCCTTGATAAATATGCACAAAAAATGCTAAACTAAAAAGTAATACAGTTATTGACATAAGCTTTATTTTCCCACATGTGTAAACTAGTGTGCTTGATTAATGATTCATTGGAATCAACCAAAGTCTTAAATGTTTTAAATAAAAAATATATTTCCCCAAAAAACAAAGATGACAGCCATGAGTCTTTTCCTATAATTTGTGAGAAGGTTAGAGAACACATTTGGAGGGATTTTTGACCATTGCTCCATGTAGTACTTTTCAGAATCAATGATAGCTTTGGGTTTGCGCTTATCGACCCCCCCTCTTCAGTTCAGACCACAGGTTTTTGATGGAATTTAAGTCTGGAGACTGAGATGGCCATTGGAAAACATGGATGTTGATTTCACTTAAGCATTTCTGTTTTGATTTTGATTTATGCTTGGAATCATTGTCCTGCTGACAATCTACCTATGACCAAGTCCTAACTTCTTAGCAGGGACAACCACATTTTCTGCCAGAATGTCCTGCTACTTTGTTGAATTCATTGTGCCATTGATCTAAAATAGTGCCCCGGGACCATTGCCAGCAAAACATCTCCAAAATATCAATGACCCACCTCCATATTTGACAGTAGGTATGATGAGGTGCTTCTCCTGTATGCATTCCTCTTTTGCCGCCAAACATGTTGATGGTGTGTATGGCCAAAACGTTCAATTTTGGTCTCATCTGACATTAGCACTCTGTTCCAATCATAATTCCAATGAGGTTTGGCAAGCTCCAGATTCTTGGTTTTGTTTATTGTGCTCAGTAAGGACTGTCTTCGTGCCACCCTTCCAAAGAGTTAGTTGATATGGAGGTGCCATTTAATGTTTTTTTTTTTTAGACTTGTTGACCGCAAGAAGCAAACCAGTCTCTGTAATTCTTAAACAGTGATCCTTGGGTTATTAATGGCCTCCCTCACCATCTTCCTCACCATCCGTGGGACACCATGCACTTACTTCCTCTTCCTGGCAAATTTGCAACCATTCCATATGTTTTACACCTTTTTATTATTGCCCTTACTGTGCTAAGTGGTATGTTTAACCGTTTATGTCTTTTTTTGTACCCATTACCAGGCTTGTGACGGTAAATTACCATCAGTCTCTTCTGAATTGACAGTTATTTGGCTTTTCCCACGCTGATGGATGACAAAGGGATTTTGCATGCTTGTTACCTCAATTTTATTCTCTAGTGAAACTGGAAGTGATGGAATGACACAATATAGTTCCTTTAGACTGAGATGAACTAAATTAAGTAAAATTGTATTGCCAATTTCATTTTGTTTGATTGTACTTACAATAATTGTTAGGGGTGTCAATAATTATGGCACCTATGGTTTTCAGAAAAAAATTCATTACTTAATAAAAAAAAAAAACATTGAAGCATGAGAGTAAATGTATTGAAATAAAAGTATATAGTTTTCCCATATGTTTGAACATAACATATAGATTGTTATCTGTGTCATTTATTATATGCAGCCTTTTTTCTTAATTTTTATTAAGGATTAAGAGTGCCAATAATTATGGAGCCCACTGTATATCATTGCGTAGATGTGTTATAGCATATTGCTTGTCTCTTTATTTAGCATCTGCAGCTCTACCCTGTCTGTACAGGAGCAGATAGCAGTATGAATTCAATTTCCTGACCACTGCAGTGGCAGTGTCCACTGCAGGGACTGTGCATATTAGGCTCAGATTTGATTTCTTCCTGTTTTGCTTCCTCCCCAGATGATGACCTCATCACCATTTTTGACAGCTCTGACCTCTCCTTCGCCATCCAGTGTAGCAGGATACTCAAACTTACACTTTTCGGTAAGTTGCAGAAAACATGAGTAATTACACACTCACATTTTTTTTCAGGTGCTACTTATTGGGGTAATTTGGATTACAAGGCACACTCCCATCCACGTGTTTTGCAATTAAAAATGCCCACATGCACACACTCACGCACAAAAATTTAAACACCCAAAAATACAAACATGTCCCTCTGTGCACTATCAACCACACACAGGACAAAAATGCGCACCGACTCGCATACATGTACTACCACATGAGTGAGACTGGCGCTTGCTCAAAACGGAAGAAGGCTTTTTTTCTGCACATGCTTTAACGTAGCACTTGGGGGCACTCATGCTCCAGAATAGTACAAAGTGCAGCTTTTTTCTTTTTTATCTTGCTGTTTCAGTGTATTTCTGCAGAGGTCCCTCGAGTTGTGTGTTTATTATTAAAAATACCACTGCATTTGGGATCAGGCTGTACTTCAGTCAGGGCCTCCTCAGGTCAAAAGTGTTAAATTGTCTTAAGTTCCTAATACATGAAAGACTTTACAAAGTTTTAATTTGTCTTGCATATGGATTTCAAAGATCTTAAATATTTTTTGGTGTTGGCTGGGAGAAGGTCACAGCACCACAAGAGTGTTTTTAATGTGTTTATAATTACATTTTCCAAGGCAGTCAGTCGTCCCTCCTTTAATATTTTTACTTTACTTCGATGGAGAAAGCAGAGAGCCTTAACAGGCGAGGGATCACAGAACGTGCACCCCATTGCAGAATGCACTCAGGAGGCAATAAAGATTAAATGAAAAGAACCAAAAGAAGCTGTGGCAGTGATTGAAAGCAAGGCAGCAGAACCGAGACTGAGGCCGTAGCATGTAGGTGTGTGCACAGGTGTACAGCTAGCTAGGGCTGCCAGGTACACTGTGTTTTGTGGGTCCTGATACCGTACGTGTTCCTATTGTGAAATGTATCCTGTGCAGTGAGCTTATGGAGGTGTCTATCATGTCTGCCCCCTGACATCTTTTTGTGGTGATTTATTTTTTATTGGTTTCCAAAAAATCAATGTATGCTAATGTATGATTTTCTATCAGATGTTCTGGAAGGGATGTAATGCCCATAAACATCAGTAATTGGTTTCCTTTACTTTCCTTAACCCTTGTATTGTGTTTCCAAGTTAAAATGTCATAAATACCGTCTAGTTTATTTTATTGGAACAAGGCTTCATGATCCCCAGAAACAGCTATGTAAACACAACAAAACCAATGGTCACCATTTAATTCAATTCTGAAGGTCTCTAAAAAAAATAGTTAAATCTGTGGTGTTATGGGTCAAATGTGACTCGGCAGAGAATATTGACTGTTGACAGTATGGCATGCAGTATTGAAAAGTTGTGGGTAGTTCTGTGGATCAAATTTGGCTCAAACAAGATTCATCTTTGAGTCTAGACACCGCTCCGCTCTCCTTCCCCCAGGAACAATTCTTTTCTTGCAGTATGGACTCCCAATCCCTCTGGCACCCTTCCCCCAATGGGAACAACATTTTTACTGCAGAATATGGACACTGACATACACACCCACACACACATCCCCTCTCTCTTTCTGTCTTCCTTCCCAGGAACAACATTATTCTTGTAGTATGGACTTGTGCACCCCTCCTCCCCCACCAGCACTCCTCCCCCCATGGAAACTCAGCCGTTCTCGCAGAATATTGACGCACGCACACATACACGCACTGAAAATGAACTTGAACATGAACACACACACACAAGGAGAGACGCATCCTCTTCAATGGTAAATAGATTCTTCAGAGAGATAATCCTCTATCTGGTATTGTCTCATAAATATAATTGTTCAGGTTTTCTCACGATGTTGTTGTCTGGATTCCCCCACCACTCTGGCTCATGGTCTGGCCCATCTTTCATCGCCACCACCACCCTGCCCACTTCTGTCTCCACCTGCCACTCTCCACCACTGCCACCTGGCCCCACCCATCATCTGATCTGCTAGCTCAGGATTGTTATTTAGCTGCCACTAATTTGATCAATGTGAACATTGACTGACTGACCATGTTGGTCACCGAATCGACCAGTAGAGGATGGGTGCCCCCTACATCCTGGTTCCTTCCAAGGTTTCTTCCCATCTGCTACAGGTAGTTTTTCCTAGCCAGTGTTGCTTTAGCCTTGCTCCTGCGGGGGTTTAGGCCAGGGTTGTCTGTGAAGTGTATTGTGACAATTGTTTGTGAAATGCTTTATATAAATAAATTTTGATTTGATTTGAGACCTTTTCCCAGTCACTGTGCTATGTCAGGAGACCTGGGCTGGGGTTTGGTGAGAGAGTTTATTATTTTGAGCCTTCAATCAAACCTTGTGCAATCTTTGGCAAAGAGATGTTGAAGTCAAATATTTGTTTAGGCCTTCAGTTGAGCTTTGAGTACGGATTATTATTCAGACAAATAACAGGACATTTTTCATGCTACAAATGGATGCACATGGTGGTACCTTTGTTTAGGTAAGGTGGACTGCCTTGACTGCATATGATTTGAGGAACCCTCTTGTTCATATTCAATTTGAATTTGTTATTTTGAACAAAGTAAAGTTTGGTTTTTGGAAAAAAGAAGAAATTTTACCTTTTTTCTAACAGATCTATACGGGTCAGTTTTGACCCATAACACCACTGATGTCACTACTAAGGAATTTATTCTAGAAAGTTGTTTTCTAATATTAGTCTGTTGTAGTCAGATAACGTGATTACCCCTTGTCTTCATTATAGAAAATATCATGAGTGAATTTAGACTGTTTTTAAATACTGAAAACATATGGTATATTGTAATGCAAGTGGTCTTGCTACCAAGAAATAAAAAATAGAAAAATGATTGTATGGTTATGAATGGACAATAAGTTATAGTTTTTTTTTTTTTTTTTTTTACCTCATATTGGATGATAATCATTGTTTTTTGAGTGTTTTCTGCAGAGTTAAAACATGGGTCAAATTTGACCCGCCTACGTAACTGCGTTCAACATTCTAACACATTAGGAAGGTTAACTGAAAAGGAAAGATTTTGGGGAATTAATATTTATCTATACATTTGATCTGGACTGTATTTCACCATGTTTTTGTGATTATTATGGCATTGGAATTGATCTTAAATTACATGCCAGGTAAAAACATTTCTCATGAAAACTGCTTAAACTCATGATGCGTGAGGAGTTTTCAGAATAACTGATCTGTTATTCTGGGTGTGTATAGATAACATTTAGGTTAAAATGGTGTTAAGCTAATTGTTCATTGCTCACCTCATCTTTCAATCTTCATGGTCTTTCCTTTGTGGAAAATGAAGTGATTTGAGAACAATGGACCTCGTTCACAAAACATTTCTTAAATTATTCTTACTTTTGTTCTTAAAAATGTTCCTATGAAAAACCAATATGGGATTCATGACACAGACCTTTGCTTTTATGCATATCCCATGTGTATGAGATGATAAATGCTGAATGCAAATTTTATGCGCAATTCTGATCATATTATTAGCATAAGGAAATATCCATGAACAGATATAGATAAGAAAAAAGATGAATGTCGAAATATTTTTAGAAACGTTCTTACGCACAGTTCACGATCAAATGTAAGCTTACACATGTTTTGTGAATGATGCCCCACCAGTGCAGTCATAATTGTTTTCATCGTGCTCGATGGGAAGTCATTTTTCTCAGTTTTTCCCTGCTTCAACAACCTCTGGATTAGTTTTCCTAATTGTCAGGCGGCTCACCCCAATTACACTGAAGGTTCCGCATAATCATAACTCGCAATCGCAGTGTTCTGCCATATTACGACTGGTCCTAAACTCAGAGTCCCTCCCACCCAATCTCAGTTCACTGGAATTGAGGGATTCCAAATGTCAAACCTCCATCCCCCTTTCCTGCTCCTGAACTGGAGCTGTTTCTGAGGAGGGAGGAAGGAAGGGAAAAATCAGGCTGGTAATCATAAAAGGCCCTCTGGTTTTCTAATGCAAATGCACATCGATATCACTGCAGTTATCAATATCGATGAGGATCTAGTACTTCGCCATATGAAGTTCAGAGTTAACTGCTGGAAGGATTTAAGTGTTGCGGGGCACTGTGCAAGTGGAAAAAATGTGTGTGTCTACTTTGTGTAAACTGGAAACCCTAAGAGCTTGATATGCATTTTTGTACGTCGCTTTGGATAAAAGCGTCTGCTAAATAAATGTAATGTCCTTCCAGAAGTGTGGCAAGGTTATGTGTCTGGACTGTTTCCCATTGTGCTTTGCAGCAGATTCAATAGTTTTTATTTTTATGGGTGTTTATTTTTTTGTGGAGAATGTCCTCCTTTTCCTCTTCTGAGATGTGCATGCATGCGTGTGTGTGTGTGCGCGTGCCTGCCTGCTTGCTTTCTTTTTGTTTTTAATGCAGTGAGTGAGCTCAGCAGGGCCACTTGTACGTGCATCTCTGTGCGTCATGGAGGAGGAGGTGGAGCCACTTCAGTGCTCATTACCTGCCCCTCGTTATGGCATTTAGGTTTTTAGTCAGGACTCAATGTTTTCTGCCAGAACATTAATTTTACAACATTGTTTCATACAGTGTTAGTGAGAAAAAGGTTTAGTGAAAAAATTGGTTGTCTCTTCCTTGGGCGCCTTTACTGCTTTATCTCCTGAGTCTGTCATCTCCGATTTCTCTCTCTGTCCTTTATATATTTCTGTCCATATGGATGTATGGCGGCAACAATGCAGTGTAGTTATTAGGGAACAGGGCTTATGGAGTGCTATACATGCTTGGTTGCAGTAAAGGAACATTAATCAGTGAATATCACAGAATCTGTCAATAATTATGGGTCCAAGCACAAGGTGCGAAGGAACCCTATTGTTTTGCTAGAAGTTTTTAAATAATCAACGTTTTTTCCATGTCTAAACCTGACTATGGAAAATATCGTACATGGGACAGACATCAAATTTAGAGGGTGGATTGGGGGAGTTTGCAGCCACCTAAGCCACAACTAATGACCCATGTCCACCATAGGAGGGGGGTGCTATAAGCAAACACACTTTGGGTCATAACTCGGGAATCATATGTTCATTTGTAAATCTTTTTTTTTTCTTTTGATTCCCTGAAAGTTTACTTCCTTCATGGAGTGATGTCATGGCTCTTCTGAATCATTTTCCTGCCATTTTCACTAAACCTTGACACTGTAAAATAAATAAATATACCGACTGGCACCATGGAATGCATATACGCATATGCGTCAAGACCTCATCTGTAAATGGATACCATCAAATTGGTGCCCATTGGAGAAATGTGGGCATGGCGGGCTCTCTAACGCACCATAACGCAACAGTGGGGCCATATTTGCACTGTTTCTTGGCTAAAAGTGATGGAATGTCACATGATAGTAAAGCCAAATTTAGATGTTGGGTTTGAAGTCTCCCCCCATTTCTTGTCTGCACTATTCTGAACACCGGTCACAAAATGTATCTAGAAGATGTGTTTTGGGAATAAATGATCTTCGGCCACTTGTTTTGCTCCCATCTCAGTGATCTTGTGGGGTTAGGAATTGCTTGAAGTTGTTTGCGCCTTCAATTGGGGATCACCTCCACTGCTTGGACCCCGCCATAGCTGCCTGTGGCTCTAGTTAAATCTGTTTTTTTATGTTATTAAAGGTGTGTACAGTTTTGCTGTTGATGATTTCTCCTTCGCTCCAGTGTACAATGGCCTCTGACCAAACAAGTATAGGCTAGAGAAAGCAGAAAGTCCCCCTGCTTTTATTGACAGACAGCATATTTATTTGTTTCAGTGTGTTATATGTCAGTGTGTGTTGCAGTGTAGAGAATTTTTGAGTTGTCACAGTTTGGGTTTGATGGAGCCCTGGTCTCGGCACCATCACAATCGGACCCTCCTTCCCAGAACTCCAGTGCACACAGTCTTTAAACCCTGCCCCAATCCTTCCAGGACAAAGCAAAACATGGAAAGCGCAGTGGAAAAGCTGTCTTGAGTAGTCACAAAGAAAACACTCTGAAATCTAGCCAGGCTGTGTCAGCACACAACAGTCTGTAACCAGGGAAACAACTTGGCCTTATTCAAGCGGGTGATCAGGCGTCACAAGCAGGCTGAATGGGCCGCATGGAAAGGTTAAATTGGGCCCATGGATCTGAATGACAGCTCTGATCCATCCTCCACAGTGTGCGGTTGTTCTGTCCTTGTGGAGACGGGCGAAGTGAAGAATGATTTCTCGACCTATCATTCACCCCAAAATAATATTACTGGTGATTGTTGTAAAACGGTAAAAATTCCCATAGCTGACTTATAGTCCCTCTCTGTTTTATACGCATTCTCCGCTTGGAATCTTCATCCGAAATGCCTAGATGTGCCAGCCGTAAAGCGTAACCAGTCAAAAGCATTGAAACTCACATATTGGAGACCTGGTCATGTGATGCACTTTCTCGCAGGTTACACGTGTGACCTCACTTCATGAGATGCACGTGGAAATGCAGGCTCTGTGCTTCTGTTGCCAGATTCTCCAGTTCCATAATCTTTCGATATTTTGAGTGGAATGCTTTGATTATTTATATAACATGCATTTATTGTACAGGCTGACCTCTCACGTGAGTTTGAGGAATCTGGTTTGGATTACACAGTTTCTGCATTCACTTCTACTAACTTGCCGGAAAGCACCCCTAAACACCCCCAAACTCCTTTTCTCGCACTCTTCTACTCCCTTGGCTGATGATGTCATTTCCTGCCCTGTCGACACTTTCCTCTGTTCTCAATTACAGCCCACACTGTCCCTGCCACTATTAGAAGAAACTGTATAAAAAAAGCCAAGGAAAAATATAGCTTTTTTCTCAGACAGCTGTTCCAACTGAAGAAGTGGCGCAGTGCACGCTCATGGTCCACCGAGGGGGGCCGGCACGTGTTTGAGCGATGACCTCACGTGGGCTCGGTCTGCAGAGGCACGTGTGAGCAGGACTGGCCCTGCCCCCTCACAGGAAGCACCCCACTACAGAAATAGAGAGGGGTGATGCATTTTACTGCCATCTGGTTATTAATTCTGCCCAGAGTCTTGTTCCCAGGGGCGACTTCATTGTAATACTGGAAAGGGGGTCGCAGCTCCTGGCGTGCCCCAAGGCCTCATTCCAGGAACCAGCAGTCCTATGAAAGGTTCTGATTCCAGTGGTTAACTTTTCTTTCTTTTTTTTTTGGGGGGGGCGTATTTTTTTATTGAATTATCCTTTTTCTAGGAAAGTCCCATTGATATACTATTTCTAATGGAGGCAGATTCCCAAACATTTCCCCCTAATCCACATTCCAGTTTAGGGGAAAAGCAACCCCATTTTCTTCAGATGCATGTTAAAAACAGTGTACAATAAGCCTATGTTTGACAAGTTGAAATTTACATTAAAATCAGTATACAATGTACTTTTGACATGTCAGGGTGCATATTGAAATCAGTATCGAAAGGTATATGTTCTGTTATTGCTCCTCAGGTGTTGTCTGAGGTACTGTCGTCAAGATTAAGCCAAATGTTTCGTAATAGCCAGTGTAATGTTGAGTTTGTAGCTACACTGATGTAACTGTTGTGATTTTTCTTAACCTATTACAGCTCTAGGTTGGTCATCTTACATTTAGTACTTAATTGATACTTCACTTACAATGTTCCCGGATTAGCACATAAGCCAGCTCTGACTCTGTTGCTCAAATAACTCTTACTAAATCTCTCTGGATAAAAGCATCTTCAAAATGAAAGTAATTTAGTGCAATGTCTAGCTGCACTGTCTGTCAGTTTAACTCCAGTCCTGGAGGGCCATAGTATCTGCAGGTCTTAACTCCAGTCCTGGAGGATGTATGCCTTGTTGTTGGATGTACACCTCATTTCCCACAATCCAGTGTGCTGGAGGCATCAGTTCTGGACCATTTTCTTCTTGCTGGTTTTTTTTTTTGTGTGGTGTGAAAGGACTCCCAGTTGCTGCTTTGAGTAGGCTGGCTCACAGGGTAACGCCTGCATTTTTCCAGGATTTTATGCCATGGAAAATTTGTCTTTGCTGTGGCGAAGGCTTCAGGTTCTATGATGCAGGCTGCTCTGTGTCTATCGGTGCATCAGGGAGTCAAGAAAGCAGCTTTGGAGAAACGGAGTCCTGCATTCCGCTTCATTTGACACATCCTCTCATGTGTCATTAATGTCCTGTGCGCTTTGGGGTTCGGTGGCTCATTTATCGGTTCTCAGTAGGCCTTTCCCCAGACAGATCTTTGCCTGAAAGCACATGAACAGTAAACGGAAAGGTGAAGGGCCGTTGACAGTGAAGGAGCTGAAGGAAATGATACTCGCTGCACTGGGATGGACCCCGGTCCCCCTGTGAGATCAGTAAACCCTCCAGCTCCAATCTCACAGCTGTGCCGCATGGCTCAGCCCAACGGTTTTACGCATTTCTGACCGCGCTGAACATCTGCGCTCATGGACGACATTCCCGTCACCCAGTGGTGAGGCAGGTTTCTGTGGGAACGGCAGCTGCTGCAGCAGCCCTGGGATCTGGAGTGTTTATAAAGGAAAAAGAAAGGCTTTGTGCATCTGGCTTGGGTGGGACACCGCAATACGCTTGCTTCTTCCTCCAGAAACATTTTGTGCCCGGCAGCTTATGACAGTGTATGCTTGCACGTTCCCCATAGAGATGTGATGAAGAGAGCAGTGCCCCTTCAGCAGAATTAACATGCTCCTGTCCACTATTCCCTCCCCCCTGGGGTTTACCCAGGTTAGAGCTTTAATGCTGCTACCCAGAATCCCGAGTGGCAGGATCTTCCTCACTGTCCTCTGGCTTCCCTTGTGGAAATGCACTGCAATATATTGTAAATATGTGCACTTTTTTTAATAATGTTTTATTTCAGTATATTTTCGGTATTCTCCAGTTCAGTGTTCCCTGGAATACCATGTAGGCTTTCCTCTACCGTTTTTTGGTCTAGAATAGCCCCCCCTTCAAGCTCAGGGGAAATGGCGGCCCGAAAAGAGCCCCTGGGGGCCATGATGGCAAGGGCTGTGGTGGAAAGAGTGAAAATGAATGGCCTCTGTTGAGTGTCCCGGCCTGTTTTAATGCATCAGGCCTTTATTTTTTGAAGACCTTAATGGAGTTTTATTGTTTGTCGTTCATGTGATTGATGTCTCTTCCCCATACTAGCGTGCCTCAGCCAGGCCTGGAAATCAAGCAGCACATGATCCGTCATATCTGGTTTGCTCCTTTAAGCATTTACTGTTCTGCTGTAAAAAGTTATTGAAATGTTTCTTTTAAAAATGTTACAAAAAGGGAAAAAAATCCTACAGTAAATTATTCTTCACTCGTTTGTCACATTGTAAAGCTAGTTCATTTTCAAGAGACATGCGGATTTGGTTTCTCTGCTTGCTTCTTTTGTGGAACTCCATGCATTTGTGCCTGTAAGCGCTTGGTAATTTACAGTTGTTATTTTAGCTAAGCCTCTCCTGTAGGAGAGGAGTTAGGGTGTGGGTGTGAATAGAAGGGAGACCTGGGTCAGCATCTCTGACCTACACCTCTCTTTAGCCTGGATGTTTTTCTCCTAATTGTGCTCGGCAAGATTTGTGAATTTGTCTGGTTCTAACCAGGCCAGATCTAAGCAAGTCCACGAGCACTTGTGCATACAGAGGGAGAGAGGCCCTGTTCTCCTGCCCCTCACCAAGGTCTGCACAGACCTACTGGGGGATCAACTTGGGGCACAGAGGACATGAAATTGTGAAAACTCTGACTCCCAGTTTCTGTTAGTAAGAGAGTACCAATGCCCCCTTGTTTTCCACATCTGAGAAAGTGCAACATATAGCTTTGTCCTTTCTAGGGCAGATATACTTTCAGAAGCTACAGGTAAGAACCCTACTTGGCCACCTCCTAAATCCCTGTTGCCTGGGATGCCACCTCTTGAACCCCACATGTGTCACTGTAGGTTGCCACTGTTGGTTGCTGGTTCCAGAAGCTTCCCTGGGCCTGTCTCTCCATAGCTCTACCTAGCGACTCCAATCAAACCCATGCAACACTGGAGGGAAGGGGGGAATGAAATTTGCATTTGGAAGCACACAGGAACAGTGTCTGGAAAAAGGCCGTCTTTTTGTTTCCAAAAGCGTTTAGGAGCTCAGAGGCGTGCAATCTTGATTTTTCCGTGTAATGCCAAAATTGAACTGTGATCAAATTTTTTGTTAATGCTTATCCATAACCTGAATGTGCAAATTTGACACCCAGCAGGGAATGTAAGTCCTCTGAATTTGAAACTGGAGGGGTTAATTAAGAGAACGTTTGTGCAAAATAACAGTATTTTATGAGGTTACATTTCCCTCCATCTACCCTTGATTGATTAGTTTGAAAATTGGTTTTAGGAAAAAAATTCAAAACCGCAAAAGGTTGTTTACTTCCAGTTGATGGTGTTTAGAGATGTAAGGGGTGTGGGAAGAGTGTAGTTGTCGCTAGATTATTTGTTTCCATATGGAAAGATGGGTGAGTTCAGCCTGCAACTAAACAACCAGTGGAACAGAAAAACCTGCTTTCATTGGACATACAGTTTGCTGACATCCGGTCGTCAAAACCCACAGCTCCACAAACACACGCACACACCAGCTTACTGTCATTTTTTATCTGTTCTCGAAGTTACCACACACAGCTTTTTCCTCTTTCTTCTTTGAGGGCTTTGTGCTTATCTGTCAGTCTTTTCCTAGTTGAGTAAATTTAAGCTGAGTTGATGCAGCTGGGTTTTTTTTTTCCAGAACTGTAGCTGTGTGCAGTGCTGATCATTCAAGCCAAAGGAGTGCAGTCTCATGTTTGCTCATAGATTAGTTCATTTTTGGCTTCACTGACATGGCATTTCTCTCAGAATTCACAGGTTCACTGTTGAGACAATAGCTTTATTTCAGGAGTGTCAGACTCCAGTCCAGGAGGGCCTCAGTTTCTCCAGGTTTAACTCCATTCCTGGAGGGCCATGGTGTCCTATGTTTTTGTGGTTGCCTTTGTCAGCGCCCAATTTAGACCTTTGAAAAAAAAATCTGTGGACTCCTTAGCCAATCAGTTATTTGAAATCACTTACGTGCCGAAACACATCAAATTTCAGCAAAAACTGCGTACACACAAGACTGGAGTTGGATTCCCCTGTTTTGCCTGCTCTGGGCAGTGATGCACTTTGCTTTTAGTTGCAAAGCCTTCATTGTCCCACAGATGCTGATGGAAGATCGCAATGTGAGGACTCTTAACATCACTTCCTCCAAAGCACCACAGAATTGGCTTTGGTATGATTAGCAAACCCTTGTCTTCTCTCCTTTTGTTGCTGTTGTTGTTATGACTCCCACAGCACAGGATCTGCCGTGAGTGCATGTGTATAAACAAGTTGAG
Source organism: Anguilla anguilla (assembly GCF_013347855.1). Lineage (NCBI taxonomy): Eukaryota > Metazoa > Chordata > Actinopteri > Anguilliformes > Anguillidae > Anguilla > Anguilla anguilla. Next base: position 28,705,528 of record NC_049203.1, on the reverse strand, counting down.
AGGACAATGATCTCCTTTACTACACTAAAGAAAACAAAGATTTACACTGCACTCAGAGCACACCGGTGATTTAAAACCCAGAGGTGATGTGTTGTAGGTGGCTAGTGTTTGGGAAATGCAAAGATCAGATCCTTTTTTTTTTTAAAAAGAGTCTCTTTGGACAAGAGAATCTGCATTCGTGCTATCTTTACAATACATTACATTACATTATCACCTGGTTCATACTCAGTGGCCAGCTCCCGTAGAGGGGGTGAGGTCAATAGCTTCTGCGCTGCCAGTGATTTGCATGACATCAGTGACATCACAGATGTAGGGCAGGAGGGTGTGCCATGTTAGTCCCACTCACCTGGAATGGAAGAGCATATCCCATCATTCCGCTATGTAATCCTCTGGCTCTGGTCCTGTGGTTCCTCCAGATCGGATCCCTCCTCAAACTATGTGGCCTGCCAAAGGGGATTGGAACCAGAATTGATTCAGTTAGATAAAGCTGTCCCACCAAATTGTCTAAGAAACAGGTGATGTGGAACCCGGTGCTTTTGATTTGGGAGACACAGGGGCCTGTATTTGTTCCGGAGTTCTGACAGTTCAAAGGTTCAAGTCATTTCTTGGTTTATGAAGCAGCTGGCACAGACCTTTATGGCAGTGTGTCCGGCTTAGAGGTTATCTGTCGAGGAAAGTGCGTGTCTTTCAGGATGTGCTTGTGTGTTTAAGGCCAGTTTTTTGGTGAAGTTGTCTGGCCTGAGGAAGTGGAAGTGTGAGTTCCTGGTGTTGGACAATGTCTCGCTAGCACTGAAGTTTAATGGCTAAAGAGACAAAATGTAATAATGTTCAGGCCCCATTAGCAAAAAAAAGTATTCCAGCAGAAAAAAAATTTAATTCCACTCACTGAAAACTTCATACAAGTCATTTGTCAGTGCTGTGAAGTGCCGAGTGTTGCCACGGCAGTGATTCTTTCTGTAATTCTGGTCTTGTAAATCTTTTTCCCAGTTTCTCCTTTTGTTATTACAGAGCGAGAAATTCCTGAGGATTTAGGTAAAATCTTGGCATGTAGAATCCTTCAAAGCCCACCTCATCACACGGCTCAGCGCCACCGCCGCTTGGCAAATGAGACCTTGCAGTAAATCACGGAGATGGATGGGCACATTTGGCAGTGGTGTCCAGAAAAAATACAAAAGGATCCATTTTGCTTTAATTTGGGTGCTGGCGAGCATCGGGTGTCATGGGGGTGATTGATGCACCAAGTCTGATCGACCCCATCTGAGCCATTGTATTTCAGCCCTAGTTGGCTGGGACCATTGCACTCTTTGCTTGTAAAGAAAAATTAAAGAAATGAATGACATTTTCTGCATTTCATGGCACTGTGCGTCATGTCACTACTGATTCATTTAGCAGAGTTAACCACTCCAAAGATGGGTATACTAATTTCTTGGATGTTACAATACTTGAAGGTGAAAATGGAGAATTACTGTTGGTCTAGAGAGAAGAAATAATACTCAGCACAGCAGCTCAGCTTTTTTTCCCCATTGTGTTGGGTTGATGGACTGCAGGCTCTTTTAACATTGTTTTCTGTGATTAGCTTGCAATGAACTGCATTAAGCCTGTGGTTCAGAAATGATTATAGAAAAACTTGTTTTACAAATTTACCAAGTTTCTTCAGTGTAGTGTGTTTATGGAGCTATTTCACTAGTGTACTGATTGTGTTCTCTCAACTGTTTTTTTTATTTTTTGTATTTTTTTTAAGCATGTTGACTGTGTTTTCCCCCTCTGCAGTATGTGTATGTGTGTTGACAGTGCATATTGAATTGTCGTTGCAGTGAATGGACAGCCAAGGCCGTTGGAGTCCAGCCAGGTGAAGTACCTGAGGAGGGAGCTGATTGAGCTGAGGAACAAAGTCAACAGCCTGCTAGACAGCCTTGAGCCTCCTGCAGAACCTGGCTTCACCGCCAGCGAGCCTGACAGCGGTACAGATTTCACAGTCTTTCGTATACATATTCACACGCACACAAATATTTTACATGATCACTCATGCACTAGTAGATACATACTGTATGCAGACACATGCTGTGCATGTTCTCCCCGACGGTTGTACATTTGCATTGCATACACACAGCTATACACAAGGAAATGTTACCTTTGTAAACTCATACACAGTGGCAGAAATGCACATGTGCACAAACTCATCCAGACAGAACTGGTTATCAGTATATGTATGTATATGTATATTTTTCTCTGCTTTGAAGTGTAATCTAATTGGGCAGTGTTTCTGTTCCTGTGCATGAGTGTTTGTGTGCATTCCAACATGGGCCTCCTGTCCCTGTGAGTGAAAGCAGATGTGCGAAGCACACTGCAGTAAGGGGGACTACTTGGCTCCAAAAGGGACTCAATTTTCACTGCTAAAGGACATTTAAATGGTTGTTTCTTATTATTGCTGAGCTTTCATGAGTATCAGGTTTAATTCAGTAGCTATCTGAATGCTACATCTGATGCGTATATCTTTATTATGTCCTTCACAGAATATTGCTTGGTCTAATCAGTACTCCTGATCTTGCCCACCGTTAACAGGCCGGGGGGTGGGGTGGGGGGGGCGGGTACATTGATCTGGGCCATGCTAGGGGATGGGGCAAGCAGGAGATTCCTCCAGTGGTCCATTGACATGTGGAATATTTGTTCTAAATGCTATCTTGGCAGAAAAGGTATAGATCATTTTGGTTTTTTCTACTTTATCAGTATTATCATGCTGATAATGGTCAACACTTGATTTAATCTTTACCTATTTTGGTTTGATCTGCTATACTGTCAATCAGGGGCTATAATGTAGGTCCTTAATTATGCAACTTTACCTGCGTTTAGTCGTGAAGGATGATTTTGTCCCAGGCCTGGGCATTAAGCATGGCGGCCCTGCTCGTCATACAGATGCTTTGGTCTTATCCTCTCAACAGAGAGTTGTTATTATAGCTTCATCATTTCTCATTTATCTTTCTCACAAGTTTTAGAAGCTTCTGTTTTTAGTATTGGAGATCTGAGATCTTTTTGCCGTCAGGCTAACAAAGCTCTCAAGTCTGGAATACATCTGGAATATACCATCGGAACGGCCCTTTGACATGTCTGAGCTCTGAGTCTGCTGGGCCAACTGCTTCCCGACAGTGGGAATGTGGAACTGTGGGATAGGTCCCAAAATCAAAAGGGAATGTGGAGGCCAGCCTCTGGACCTTGCAGATAGCTCAGTGTAGAAGACCTGCCAACAACCAAATATGTCCCCAGATGTGGGGCGACATCATTAGAGAAGCCATGCAAAAAAAGATTCTAATTGATGGCTCATATTAATAGCGCTGTAGCTGTTTCCTTTCTTCTACCCTGCTTCTGGCTGAGCCCAATAAGCTGGTCTCTGTCTGTCACAATAGAAACCAGTTTTTGGCAGCAGCATGTTAATTGGGTCATGCTTCAATTTGAAGTAAGTTGGTTCAGAAAACCATGCAGACACTGCTGTTCATGCAAACTGTTTTTTTTTATTTATTTTTTTTTATTTTAAAGCTGTAAGGACACATGAGCATGGAAGAAGCAGCGGAAGTAGTTTCCCCATTTATGTTTACTGTGAGGCAGGTTAGGCAGCTAGCCCATTCCCAAGTGTAGTTCAGCTGGTCTGTATGATTTCACCTGTTGTTTTGCATGTGTGTGTTTTCTTTGAATCTATTGAATGGAAATTTCAGGAGTGTTCGATGACCAGATTGGTTAGGCCGTGCAAACTTGATTATAAGTTTAGTATGTGAGGTGAGAGAATGTGGCAGGGGTGGGGGGGGGGGGGGTACCTTGTAAAGAATAATGCTGAATTCAGAGGGAGGGCAAATTCATACAGCACTGAAAAAGTGCATCCAGGCATGTATAGAAGCCTGTATAGCAGCCAGGCATGTAGAAGTGCTCATGCATCATTTAAAAAAAATTTCATTCAATTTTATTTGTATGGTGTTACTTATGAAGACACTGTCACAAACATCATAGATTCGCAGTGGATTATTAGTGTCCCAGTGCTGTGATGATGTTTACTTAAATAACAATCATTATGAGAAAACAATGAGGTTTTCTGCTACAGAGGTTGCATTGACAAGGATTCTGTGTTTACGAATCATAAAAAATTGTTAATGTGGTGCATTCTGAATTCTGTGGTGCATACCATTGCCTCTATCATAACATTCAGTTCAGTTGAGATGCGTTTGTACTGACTCGCAAAACCTATGCTTAACACTAATATTCAGTTTGGAAACAGTGGATTGATGTAGATCACATCAATTTATCCAAAAAAAAAGCACACACAAAATAGGTTATGGTATCTCTCGCCCTCCAAAACAGTAGCAGCATTAAGAAACAAGTTGATTTGAAGATCTTTATAGTGCAAAACAATAAATCGAAAATACTTAACCACCTACGTATGACACACAGTCAGGTCATAGGAGCTGATAATCTATATGGGTATGTGCATACCATTTCAAAGTAGACCTGACGGAGATTTTGAGGAATAAAAATGTCCGTTTTGCACCGTAAAGCTGCAAGTTGGTGACCACGAGTGCTTCGAGCTTTACTTGCATTTATTGCAGACCCCTCACCTCAACTAATTAGGATGTCCGGTATTTGGCATATGGTTTTTTCATGTTAGCATTTTTTCTGAGAAATGTACTTACTAGTGAGAGAATTTTGCCTTTTATTTTCCTGATTAGTAGTTTTTGAAAAAATTATTTACAGTTAATATAATGATGAACATATGTTTTAGTTCCATTCTGGCTTTTGTGCCTGCTGGTTTTTGCACATTTAATCTCCGGGGATAAATTGGACTGTTAACTTAATACTAATCTGGACTTGGATATTGTTTCATGGTAAATCTCTTGTAAGGAGTAGGCCTGTGCTGTTGCAGGTGTTTTTGCTCTGATGTGGTCACGAAGATGCTGACTGGTCTGATGTGGGCTCCAGGTAGGAGAAGAATCTTCTGGTGTCTTTCAGTCCAGCTCGGAGTGAAACCAGACCCCTTTATGGGATTTTAGCTTTGCTTGAGCTTGGAAGTAACATTAATTCAGTCTGCAGAGCCATCATGATCCCCTTGCCCCGACTAGCCCATGAGAGTTTTCCAAGTTTACCTGAAGGGGGTGGAGGAAGAAGGAAAATTGAAGACCATGTAGCATGCATATTGGGGGAAATGGAAGATTTTCCATGCGTTGTTTAGGGGGCCACAAATGAGCCAGACTAGCTAGGCTGGACAGGTGGAGAAGCTGCTATGGCAGGCCCTCGTTGCCCCACAGTGGAGTGGCCCTGTTCCAGAACGCTCTCTCACCATTGATGATGTGGAGCATTTGAGCGTAAATGAAACTCTCTCCCTCGCTGCGCTCCATGTTTTTCTTCTGGGATTAAATGGGGCCATTCTGTTTGTAGAAGTGACTGGACCTCTCAAGGGTACCCCAGTAATTCTTTTCTCTGTGATGTCATATGTTTTCTCAAAATGAATGCAGTGTGGATAGTTGGAATGCTTTTTCCAACTCGGAGGCTTTTAATTTCGCAGTCTAGGATCGGTGCCTGCATGGGCATAGTCAGTAATTGCGAGCCTCAATCACTGCCATTAACATGAGAATTTTTTGAGAAATGGAGACAATGGACAAATATAAAAAAGTCAAGGGATGCAGTTAATTTTAGGTGTTGTGCATTAAAAACATTTTTTACCTTTTTGAGATTTTAGGTGCTGGAAATAAAATGGCAGGATCATAGGGGGAGTTATGTGACTGCAACGTGTTGCGGTTTTCCTCGGGAGGGGATGCGGCTGGATTCTTTTGGAGGAATGGCATTCCGCCTCTATAGGGGCTTACTCCACTGAAGCCCAAAGGCCCTGGGAACCAGCTGTCTGTCCAGATGCAGATAGAATTCCCCTGGCAGCCCGCATTGTGCCTCAGAATGCTGTTGAATTTAAGCTCCCTGATGTGCGACTCATCTGTCCAATCACATTGCTTTAATGAAATACGAGGCACTTTTTGCTCTTTGTTCTGAGTGTGAGTGTGTGCGTATGCGTAAGCATGTGTGCTCTGCTGGCTGTTGGATTCCTCAACGCTGATAAGCTCTGCTAGTGTTTGTGCGCAAACACATGTGGGCTCTATTTCTCACTTGTTGGGCTGTGTTTCATTTTGTGGTTAAGATTACAGTTGTGCAGCCATCAAGACAGTAATCTGCCTCATAGGGATGCCTCTGCTTCATTGGGGATGCCTCTGCTTCATTGGGGATGCCTCTGCTTCATTGGGACGCCTCTGCTTCATAGGGATGCCTCTGCTTCATTGGGACGCCTCTGCTTCATTGGGACGCCTCTGCTTCATAGGGATGCCTCTGCTTCATAGGGATACCTCTGCTTCATAGGGATGCCTCTGCTTCATCGGGATACCTCTGCTTCATTGGGACGCCTCTGCTTCATAGGGATGCCTCTGCTTCATCGGGATACCTCTGCTTCATAGGGATACCTCTGCTTCATCGGGATACCTCTGCTTCATAGGGACGTGTCTGCTTCATAGGGACGCCTCTGCTTCATAGGGACGCCTCTGCTTCATAGGGATGCCTCTGCTTCATAGGGATACCTCTGCTTCATAGGGATGCCTCTGCTTCATCGGGATACCTCTGCTTCATTGGGACGCCTCTGCTTCATAGGGATGCCTCTGCTTCATAGGGATACCTCTGCTTCATTGGGACACCTCTGCTTCATGGGGGCGCCTCTGCTTCATAGGGACGCCTCTGCTTCATAGAGGCGCGTCTGCTTCATAGGGATGCCTCTGCTTCATAGGGATACCTCTGCTTCATGGGGGCGCCTCTGCTTCATAGGGACGTCTCTGCTTCATAGAGGCGCGTCTGCCTCATAGGGACGCCTCTGCCTCATAGGGATGCCTCCGCTTCATCGGGATGCCTCTGCTTCATAGGGATACCTCTGCTTCATTGGGAGGTCTCTGCTTCATAGGGAAAACTTGCTGTTACACTTGGGTCTAAATCGCTGTTTCAAACATCAGATTAGACACGTTTGACATCGTAGGAAAGCGCATACTGTTCCCTATCGGATAAAATAATTGTCATTTAAACCAGAATTAACTGAAAAGCGCCACAATGTAAACTGCATGTTGCTTCATATTTCTAGATAATTCTCCTTCCTTATGATGCCATCTATTTTCTGAAGTGCACCAGTCCCAGCAAAACACTCCCACAACATGATGCTGCCATCCCCATGCTTCACAGTTCGGATGGTGTTCTTCTGATTAAAAGCCTCACCCTTTTTCCTCCATACAAAGCACTGATCATTATGGCCGAACAGTTCAATTTTTATTTCATCTGACCAGAGAACACTTCTCCAAAATGCTAGGTCTTTGTCCTGGTAATCACCTGAACACTTCATTCTGGATTTTTTTTGCCGGTCTTGGAGTAGGGGCTTCTTCCTTGTACAACAGCCTTTCAGGCCATGGCGATGTAGGATTCTCTTAATGGTGGATGGTAGATACCTTGGCACCTGATGCCTCCAACTCCTTCACAAGTTCCTTTGTTGTTGTCGTCTTGGGGTTTAGTTGAACCTTTCAGACCAAAGTTCGTTCAGCCCTGGGAGTTAATTTGTGCCTCCTTCCTGAACGATGCAGTGTCTGTGTGCAGCATTTGTTGTTTGAGTTGAACAATCTCAGGACACTGGTCCTGGCCACTAGGGGGCTTGTGCAAAGGGGTTAGTGTGTTTGACTGCACTTGTATGCTCTACTCTGTTGCTTATGCACTGCATACTACCTCTATGCTTGTGCTAAATGGCTCTTATTTAATCTAATGTAATAAATGTGCTGGAACTATGTCACTGTACTGTATAAAATGGATTATGTTGAATGTGTTTTTTCCTCCAACAGTGTTGTCCAAAAACAGTAAAAAGGCAACTCTCATGATGATTTTGAATGTTTACTAAATGGCCTGTGATTGGGTACCCTGTCCTTCCCAGAGTAATCATTTTAGCATGTGTGTAATTTTGTTGGCAGTGCTTGCTGTTCCTCGGGCAGTGCAGGTGAACTGAACAGAACGTCCTCTTTATCAGTTTATCGTTGTTGCTATAATTGTGCCGACTGTAATAATATAAAAAGAAGGGGTTGTCTTGGGGGGCCTGTCGCTATCTCACCCCAAACAACAACAAAAAATTTAAGACAAGCGGTGCAGTCCACACCACATGTTCTGCACAGGCCTGTTACCCACAGTCCCGTTCTCTCATGTTCAGTATTTGGCAACCAATTTAAACGAGTTAGATCATATTTAATATTTTTTTATTGGGTGTTTCCTTTTGAAATTTTAATGTTTCGAATCCCAAAGTATATGGCGGTATCTTTTCCTCTCATAAAATGTGCTCAAGTAAATATTTTGTTGTATATAACAGATGTATGTGCAGGGAAACAAGCGCGAATCCGCAATAGCTGCGACTGCACACACGCATGCATTCATGTGTGCATGCATCCACGCACACACCCTCACACAAACACGTGACCTCTTCTTTGGTTCATGACCAACCTTTCCACAAAATCTAGTGCAAATCTGTGAATGCATTCGGGAGTTATGCGCCTTTTTGTCATAGGCCACGCCCACCACCACACCCCCTCACACAAACACGTGACCTCTTCTTTGGCTCATGACCAACCTTTCCACAAAATCTTGTGAAAATCTGTGACTCCATTCGGGAGTTATACGCCTTTTTGTGATAGGCCACGCCCATTGCCACGCCATTGCTGAAAGTTACTCAGCTGTACCTTCCGGTCATGACCAACGTCCATGCCAAATTTCAGCCTCCTGGGGCGAAAACTGTGGCCGCTACAGGGTGGGACACTTTTTTGTGGACCAACCGACCAACAGACAGAGCTATAGAGCTGCCAGTCGCAACTAATAAATATATTAGGAGTTATTGTCAGGAATTTTTCAATTGTGGTTTTTAGGATTTTTTTTCTTCTTGTCCTTATTCCCCTGATTGCCTGTGCTTCTGCTTGTGTTTGGGTGTACCTATGTGTGTTCGTATGCGAGTACACCTGTCTGCATGCATGAGCATGTTGTTGTATCTTTATACTGTATGTGCATCTGTTTGTAACGTGTGTGTGTGCATACATGTGTATAATGTGTTTGTTTGCTTGCCTCTCAGATGCAGTGGATGGGCGGGACGGTAAACCGGTGGCTCCAGACTCCACGGTGAAGCCACCGGTTCCAGTCAGCGCTGCCAGTATGTCGGCCTTTGACCCTCTGAAGAACCAGGACGAGGTCAGCAAGAATGTCATATCTGCCTTCGGGCTCACCGAGGACCAGGTCTCAGGTATGGCTCAGCCAGGGGTCAGCCGGCTCCGCCCACATCATAGCTCTCAGGCTCCATCTACACTGTAACAGGTATAAAAAGGTTAAGGTTTTTAGGCAGAGCAGTTCGTCATTGGTCAGAATCGCTGCTCACTCAAGGTACGGTGTAGATCTCTTTTTGTCATTGAGAATCATAGTAACAACTGCATTTCATACGGTGTGTTAAAAACACACAAAAAAAGTACAATAACGACGCATGAATATGATGAAAGAAAAATGAGTCATAATAGCTAGGATAAATGAAAATGGAACTGCGCTGCTTAGTGGTTCTCTTCCCTGCAGTGCTGACTGGAACTGTAGCGTGGTGAGAAGTGGCGTTGCGTACTTCAGAAGAGAGTGCATGCCTGTCTACATATTTCCAAAATAATAGCGGAGGGTCTACTATTACGCGCTGATATACGAGTGGGCTTTCTAAAATTGTGGAGAAAAAAGCGGTGGTGAAAAATAAGTAAATTAGCAAGGTTATTAAGATGTTTTAGTTTAATGGCAAAACTAATGGTAAAACTGTGACACAAACACTGGAGAAACACTACAGACAGTTGATACACATATAATATCATTGGTCCTCCAGGATCTCAGAAAGGGTGTGTCACATTTAGTGTTTTTGATGTGGGGTGTTTCAGTGAACCTAGTTCAGATTTTTCCTATCTGCACTAGTATAGTCACAGTTTCCATCCTCTGCCATAACTGAGATGATCAAGGTTGCCACCCCTCCAGGCTCCGGCTTTCAGTCTGTGTGTCAATACAGGCCGCTGTAGTTACTGCTGTCGCTGTCAGTGATGTAAGCTAGTTCACTCACCGATATTGCTGCAAGGAGGACTCACGGGCAGAAGTCACTGCCACAAAAAGATTCACAGATATGCAGACATTGTGCACAATGGAACATTTTACTCACAGATACACGCCCACAGCACCGAACAGTAGGTTGACTGACATGGATACAAACCTCGGTGCACTGCGGGTAATCTGCTGACACTTGCCGGTGAGCACAGGTTGACTGGCTGCCCGGCAGAACAGACAGATGTTTCACAGATACATACTGGGTATGTATAGCAGAAGCGTTTTCTGCTCCGCAGAGGCGTTTTCTGCTCCTCGAGCAATACCGGACAAAGGGAAAATGAAAACATTTACTGGAACCGTGCTGGACTGTAACCAGCTGAAGTTTTGCTATCGCCGTGGTCTTGCCACCAAGAGTTAGGGTAATTTTACTGTGCTGGGAAACTGTGTACACAGAGCCTACTCTCCCCTCCCGTCATTCAGTTTTGTGGAACAGGAATGGCTGTTCTTGTCGACCTGTGGTCCAGGAGAACTGCGTTTTTCATTGTTACCTCCCACAAGTTATAAATGAAAGCAGCCGATTTGATGGTTAACACACCTCACCTGGTTTCTTGGTTCTGAATATATTGTTTATTTTAAGTGGGCAGCTGGTTGCCATGCCTTTAGGTTGCAGTGGTTTTGAACTGCCATGGCATGCTATGACAGCATGGGTGGGGGCAGAGAGCCAGTGTGGGTGTTAAGCGGTTTGTGTAATCTCGTGGGGGTTTTGCCAAGCGTCTAGACACCAGCTCGTGCCTCACCCCCTCCCCTCCTCCCAGGCCCTCCGAGCGGCCCAGCAGAGGAACGTTCAGGCACCCCAGACAGCATCGCCTCGTCCTCCTCTGCCGCCCACCAGCCTGGTGTGCCCTCCCAGCCCCAGGGTCCGTACGCTGCCCCCCCAGCCCAGCAGCAGCCCCCTGCAGCCATGGATGGTATGTACACTGCCCACGTTCTTACAAGTCCTGCTGTACAAACTCGAGCTACACCCTCTCACACGCTCCTCTCACCCTCTTACACACTCCTCTCTCATCTTCTCACTCGCTCCTCTCTCACACATGCTCTTCTCTCTCATACCCTCTTACACACTCCTCTCTCTCCCTCTCACATTCTTCTCTCTCATACACTCTCACATGCTCCTCTCTCATAAACTCTCACATCTTCCTCTCTCACACCTTCTAACACGCTCCTCTCTCACCTTCTCACTCACTCCACACACCCCTCTCTCTCTCACCCTCTTACACAATCCTCTCTCTCACCCTCTTACACACTCCTCTCACACACGCTCTGACATGCTGCTCTCTCACACCCTCTTACACACTCCTCTCTCACACCCCTCTCTCACCTTCTCACACACTCCTCTTTCACACACCTTCTCTCACGCTCCTCTCACACACACCCTCTTACACGCTCCTCTCTCACACCTTTTAACACGCTCCTCTCTCACACCCTCTAACACACTCTTCTTTCACACACTTTCTCACGCACTCACACACTCCTCTCACATGCTCCTCTCTCACCTTCTAACACACGCTTCTTTCACACACTTTTTCACACACTCACACCCTCCTCTCTCTCTCTCACTCTCTTACACACTCCTCTCACATGCTCTTCTCTCACCCTCTGACACACTTCTCTTTCACACGCTCCTCTCTCACCCTCTTACACACTCCTCTCACATGCTCTTCTCTCACCCTCTGACACACTTCTCTTTCACACGCTCCTCTCTCACCTTCTAACACACTCCTCTTTCACACACTTTCTTACACACTCCTCTCTCTCTCACTCACATACACTCCTCTCTCTCTCACCCTCTTACACACTCCTCTCACCCTCTCACATGCTCCTCTCTCACCCTCTTTCACACACTTTCTCACACACTCCTCTCTCACACACTCACACACACTCTTCTCTCTCACACTCTTACCCACACTGTACGGTATCACCGCCTGGCAGCAACACCGCCTCCATTCATTTTGAATGAGAGGTGGCGGCCCACCCCTCCGCAAGGCATGTTGGGATTGCAGGCGGCACGGGGCGAGGCGAGGGGGGGATGGCCAAAGTTCCGCGTTGTGGTAACCAATCAGGTTTGATCTAATGATCTGTCAAGTAAATTATCCTCTTTTTTTTTTTTTTTTTTTTCAAATTTTTGTTCCACCTTCTATAGTTCCACAATGGAGTACGTACTTGTAATTGTCATAGCTCAGGAGGTAAGACCGATTGTCTGGCAGTCGGAGGGTTGCCGGTTCAAACCCCGCCCTGGGCGTGTCGAAGTGTCCTTGAGCAAGACACCTAACCCCTAACTGCTCTGGCGAATGAGAGGCATCAATTGTAAAGCGCTTTGGATAAAAGCGCTATATAAATGCAGTCCATTTACCATTTACCATATTGGGTTTCCGAACTTTATACAATCTCCTACAGAGACACCGATTAGAGGAACACAGTGTGGAGGAAAGTCTCTGAAATTGTCAGTAGCTCTGCTATGTAGATATAGCCATTACTATTAATTATCATTGTCCAGTCTGAATAAAAATAATTTTTGCAGTAATCTAGCTCTGAAAGATGTTTGTCAGCTGCCTAGCTAGGCTGTCTAATGTCTAGCTAGTGAGTAACAACCAACAATAACAACAAAAACATTTTCTTGCTAATGTATTAGTTGCTAATTGTTCGTTTCTACCAGCCACCTAGCTAGCTAACTAGATATATCTTTGAAGACATTAGCTGGCTAATTGGGAAGATAATGTTTTTGTTGTTGGTTTTTACTCACTAGCTAAACATTAGACAGTCTAGCTAGGCAGCTGACTGACATCTTTCAGATCTAGGTTACTGCAAAAATGATTTTTATTTAGACTGGACAATGAACATGAAACACGACATTAAACTTGGTCAACAGTTAAAGAACACAGCTGTCTGTCAAAAATAGGTGACACACCCACAAGCGGCCGATTGTAGGCCGTGGGAGCGGCGCCAAGGTGGCATAGCTGCGTACAGTGTGACTTCACCATTACACACTCCTCTCTCACACACACACACACACTCTTCTCTCTCTCACCCTCTTACACACTCTTCTCTCTCTCACCCTCTTACACACTCCTCTCTCACACACCTATTCACACACTCCTCTCTCACACACTCACACACACTCTTCTCTCTCTCACCCTCTTACACACTCCTCTCACACACCTATTCACACACTCCTCTCTCACACACGCACACACACTCTTCTCTCTCTCACCCTCTTGCACACTCCTCTCTCACACACCTTTTCACACGCTCCTCTCTCTCACACCCTCCTCTCTTACATGTCTCTCTCATGCACAAGCATACCGCAACACCTGTAGGAGGATTTACTGGCTAATTGAAGGGTTATGTGCAGTAGCCTCTGTACACCACTGTTGGGCAGTTAAATGTAACATTCAAGAATAAGGGCAGTGTGTTAGCAGGGTTCTATTTTATCTTACTTTGCCCTGTACTTGTATTTATTTGGATGTGCTATCACCCTTCACTGTCCTGAGTGCTGCACACACAATAATTTTTCATTCTCAGTGTACAATGTAATTTCTGTCTCTTGCAGGATTACAGAAACTTTTAGAACTTTTTATACCTTCTCTAATGAGGCTCTGCAGATAGTGGTCAGGTTCACGGTTACAGCTAAGTTTTTACCAGCAGAAATTTGGGCGTATTTACCCCGTCCATCCTCAGCGCTCTCTCCGCGTTGCCTACACCAAAGGTGTGTTGTGTAACAGAAATTATGTAGTGTGATGGTGTGTCCTGCTCCTGGATTTGACAGGCACACTGCGCACCGCAGACTGCGTCAGCCTGCCGGCTCGCCACCACAGCATTTACGCTCACCGCACTGTTCCTGGCTAACTTTCTGTCCCGTTTCTGCGCTGGGCTCTTCAGCGTGCTCAGCAGCTCATGTAATGGAAAACAGTTTTTCTGTTTGTCGGGCTGAGCAGTGTTTTCTTGCCAGGGCGAAACAGCCTTGTGTGTTTTTGGGCCCTGTATTTCTGAGCCTCAGGACCCTCCTCGCCACTTTGTTTTCCTTTCCAGAAAGCACTGGAACATGTATGCGCTCCTCACTCACAGTAAACGCAAGGTGAATGCAGGAGTTTGTGGACCAGAGTTTGGTGGGAGGTGGGTGTGCGGGGCCAACTTTGAACACACCTGTTTTGCTGTAATGGAGGAGTTTAGATGTTCTTCTCACCAGTAATTGCATGCAGCTGTCTGGTGGAGATTTTGATGGGAGTCATTTTTATTGTTTCACGACATGAAACATCACTAGCACATTCTGAGTTTTAGTTTACTGCTAGCGCAAATCTCAGCTCTGTTTGTGGAGGTGAATTTATTCTGTATCCAGTATCTGGCACCACGGGTATCAATCAGCCATTACACTTTCAACATGTTCTGTGGCCACTGACTCTTTGAAATCGGCTCAATAGGCTCTCAAGGCTAAATCAAATAACTCTAGCAAATCATATTGTCAGTCTGTTTTTTTCTATTTAGGTTGAATGCAAGCCTTCAGATATTATATTGAAACCAGTCAATGTGGGCTTGTGTTAGAGCAGAGATGTCAAACTCAGTCTTGGAGGGGTGCCGTGTCTCCTGATTTTTGGTGCGTTTCAGCAAGAGTGATTAATTTAAGTCAATTGCTTCATCTGCGGCCCTCTAGGCATGGAGTTAAACATTTCACACACCTTGATCTCAAGGCCTTAATTGGCTGTAAGGAAACTACAAATTCCAGCAAACACTGCAGCCCTCCATCACTGGAGTTTTACACCACTGTGTTATAGACTCTCCCTCCCAGATGCACCGCATGGAAATTTACTGCTTTGCTGGAAGCCTCTGGAAAGCAGTTGGTTGCGTTTTCTACTCTGCACATGAAGAAATGTGCCATTGTTTCAAGGGGCCTCAAACTCCAGTCATGGAGAGCAGCAGTTTCAGCACTCCGCCTGTTTTTTCGCTAGTTATGGAGGGCTATAGCGTCTGCATGATTAACTCCAGGCCCAGAGGGCCACAGATTCTGCAGATTTTTTTCTCCAGTCATGGAGGGCCACAGCAGCTTCATTTTCCTTTCAATCAGCAGCCATTTTAGGCTTGGATCTAAGGTATGTGTGTTGACTTGAATTAAATCAGTGACTTAAATTAAGCTTTTAAGTGCTGAAATGCATCCAAAACCTCTGTAGACACTATGGCAAGGTGTATTTGAGACCCTGCTTGTTTCAAAGTGTGTGTTTGTTTTTGTTTTTGTGTGTGCATGTGTGCATGTATGATTTTGTCCGAAGAACGCACATAGAATCCCAGAGCTGTGTTAGATAGGCCACTGGCTGTCTTAAGTTCAAGGCTAAAATGTGGCATATCAATTATCGACTCTCTCTCCCATCTCCACCAAAGACTTTTCAATGTGAATCTTGGCTCCCGCCATGCATGCTTTTCAGCACAGTGGAAAACTCTCTAGTCGCTCTCCAGCAGCACACTGGGCTTTCAGAATTCAGTGGGCCTCCAGTGCTGGTAACTTAATTAAGTACAGGGATTGTCTCCTCTCCTGTTACTCTGGCTCCGTTCATGATTTTTCTTTTTCATGTCGAGCCCTTTTTTGTTCCTGTTTCTGCTGGAGAGCAATGGCAGTTGGGAGTTGTTTATCTTGCAGTAGGGTAGGTGATCTTCATCACACGAGTAGGGGGACACTGTGGTCAGGAGGTCTTCGTATTCTCTACAGATTTGGACATTTAGTTCTCGTCCTCTGATGGCGTTTATTTTTTGCCATTACCTGTGTTTCTTACAAATGTTTAGTTCAGGGCCTAAGTCTACTGTACGTACATACAGGAGCTAAATGTAGCCCAGTTCCAATTTTCCAAATTTTTTTTGTTTGGATGTTTTTACAACAATGTAAACTGGAGGGGAAAAAAACATGAAATCACATTGTTTCAGTGGCAATTTCTGCCATACCCATATGTGGAAATAGATTTGGTATGTAGCCATGCAACTTGCATGGGACTTGCTTGAGTCTCTTAAAATTTGGATCAGGAAATTGGAATTGAGCGTGCAGTCTCATTGCAACAGAAGAGCCTCAAATTGACATGGAGCATTTAAATGTAAAAGTGTGAATGCTGGCAAATCTCCAGAGCAAAGACTGTCGTTATGCATACGTAATAATAAACTATAATGGTAAGCTGAATTGTAGAGCAGTTTTCACAGCGCAGTCCTTTACAGTAACACAAAACATAATTTAAAGAAAACAAAAAAGCAGCTTTCAGTTTTTCAAATATTGCATCTTTGGAGTCTTTAGAACATTCTAATAGCCTATTAAGCCTAATGTTCACTTTGTCATATGGCACTTTGAACAAGCACATAACAATAATGACGATGTCGCATGGCGTTTGCCACGTATACTTCAGTGCAGGCCTGGCGGGGGAGTTCGGTTGTCTATGGAAATGAGAAGCCAAACTCCAGACCATTTGTTTACATTTGTGAAAACAGGTTGGTGCCCGCTGAAATTGTTGAGATTAAAGAGGAGGAAGAAATTTAAAACCCACTTTTGTTAAAAAGAAATGTGAGCAGCAAAAACAGAAAAAAGTAAAGGTCCAACCGTCCTATAAACTAATTGAGGTAAAGCCAGGGCAAAGATGTTCTAGTTGTGTAGGTGCCTGAAATGGTAGATGAACATGCATTTCAAATTGAATTTTAGGATGTTGGCAAAACTGTTCAATGGCTTAATTAACCGCATGAGTCCCCAAATCGTTTTTACGATGCTTTTTTATTCAGTTTTTCCTCTATTCCCTTCCATGTTTGCCAGTGCCAGTAAAAAAAACTAAATAATGAAATGGAGCTAAACAAAAACCTCCAAGGCCACAAATTGTGGCGTTCCCTCTGGCTGTCCAATCACACACTGCAACAAAGCATGATGTTGGTGACACTGTATTTACCTCAGTTTGTCACCGCATCTCCACTGAGGGGAAGTAGCTCTGTGGTTGCTTTGAAGGCCATCTCCAGATATACCTGCACCTCTGCCACATCAAACTGCCTTAATTTGGATATTCAACCAACATTACAAGGGCATGAACAGTTTACCTTTTCCATTTTCACTTTTCATGTAAATAACAGGTTAAACTGGCCACATCACAGGGCAATCTGGCAGCACTGAATGGCACCAGTACAACCTGACTGCAGAATAAACCTGTTTACAAAGCGTATCTGTGGTTTCAGCCGGAAGAGCCAGCTCTGGTTTTCCACCAGATATCCCTGCCGGAAAGACTTGCCACAAAACTTAGCAGCAACTGCTTTCCAGTTTCCAAAATGTCAAAGCTTCCCAAAGCTCTTGTTACATTTCACCTGTTAACCTGGCAGCCACAATTCCTCTTCCACACCAGGGCAGAGAGTGGATTTGAACCTGGTGTGTTGTTTTTGCAAATAGCCAGGATACACGACTGGGGGCCTAACTGCACAAATCACTGAGTGTCAGCACCTCATCCATCTGGGCGAGGGAAGAAAGAAGGACGGTGTTTTAAGACTCTCATTTAATGATAGGAATGCCCTCCTTCACTTTCCTCCTGTGCATTCCTGTCAAACGTGTTACTCGCGCTGAAGGAGAAAGCCAGAATCCCTACAGGGAGCACTCATTACAAACATGTAAACGCCTGAGGTACGCCACATCTGTGTTCCGGAGTGGTTGCCGTACCGCAAGGCAGCGAGTTTCCAGGCCACTTTTACATGCACACCTTTAAATACTAGGGCTGGTGCATACAGTTTGGAGCGCTGTTTATTTCCAGAAATTGCACACGGAAAGTTCCTCTTCAGTTCTCTTTGATTTAAACGTAATGATTTATTTATAACGTTTTTTCCTGAATAATCCAGACTGGGGCGATTTCCCGAGCTCAAAGACTGCTTGGTGTGGTGAGCGTGATGAAGGATTGGCTGATTACCTCACACAGTGACGGATGCACTTAAGCAAATTGGGTATCCCAGATTCTCACAATCCCGAAGATTAGAGAAAAATCAAGCCAGACGCCCACTGGCATTATCCATACTGCTACACTTAACTTCACTGACGCCTGCACGAAAGGCCCAGTTTGTCGTCAGGCTCCAGATGAAAGAATCTCTTCGGAGTGATGACTGGTGAACCTGGAGAGACCCTGTTCCCGCGATCATCAGTCTGGCCAGCCTCATTGCCTACTCCCTGGCGCATCACTGATTGTAATTGCTTCCATTTTGCATTCTTTCACTTTTGCCAATTACCTACCTGTCAGCTCAAATGTCACATTTGGGTCTGAAATATTGGTGACTGGGGTTCAGAATCAGTCAAGGATTCGCTGGTCTTGGGGAATCCTCTGCAGGCCCCTCACAACAGATGAGAACCACCTGGAAAGGCCAGAAAGTAGGCAGCCTTATCGATTACCTTCAGGCCTGTGATGTTAAACTGAAGGATAATGGGGTCTATGGGCTATTTTGCATATCTGTGATAACAAACATGCCGTGAGATCATTTTGACATAAAACCAAACAACCATTTTGACATCACCCCCAAGCCCTGCCGGTCACCTGCGATAAGCTGAGGTGTTCTGGGACATTTCTCCAAAGCCTCAGACTTGGCATGATTTATAGATCTCTCCAAGGTCACCAACTGTCCACGTCTACGTCCATCTGTCTGTGTGAGCAGTAATTTCATTCTGCTCTTGTCCTGTTTGTCACAGTATGGGCCTCACTTCTCAAGAGCCAACCACCCCTACCATACGCACATGCACACAAGCACGCACACACACGGATAGGTTGGATGGGAGGGGGCCCTGGATTCATGCTTTTGCCAACTTAGCACATTTGTTTGTCTCGGCCAGAGCCAGTCGGCACGCTTCACTGGCACAGGCTATGGCCTGTGGTTTGGGAGGGATCCTCTACACTTCAGAGTTTTGGCCTAATCACAGCCTGTTCTCACCACAATTCTCAGTTTTACTTGAGTGCTCTCTCTTATTTTCTTCATTCCCATTTTGGTTTGAAATATTTTTAAACTAGAGCAGGTAATTGCTGTGATCCCAGGTTATGAAAAATGACATTTCTGTTTTGCTTTGTTGGAAGTTGCTGGGGATTTGATTTTTTATTTTTTTGTTGTTGTAGTTTTAATGTTATATTAGGTCAGTAAATGTTGAGCTTTCACAAGGAGAAGGATATTTATGAGTGCTGTTTCTTCCTTTCATACGCAGTTCATCATTGAAATCATTGAAACTGTCACTTTTTGACAATGGATTGCTTGTGGCATAACCGGAGTGACTTAGAAATGGCTCATTGGCTACTTCGAGAACATTTGGCATCCATTGCATGAGTTGATCTTTTGCGAGGGTGTAATCTCGTTCTTTTAGATATGCACGTCTGAATTTACAATCAAACTGACCAGGTGAAAGTTGACCCACTTAACTTTATAAATATATTGATGACATGAAAGTTGAATAGTTAATACAAAGGAACAGAGGGAGAGTGAAGGAAGGACCTACAGAAAGAAGAGTATGCAAGGAGTAAATAATTTGTGTAGATTTGAATAAGTGGCACACGAGGTAATCATTCCAAGTGATTTTCCTCCTTCACTCTGGTTCAAGAACCATGGAAACTGTGACCTCCATTACGGCTCAAGCTGTCCTCTGGTGGACCTGACTGATGGCAAGCTAATTCTGAGCGAAGGAGAGAAGATCTTTTGGAGAGATTTCATTGCGTTCGCTTGATAAATCATGGCAAGGTTCTTGGTGTATAAGCAAATAAATGAAGAAAAGCTAATGGAAAATGTCTGATTGCTTGGACAGCCTATGGTCTGGGCCCCAACCTTCTCCCTCGGCAGCTCCTCTCGTTCGTCTTTCTTCCCGGCGTAACAGTTTGGCGACAGAGGCTGACCAAACTGCGGCTAAACAAGTCGCAGTGGTATGCGTTCCTTCATAATCTGGCCCTACTGCTAGAGAAGATTTTGTTACATTTTTCAGAACCAGAGAAGTCTGTTCTCTAGAGATGGCCTGACTTCATTTCAAAATGAGCAACAGCTGCTTTGTCCAAATTAATTTAGCAAGAACATATCTCACAACAGAGAGCATTCCTGGGTGTGTTTTGAGAGGATAGTGTTTATAACTGAAAGTTACTGAAGACACCTTTTCATAGTGAATGAAAGCCAGTTACTTCAAATTAAAGAGTCAACAATGAAATCTTTGTGCAAGTAATTACTATTTTTTGTGTGTTTGTGGTGTGTTCTATCCGTCAGTCTATTATTACTCCACAAAAAAGAAAAACCTATTCATGGAAAAGTAGATATTTGCCAAGGCCATTTAAATAATAAATATAAATCAGAACAATGTTGTCTCTTTTAGGAATGGATCATTTTAGGATCAGACTGGATTTAGAGGAATAAAGCTTTTCTTTGATAATTATTTGTGTTTTAAATCCCTGAAATCTTCTCTGTAGGAAGAAAAACGAACAGAATCCAGCAGAATTCTATCAAACATGAAACTATAGCTGTTCCCAAATAGTTTCATGTAATGTAGGGTATCACACGTATTGCGCTCTTTGAATTTTAGTTTAATTAGATTGACAATCTTTTTTTTTTTGTTTTTTATCTCCGCCAGACAGAGCATGGAGGGGATTATGCGTTTGGTCGTGTGTGCGTGTGCGTGTGTGTGTGTGCGTGTGTTTGTGTACCTGTCCGCAGCTAATCTGTAACCGGCCGGTAGGGGCCACAAGTGATCAACAAGTGCTTCGCCTGTCGGAGATCTGCACTCTACTGAGTGCACTCTTCTAGTTTTTTTTAGTTTTTAGGTGAATTTGTTTGGTGATGGCATAACACTAGTTTAAAATCATTCAGGCTGGTCATTGCTGAGGAGAAACCTTGCAGTGTACTGTCCTGCCACTTTGGTCAAATATCCAGCATGTCAGTGTTATTTTTATTGATATTTATGTTTGTAAAACTTGTGTGTTGTGCCCTGTGATGGCTTGGCCCTGTGTAATCTTGCCTCTCGTCCAATGCATGCTGGGATAGGCTCCAGCACCCCTCAACCCTGACCGGAAATAAGTGGGTTAGAGGATTGATGTTTATGAATGGATTTATGTTTGTGGTAAATGATTGTGCAAAGTGCAGTGTGAGGCTGGGGAGTTTAACTAAGGTCACCTCCTCTACTTCTGTTTTCTGTGGAATAGGGGGATGATTTGGCAGCTACAGGTTTGGGAATGAGAAAAGGAATATTCAGTGGCCTGAAGCTGGCTTTTGCCTCACACTTTCTCCCAAATATTGTTTCAAATGTAAAAAGATGCACTTTTTAGTATTATGAAGGAACATAAACAGGACAAATAATTAATCAAAGCAGCTTATTCCATATCAGTCTTATTACCATACTCTTTTTATGTTTATTTCCTTAAGCAGGAGTGAATCTTTTCTTGTGGGGTGAATAGGTCTGCTTTCCTGTATGTGAGTATTACTGCAGTGTTTCCAAAAGTGATTAGACTTTAGTCTTGGGTTTCCTCCAATAGCCTCCTGCCTTTTCCCATCTCATCCAATTTTTGGTGTGCCCTCGTCTACCCTGGTCTCTGCTGGTCTCCTCCAGGGTCCTTTGGTCTCTTTTGGTTTGCCTCGGTCTACTACAGTCTCTTTTGGACTCCTTCAGCCCCACTGAGCTCCTCCAGGATCATTCCTAAGAGCTATTCTATTTGGCCTGGAAGTGGTCTGCGATTCTGGAAGGGGAGGTTTTTGTTTTTACTTCCCATTACCGCCAAGCGTTGCAGCATCTTGTCCAGCATTACAGCGTCCATTTCTGCACCCACAGCATCCTAATTTCATAAAGATTAGAAAACCATATATTGCAAAACTATTTTCTTGAAATAAAGGACGAAACTTAATCAATTTCTGTTTTGCATATAAGCTAAGGGAAACACATCAAGGCGTATCAAGTATTACAGGCACACTTCGAAAAGTGCTAAATATTCAAAACAAGACAAACAAAAAGTGTAAAAAGTATTTAAAGAATCACAAAGAATTTGTGGGGCTTTATTATTTTTAAAAGTAATTTTTTCAGTCATAACAAATTCATTACGTTTCTCCCTTCCTCTAGCTCTCGCTGTTTGGAGTGTGCTTTAACATACGCACTGTCTCTCTCCTCTTACTCGTCAATTCCACAGAGAACGCACAGATTTGGTTGTTTGCCAGGACAACATGCACACAAATCAATTACATTTCACGCAGTTGTCATGTAGCTAGTCTTTTCCGTTTATCCAAAGTCTCTGTTTCAGTGAAAAATCTAAAATATGTCGGAGGCATTATCTGTGGTAGGCGAGGGTTTTTGTGAAATGAACTGCCTGCATTTCTTTAATGAGTCGGTTTTTGAGAATTTTTTAAACAGTTATTTTAGGCCCAAATATTTAGGAAAAGTCATGGAAGGAGGAAGGTACTACATTTACAGTGTTGGAGTAATTTTATAAGTCTAAACACTCCATGGTGTCGCCTCTGACCTTTCTAGTTTTAACCTCATCCATCCTGGTGCAAATCAGTTCTGCTGCTTTGTCTCTGTCTCTCAGCGTCAGATGGTCTCTGTTGACCACCCCCAGGGGGAAATCGGAGAACAATCTGTTTTGAAAGAACAGATTGTTCTCACTTCATCACCCCAAACCCCCCCAGCCACTAAGTGATCTAAGATCTTGCTGTGCGGAATACAGGAATACCTATAAACGCTCATTGTATTTACATAAATTGGTTGTAGTATCTCTGTTAACTGCCATTGCTTATGTATACAGTCAGGGCATTAATAGCACATTTTTAAGCTTGCTCATAATTTGTGTTTTTATGGCCGTGTATAAGTTTGCATAATTTTTTTATTGCCAGACCTGTGCATCTCAGTCTGTGGGATACAGAGTGTAATGCTCACAAGATTTAAAAGGTGGGAAAATAATATTATGTTCACCTCTAACAGAGGAAGTGATTCAGGTGTTTCTCAGACTTACTTCTTTACAAAGCCTGCAGTGAAATCAGACTCCTGCCACTGTATCTTTTATGTAGAATTTTATTACAACGCTGTTAACTGACAGTGATCATTAGGCTGAGCCATTGATAATTTTTTCCTTTGCTCAAGCGTCATGTCAGTGACATGGCGCTACCATTTTGAGCCAAGCTCTTAACGTCAGTTGAGGCAAATTTGAGAACCAAGCTGCACTGTGCTGTCCCATTGTTCCATAACACGGCTGGCCTGGTACGTGCAGGCAGACTGCAGCTTACTGACTGAGAGCAGCCTGGTTTCCTAAAGAGAGCTGCAAGTGTTTCCCTGCAGAGTCTCAAAGTCATTTGCTTTAGTTGGCAAAAGGCAACGTAAGGAAAATGAGGGGATTTGTTTTACAAGCTTGTTTTCAGCTTCTGTCGCCCTTTCACTGATGAAAAAGTGAAAGGCTACTATTGTTTTTTTTCCCTCCTCTGTGTGTGGCAACACCTGGCTTAGTGGCTCACAGCTCATAGATTTATGATTATCCAAATGTAAGGCTGCAGCATTTTGTCTCAGAAAGTATTTAGCCAGTAGTTAAATTTGTTTGAGTCACTGTATAGCCTATGACTGACACAGTCCTGTTTATTTTATTTTTTTTGCATCTACACCATTACATACATACGTGCATGTATGTGTATCGGAGTATTGAAGGTGGGATATTTTGCGATTTTCTTTACTATTTATTTATTTATACATTTTTTGTATAAAGCATTTTGCAGTAGCAGACCTGCTTTAAGGCGTCCCATAGCAGTTTCTCCAGGTTTTCTTCAAAGAGAACACCAGGACAGGAATAAGTGAATTAAGCATCAGGCCGCTGTCCGTCTCCTTTCTACATGATCAAGCCAACAGGTATAAAAAATACCCTCAATTAAAGCTGAGTATCTGTACTTTAACCACATGTGATTAGTTTGATTATGAATCTAAAATTACGGAGTACATAGCCAAATCAAGGAGAAAAAAAAGGTATTTTCCCCAAACGTTATGGAGCTGACTATACATGTGTGTGTATACATATGCTCATGTATCATAGAGGCAAAGCTAATGTTACTCTTAACTGCAAATAATTACATATTATGAAACCAAAGCTTAAAACTATAACCGGATTCACTCACAAGCAAACACACTGCCGCTAGGATGCTAGTTAAAGTATTGATAAAATTTGAAAACACATTTTTATGACATTTCAGAATTTTAGTTATTGACACTGAAATGTTAATGTGCGCTTGTGAAACATTACCTGAAAGTAATAAAAAGATTAAAACAAGTGACCTGGGCTGGGATATTAATGGTTTCAATACTGTTTGCAACAGCCCAATAAAGAACTCCGATCCAGCTTTTGAATTTTACCTGCTGCTAACCCATAGTGCAGGAATGCCTTCATAACAAGGCAAATAGACATAATACATACAAAAACCATTAAGTTTCTTGGGGGGAGGGTTGATAGTGAATGTGAATTGGGGATGATGCCGAATACAAATACCATATTCGGCACTGCTTGAATAATGCATTTTTCTCGAACGTTTTCTCCTCCTGAATTTGCTCAGTATTATTCAAATTCGTATCTTTTTTCCTACCTCTGAAGCGATTTGCTCAGAAGTCAGCACCAAGTTTCTCAATTAGACACACACACCCCTGCAGAGAGACCACAAGTGAGAGTTTCCCTTAACACTGGATAGGCCGGAGCAATGCCATCGCACTTTGGGGACTTCATAATTAAAATAATCCTGCTCAAACGTATATTTTTTGTATTTGCTATATCCTCCTCCTTCCACAATTTTACTACATTTTTGGGCTTAAACTAACTGCGTTATTAAAATGAGAAGAAATCGACTCGGTCAAGAAATACAGGCAGTTTCAGCCATTTTCTTCACAACTTTTCGACAATAGACAACTGGCGCTTTTACCCAGGGGCAAATGTGTTGCCGTCTGCTCCAGCACACTGTTGAACAACTGAATAACCAGTGCTTTGATATGAGTTTCCCAATCAAGCGCTATCGAAACTTTCAAAATTTTACACGTATAATCTCATGAAATGAATTTACATCTGGTGAAGTTGATAAAGCCTTTAGGCTGGGGATGAATAATTGTGGATGCTGTAGTTATAGAATATAGCTTAGAACATAGAGTGCATATGTAACCGATTTGTATGTGTGCAGTCCCAGTAAATCACCAAAGCTGAGCGTTGTCTATGGAATTGGTAAGAGGAGAATGACGGTGCATGGGCTATGTAAAAGCGCACTCCAAGGAGAAGGGAGGGAGAAATGTGCTGAATTTGTTATGACCGAAGAAGTTGCTTTTTTTTAAAAATTTTGCACTTCCTTTACTACTTTTCATTTCCATTTTGTGTTTTGTCACGCACATTTTGGCACATTTGTTTCTGTAATATGCCTCGATACATTTTCCCTTATAACAAAATTACAAACCCGCTGTAATTTGTAAATACAAACATAGAAATTTTTTTTTTCAGGTTTTTATTTCAGACTCATCTAAAAATAGGTCCATAGCTGGTTTAGCAACTCAAATAGATCAAGTTCTGTCCTTTATTTCAAGAAAAGTTTTGTAATATATGATTTCATAATCTTTATCAAATTAGGCTGTTGCTAGTGCATAAATCGATGCTGTAATGCTGGATACGTCTGACGCTGAAGCCAGCTCATGTGCAGGAGCTTGTCTTCTCAAAATACAACTTTGTAAATTTGAATAAGAGCATAATAGCTATTAGTATTTATCTAAGCTTATCCGAATCAAACATATTTGATTTGCATACAAGTGGGGCTTTAAAGTGGGGAGAAAAAGTATGTTAGCCTTACATTCTGTAGTTTTTATTTCATTAGGACTTCATAGCATACAGTAGTTCATAATGAAGGTGAGAAACTTTTTTTTAAATTCATTTTTGAATTATGAAATATGTAGAATTTTTTCAGTTTATAATTGACTTCTGTGTCCCTCAGATAGGGGTGGTGGTGGAGTTCATGCAGTTCATACTTTGCAGTTCAGAGTAAGGAGGAGTTACTATGTTTTGATTTATGAAAACATTTGCCCATGTTTGAAACTTGATTTGACTGTTTACCTCAGTGTTATAGAAGCCAGTTATGGCTATATAACATATAGTTCATTGTTAAACAAAGCTTTAAAAAGCAAATGACCTGTTGTTAAATTGCATTATTTTTGATGTCATTGTAAAACCATGACCTTAATGCTTTAATATCTCAACAAGAGCAGTGCCTGTGATTATAATGGTAAAAAATAATGGATTTATGGCATTTTATACAGCTTTGGGTTAGACCCACTTCTGGTTTTAAGCCATGCCCACTTCTTATAACATACCAGAACTCAGTTGTACATCATTTTTTGGAAGTCTTCGGTTGTTTGTCAGCCTTATTAGATATTTACTTTTTAAAATATTTTTACATTTCCCCATCCTTTCCCTTTCACATCAATTACAATCTGATTTACCAATCTTTTTTATTTTATTTTATTTTTTTAAGTGTGTCTATAACTTTGGTCTCCTCTTCTTGCATCTTTGCTCTGCTGCTGACATGTGCGGGTGCTTCTCACAGCCAGTTCTCCTGTTTGAAGTTTACGATTTCTTGTGAACTTTTTTAGTTCCAGAGCTGGTCGTCTGTGCAGGCCGCCACGTGTTTCTGACGTGAACATTGTTCTCCCCAGCCTGTGAGCCTCTGGCCTCTCTCGGTTTTGCGGAATCAGGATTCATGCCATTGTAGGGGTTTATTGTGGTTGATTTAACGTCGTTTTTAAGATGGGATATTAGCCTTGTCCCGCCTGGGGGATAGTGGTTGGGTTAAGTCTGCGAGGTTGCTGCATTTAGACCCAAGCTGCTGTCAGTGAGAGACACAATTCTGTTCTGATTGGTGGTATCCCTCAGTGCACCACTGAACCGTGTATTATATATAAACAATATATTGCTGTATATTCAGTTTCTATTAGGATATCCTGTAGTATTGTGTGGTCTTTCAGATCAAAGGATGGCACATACATCAGCAACAGAGGCAGGACAGTAACTCATGAAATACTACTGCCCGTTCCAAAATGAAGGGAGAAATATTGCCATAAATTTGAGTAGCTTGTTCTTTCAGTGTCTGTACAGCTGGGGAAGAGGAATTGCAGGTTAGGCAGGATTGTCCTACATACAGTCTGAGAGAGGGAGGCAGGATGCCTTTCTGCCCATCAGAAAATGACCAAAAGAAGGGCTGTTTGGCTGTTTAGTTTTGGTGTTAAGCTACGCTTCAACAGCAGCCCTTCTGAGTACAACATGAAGCCTGATGGTTATTTATGCCAGTTCTGTGATGTCGTTACGTTCACCTGCCAGTCAAAGTAGAGCAGCAGGCTAAGTGACAGTAGGTTTGCAGTGTTATGTAACTACATTTTTTTTGTTCTCTTATAAATGAGGAATGTACAGTGTGTGTGAGAGTGAGTGTGAGAGACATCAGGCCCTGTGTTTCCATTTGATATCAGCAGACACAAGCCAGCCCTTGGCATTAGAGAGGTTTGCTCTGATTTCTCTTAAACAAACCATGTCCTCTAAAACCATATTCTTTTATAAATGACATAGAAATATTCTCGAAATTCTGGATTTTTAGAAAACGATGCAGACTCCAGCGTCATCTGGGAGATTTGATTAATTATATTGCAAGCATTTCTTGCCTTTGATTTTTTAGAAAGTTATAACTGCTGCATTGAGCAGTCTTCTACTTACAGTGAGTTCTACTTGCAATCAACTGTGTGTCTTCCAACTCTGCCCTGTTCTACATCTGACAGTGCATTTTCTCCCTTAAATGAAAGAAATGTTCCTCCAAAGGTATGACGACTACTGTAGTGACATTCCACATTGTGACTGACGGTCATCCATCCTGCACAAAATCTAAACCATGATCTCCGTTGTCAAATTATTTTTGGATTCCCTTAGAATACAGTGGCCTTGTTCATTACAAATGCAATTACCATGTCAAGTTCAATATTTATACGCTACTTACTGTATGGAAAAACCCAAACACATTAAAGTGTATGCGGGTGTAATTACACTACATGTGTAGTGCACACATATGAGAGTAAGAGTTGGCGGTGTCTGGAGTAAGTACCCGATGACCATGTGTATTTACGTCATACTTACGTAAGGAAGTTTATAAGGCCAAAGTTAATTGCTCTAATGTGTGAAAGTGTTATGAACAAGTTGCTGGACCTCTCACCAAAAAACGGTAAATTGCTGCCGTGCAGGGTGAAGGTACCTTACTGTTGAAGTGTGGGGTGTCAGTTTGAGCCAAGCTGAGCTCAGGGGAAGGGTTCCTCTGGGATTTTCATCTTCTCCCTGATCAGTGACAGACACATCTCTTTTCTGTGGAAATAATCAGGTGCTTTTTTATGCAGGATTAGCTTTCTGCTCCCTTTGTCTGCTCAAACAATCAGCTGCTGGAAATGTCAGAGAGTTGGACTGAGTCAAGTCTCTGGTGTAAAATTCGGGTCCAGCTCTGATTAAGTGATGTCCTTTGGGCGGGCAGTGGTTTATTTTGTGTGTGTGTGTTTGAAACTTCACAGAAATTCTCACTGCTGCAAGGCAAGGAGCAGTGACATTCCAGTATCATGCATTGTTTAGAGCTCCTCCGTTTAGTTATGTATATTTGTTTTGTTCTTTTTGTTAAGTTCTGTCTCTCTGATTGGTAAAGCCAGAGGTAGACATTTCAACATCTGATCTACTATCTTCCTCTTACTTGATTGTTTAATGGATTGAAAGAAGATTACCAAAGGGGAATTCAATAAATGTTAAAAATGTATTGAGATTATATACATGATAAATAAGTATAGGTTGTGCCTGGGAGGTCCTTTTCGGAATAAAATATAATCAGACCCAAGAAAACTTAAGTGATGCTATTTTTATGGATGTGTGTCTTGGGCTCTTCAAGTTATTCTAGTTCAAGTGGTTATACATTGGGACCAGGGGGAGTTATGGAAGAATTCTAAAGTGGGGGCCTTTCTTAAATAAATAAATAAATAAACACCAGGACAGAGAGATTATTTTCTTGATGAAAGGTAGGCTAATTGGCCCAAAATAAAAGTTCTGTTTTTCAAAGAATTCATACCAGACCTTAAAAAATTGGCTTAGTGTGGCCTCGATTTTGATTTGCCTTCCGTTTTCTGGTATTTAAAAAAAATTAAAAAAATTCCTGAACATCTGTCTGCAGTTCTCCATTGTTCGCTTATTGTTGGGACATTCTTCGGCATAATCTAATTCGTCTGATTGACCAGAATTAACTCAAAATTGCTGAGTGCTGCCAAATGCTGCAAAGTGGCCTGGCACTTGCTTCAGAGGAAGCAAATGAATCAAAAAGGCCAAGACGGAGCAGGCCTTCCAGCCTGCAGCTATGGCTCAAGCTGGGGGGGAGGGGGCGGGGGGCGGGGGTGGCGAGGGGGGTGGTTCAACTTGATGGCACGGTCGGCTGTGCGGACTGGGGTGTTTAGGACAAGAGACTGGAGTTTGGTGGGGTGTCTGTAAACATCGGTAAAGACCACTCCAGCCTCACTGGCAAACTTCTTAAAGAAACAGAATGTGCCTGCAAAACCAGACCCTGTGTTCTCCCAAAGTTATGTAACAGATGTGATGGATAGCAGACTGAGAGGACCCGGGGAGGGGGTGGAGAGCAGGCCAGAGGGGCACATGGAACCCCACTTTTGGATTGTTTTTCTTGCACCAGTGTCATCAGGGTCTCCAGAAATATACCGGTAAAATATCCTCACTGTAGTCCTTCACGGGAAATGTGCATTTCCTCATTGTTAATGTCCTGTTGTGTCCCTTTTGGCCAATGTCAAACTCCTTTGCTGCATTATTAATTATTTGCTCTGGAGGCATCAGTTGGAAAGCCCTACTATGAATATTTGTTTATATATTGTTTTGTATTAGAAGCAGGCAGGCCATTTATGGGGATTTTATTTAATTAATTTTTATTAGGGTGAACAGGCCTGTTTTTCAGTTTACTACAAGCTTGGAGTATCAAGACAGCATATGGTGGCTGCATGTCTGAGTTGATCTGATATACAGCGCAGTCCATAAGTATTTGGACAGTGACAAAATTTTTTGTTGTTTTGGCTCTGTACTCCAGCACATAGGATGAAACAATGAATATGAGGTTAAAGTGGGGGCTGTCAGCTTTTTTTACAGAGCCAAAACAACAAAAATAGTGCCACTGTCCCAATAGGATATTGAAAGGAAGGTCATGGCAACCACTAGATTCCTGTATGCCAAAGACTGATATAACAGTCAGTGCAATAAAATATAATGTTCATTAAATAATGTTTGTGAAAATGCTTTATGGAGAACAAAGTAATATTTTCATGTGTTGGCCTGGGCATAAAAATCTAACGTTATGTGCTGTACGTTTTGTGGAGTAACCATTCACAAGAGAGCATAACTGGCAAGAACTGATAATACAGTCTGCAAAACATTGATAACGCAAGTTGGTGTTTATTGATATATTTTAGCTGAATGTTCTCTGCAAATAATTATCATATGGCATTGTGGGCCACAAAATCACCATTGCCTGGTGAGTGGAAGGTGGTTGAAGGGCCATTCTGTCAGTTGTATCCAATGATGGCTTCCATTCCAGATGTCTTCGGTCCCCACTGTCTCCTTGTAGAGGAGAAAATAGTCTTTTATATAATAATAATAATAATAATAATTATGATAATGTAGCAGTTATGGTAAAGTCACATACTTGAGGCACAGCCTCTTGCACTGTCTTGATTGCCACAGTACTGGGAAAAGTTATTTTTCTCTCCAGATGCCACCACTAGGTGTGTGCTTCTGATTTTGTATTTTGTTTAGGAATCACTGGGAGATGGAAAACGCAGGGTTTTCCCCACTTTTTCCTGTTAGTTCTGAGAGCAATTTCACTTCGTGATTAAAGCGAAAATAGTTTTTGTGCAGCTGGTTATTTTTCCATTCTTTCCGCACATGGACTCTGGTAACACACTGTCTCAATAGGAGTCATGTGATCTGGCACTGCTGTTGGGGTATTTTCAACTTTCTGTTGAAAATAAAAATGTGTTTGATTGGGATGCACACCCTTGAGAGATTTTGATTATTGTTTTCCCTCTTGTCAAGTTTCTCTTTTGGGTTTCTTACAGATGAATTGTGGTGTGAAGGAAATTCCATAATGCTATCTGGACAAGGGATTCCCAAACTGGCCTCAGTGTAAGGGGAGGGGGAATTAAGTGATGGATTGAGTGATGATTGTTTGAAGGATGGTGGGAGGTTGCGAAAGAGGGGGGATCCCAGCTCCAGGGAGGAAACAGGAAAACGGAGAGGTGGATGAGATCTACGTCCCTGCGTTTATATCAAGCAGGTCCTCGATCAATAGGGCACCCTATATCACCATGACGATATGTGCTGTGGTGAAACGGTGCTGACGGTTCTCCCGTTCCTTCTCCCCAGGTGTGCTGTGATAATAAGCTTTTCGCTTTTTTGTATTGCGTGCTTTTAAAATAGGAATTCTGCTGTATGTTCACTGCTCATTGTTCACCAGGGATTCGGCCTGAAATTTTAACCTGAGCTGATTTATCCTCCCCGCGGGCGGCTGGACTCAACATCACTGCTGTTTTTCTGTTATATATCTGGATTTTGGTTTTGTTCTCACACGAGTCTTCCGCTGCTGAAATTCAGTTTCAGTAGATCCACTTTGTTCGTAGGGCTGTATCTGTGTTTTTGTTTGCGCAAAATATTTCTAAACAGAAATCTCATATTGGAACTTGCCTCTGGGGGGGTGGGGTGGGGTTAAGGATTCCGTGTCTACTGTATGTAACTGTAAAATGTAGTACGTAAAATAGGCAAATGAGAGAACCGTTTGACGACAAGAGTAAACACACATACTGCTTTATTTCCTTCTTTTATACAGGCTGTCTCTGAACTGCATAAAATTGGTCTGTGCACATAAGAAACATTTCCTAACAATGCACTGTCCCATAAAAGCAAAAAGGATTACAGATGGAATTCAAAGACATGCTTTTTTGGCTGACTGGATTAGTTCAGATTTATTTATATAGCTTTCGAACACCCTTTCTCTTGAATGAAACCCCAATGTTTTAAAACATTGTGCTCCTGGGTGTTCTAGCTAAGCTGACTGTTCGAGGCAATCTCGCAGACACCATCTTCATCAGGAAAGCTACCACCCTTCAATGTCACACAGCCACCTTTCTTCATCAGGAGTGCTAACGTCCATCGCTGTCTGATAAACATGATCACACTGAGCAGTTCTCTGACTCTTGCGTTGTTGTTTGAGGGTTTGGAATCAGAAACATTCAGAACTGTTTTTCTGTCCCCCTGAGTGTGGTCCTAAATACAGTCCTCTCTGGCTGCGCCCCCACGAGGATGGTTTCCTGTATCAGGACCTCGGTCCCACACATAGATAGAGAAGTAAAAGTCGTGAGGCAGCATGTAACACCATCACACGTCTGATTTACACCGTTTGGCTCAAAGGAGTGCGAGCTGGCCCTGGCCCAAGAGCCCTGCCCTCTGCAGCCTAAACATCCCCTGGCTACATGTTTGTTGACAGAGGGTTGGGAGGGGGATCTGCAGCTGCCCGGCCAATCTAGCAATGGCGGCCAGCGCATGTTCACCGTCTGAAGTGTGCTGTGTTTGGAATAACGTGTGCAATAGCGGGCAGTCGTCTATCTTCGTTTGACCGTCCATAAAAATTCTTGGAGATGTTAAATAAATGATGGGGGTGTGTTCCCTCGTAGGCGCACATGTTCTGGGGGTGGAGGCGGAGCGTGGGCGCTGAGCCTGCCAAAAGCTTCATGTTAAAGCCCAGCTCTAAACCTGAGGCAGGCCCCTCTCTGGCCCCTGTCCCATCTCAGTGCAGGGGGAGGAGGGGAATGCGTGCGTCTCTTTCTGCTTTCTGCCAAAACATCCAAGAGATTCCACTGTAAACAAGCCGATGGAAAGTTTCTTGCCTGTCGTCCCGTGGCCTTTTGCCAGCACGTTTCTTTACACGCGCCGCTCGTTTTCCGTTTCAAGCGATGCAGTTTGATGTTCTCCAGACTCCTAACGTTATCTGCAGTCCAACGCTTTCTCACGTCACGTTATCTCGTTGTCTGAGGTAGACAGACTGAAACTGAGTTCAATGCTTCTGCCCGTCAGAATGTCCTAAAGCTGTTAGAAATTCACTCTTCACCATACCTTCTGCCTTTCCCTTAAATTGCTGCTGTGAATTGTCAAAGCGTCTACGCTACATGAACGTGTAAGCACTGAATGTTGATTTCAGCATGTGAGTCGTACCTGTAGCCTGGCTGCCCTGATCTCCTGCTGTCCTCATTACCTGTAGTAATGTAGCACCTGTGTTGTGTTTCTGCAGGCCAGGTGTACCAGCAGTACCAAGCCCCAGGTGGATACCCCCCCCAGCAGCCAGCTGCCCCTCCCCAGCAGCAGTATAGCATGCAGTACCCAGGTAGGAATTTTATGTAGCCCCAATGCCTAATTTTTACTTCCACAGGCTCTTCTGTGCCTTTCATATGTAAATCTATCAGGATGTCAGTCTACGCATTGCTTGTTTAGGAGTTTCTGATTGGTCAAGAGCCATTACATTTTACATCAGAGGTTTCGGTCTTCCCTTGATTAGTTAAATTAGATTTTTTTAAAATTAAATATTTTGTTTTCTGTTATCTATAATGGAGCCCGGGTACTGTACAGGCCAAAAGTATTAGGCCACTTGTGGTTAAAAATAAAAACTTTAGGTAGAGAACAAATTCAGTTAATTTATGCACATTTATTGAATAACAAATCAAGTACAAACTTTTTTTCAATTTCTACCTAAAATAACCCCAAAATTGATTTTTACTTAAAAAAAATTATCTTGGATACAACTGTCCCCAAAATAGCCTTCTTTGGCTTTAATTACAATTGACATATTTCTTGGATGTCTATCCAATCATTTGGCAAAGTGGGAGGTGGAGTGGTTAAATCTTCCTTAAATTTTTTTTAATAAACCACAGGTAGTCTGATACAGTACCTTTAGTGCAAGTAAAATAGGCACTAAAGTTGGAAGAAATATGGCAAAGAAGGAGGAGTTAGGCTTAGATATGCAGAGCCAGCTAAACATATTGTGGCAAGGTTATTCCCTGCAAGAAATTGCAAAGAACCTTTATATTTTCAGTTTTACGATGGTTTGTTTTGCTAGACAGCACAAGATTGTCTTCCGCCTCTTGATCTTCCTGGTCTTCTCCTGTTAACATTATTTACTGTCCATCAGCTGGACCTTTCTGAGTGTGTACTGAACACTCCACCTGGAAATCTTCTTTGCAAACTCTCGCTGGGAATAACCGCCTTGCCACAATATGTTTACTTGGCCCCGCATGTCAAAGCCTAACTCCTAATTTTTTGCCATATTTCTTGCAACTTTACTGCCTATTTTACTTGCACTAATGGTATTAGGCTACCTGTGGGTTTAAAGAACTGTAAGGTAGATAAGATTTCACTCTGTTTTATTACCCCTCCTCCTCCCTACCACCTAACAACTTCCCACTTTGCCAAATGATTGGATAGACTTCTAATAATAAGTTTGCTCGTAATTGAAGCCAAAGGAGTCTATTTCAAGGAAAGTCATGTCCAAGATTATTTTTAAAGTTAAACTTATCTTTTTGTGTTATTGTAGGAAAAAATTAATGTTTAAACTTTGTTTTTTTTTTGTTTTTTTTAAACCACAGGTTTGTACTGTATGCTAATAAGATATATTGCCTGTATTTCAGCTAATCTTTCCTGAAATATATACAATAAATATACCGGAGCAGAGATTGCTCATTTCTGGTGCTTTCAGAAGTTGCAGTGGACTGGGCATGCTCGTCAGGGTTGGGTGACGCCCCCTTATTCACTCTTTCTTCTCCTTTATCTGTGTCTCCTCCCTTGCCCTCTGACTGTCTCTCTTTCTCTCTCTCAGCTGGTTATACACCCCAGGCCGGGGCCCCCCAGCAACAGCAGCAGTTCCAGAATTACACCCCGCCCACATCGCAGGCTGCCGCCCCAGCACCAGGATTCGCTGGCCAGCAGCAGGCCCCACCCCAGGGCGCCCAGCAGTACCCGCCTGGGGCCTTCCCCCCACAAAACTACACCTCTCAAGCCTCTCAGCCTGCTAATTATAACATGCCCCCCACCTCACAGCCTGCTATTGCCCCCACCCAACCCGGCGCTGGCTATCAGCCCCGCCCAGGTTACACCCCTCCCCCAGGTAGCACAGTGACCCCGCCCCCTGGTGCTGCTAACCCATACGCCCGGAACCGCCCCCCATACGGGCAGGGCTACACCCAGCCAGGCCCCGGGTACCGGTAAGGCTTGAAAATGTACATGCTCCTCTGAGCATCCTGGCTCATCTCTTAAATGAACAGCTGGTATAAGAACTCCGGTGACCCACATCCTTAATTTTCCCCATCAAAAATTAAAACAAGAAAAATAAATAACCCCTATACAACAGTTATTGTCAATCTGTATTTAAAAGAGGACCACCCTCTGTGTTTTACTTTCAAGTTAAGCAGTATGTGTACACAGATGGGAGAGCAGACAGGGTGTGTAATATGAAATGGTGGGTATTTGTTTAGGTTTATCACTTCTTCCCATATTAGTAGTAATTGTATGCAAAATAAAATCAACATTTCTGGTTGGTTTATTTGCTCTTTGTTTTTCTTTTTGAGAACACTACGTAAGTATGTATCATAAATAATTATTGGGAGATGTCAGAACCATCTGAAGGCATTGAGTTAGCTGTAAGTCAAGATCACTTTTCCTTTGCTTCTCTCCACTGGTTTTTACTAATATTTCAATCAAGATTCCACATTGAAGTGATGTTAGTTGTTATGTATGAACTGTAACATTTTTCTTGGAAAGCTAATAAAGGCATTGAAACCCTGTTTGAAATATATATACATTAAATGTTTTTTTTTTTGTTTTTTTTTTTAAACACTCTTATGGTTGTGCAAGA
Source organism: Anguilla anguilla (assembly GCF_013347855.1). NCBI lineage: Eukaryota > Metazoa > Chordata > Actinopteri > Anguilliformes > Anguillidae > Anguilla > Anguilla anguilla. The sequence continues at coordinate 28,669,399 of NC_049203.1, read as the reverse complement.
ATGCTCTTGTTGAATCTGGAATAGTCAGGCCCTGTGTGGGCTTGAAAAAGTGTGGTAATCCCTGTATTTTAATTTATTTTTACTGCACTTGCAGCAGTGCTCATAAGAATGCAAGAATTTGTGTGTTGTAAGCCAGACAGCTCTGTGGTGGTCAAGATCCAATGAGCTGTCTGCCAGGCCTTAGAAGTTGCAGGTAGAACTGGACAATTTTCTGCTCCTGACAGAAGAAAAAGCTGAGTGGCAGTGGTTCATAGCACCATTTATTTTTCAGATGCTGCAATCATCCATTTCTCATTTGTGTTCATCAGCATTTTACCCAAATAAGATATTTTACCAAAGGTTTCCAGGTCAATTGCATTTTCCTAAACCCCACTCTTGTCAGGATCTCTCACTTTAAATGTGGCGCTGTTACTCCACGGCCAGTCAGGACAGTTCTTTCTTTAGGTAATGTTTCACTGTAAAAACACATTAAAAATCCTCAAAACACAGCATGTACTGATCTTGCAACTCAGAGGTTGCCAGTCTTATCCCAGATGGGACACTGCCACTGTATCCTTATGCCAAGGTACTTCACCTGAATGACTTGAGTAAATATCCATGTCCGTAGAATGCACTCAGTGGCCTCTTGCTCATTAACGTGAATAGCCTGCTCCTCCAAACAGCGAATCATGTGACTGCAACACAATATATAAAGCATGCGGACATGGAGAAGAGGTTGAGTTGTTGTTTGACCAAACAATACAATGGGCAGGATGTGTTATCTGAGCGACTGGCCATGGTTTGATTGGTGGTGGCTGCCGGATCTCAGAAATGGCTGCCCTCCTGGGTTTTTTGTGCACACCAGTCTCCAATTTACAGAGAATGTTGCGATAAACGAAGAATATCTCGTGAGCGACAGTTCTGTGGGCATGTTTGTTAATGAGAGAGGTCAGCAGAGAAAGGAAAGAGTCGTTCAAGCTATCAGAAAGGCCAAAAATGCTCAAATAACAGCTTTTTACAAAAGTGGTGTGGAGAAGGGCATCTTTGAATGCACAACATGTTGAACCTTGAAATGGATGGGCAGTAGACCACACTGGGTTCCACTCCTGTCAACTGCTGTAAAGAACAGGAAAATGAGGCTACAGTGGGGATGTGATCTCCAAAACTGGACGATTGGAAACTGGAAAAAAGTTGCCTTGTCTGATGAATTTCTGCTGTGACTTGCAGATGGTAGGGTCTGAATTTTGCATGAATCCATGAATCCATCCTGCCTTGTGTGAATGGTGAAAGGCGGTGGTGGTGGTGGTGGTAGTGCAATGGTGTGGAGAATGTTTTCTTGGCACACATTAGGCCTTTTAATACAAATTGAGCATTATTTGAATGCCACAGAATGCTTAAGGATTGTTGTGGCCATGTGCATCCCTTTAGGGTCAGTATACCCTTTTTCAAGTGGATACTTCCAGCTGTATAATATGCTATGTCACAAAGCATGCACCATCTCAGTCTGGTCCCATGACCAGGACAGTGACTGTCTACTCCAATGGCCTCTACAGTCCGTTTGGAGTACCTTTGGTATGAGGTGGAATGAGAGATTTGCAGCAGGAAATCATGGGTAAAATATCTGCAGGAACTGCAGGTTGGTCTCGACCAAAATCCCTCAGGAATGTTTCCAGGACCTTGTTGAATCCACGCCTCAAAGAATTTAGGCTGTTCTGGAGGCAAAAGAGGGTCTTACATGGTATTAATAATGAGACCGCTGAGCTTATAACCTGATTGTAAGCCATTCAGGGGCAGATCATTTGCTAAATCTATTCATCAGAGGTCAGCCTGTCTAAATTTACAACATAATCAACAATCATTTGTCATGTTGTGAATCATTTATCCTGTGAGTAAAATATCATTACAAATGTGAATAATTGTGATACAAAGTGCGCTTTGTTCTTGTTCCTCAATTGAATCTTGCTTTAGTGGTGGTTATTTGTTACCATTTGAGGAAAATAACACGTTTAAAAAAATTTTGTTTTAATTATTGAAAATACAGGAATGCTCATACATGTAAAAAAACAAAAATACAGTTCAAAGTTAAACTTCACAAAAATGACTTTAAAAAAACACTTGACTGCAGCCTCTGTTGGCAAGCGTATTTCTGTACAAACATGGAACCCAGACTAGAAAGCATTAATTTCAGATATTTCTCTATTGCAGTTTCCTATGTATATTTAAATACAAACACATGGATGTGTTACAAAGGAGGTGAAGAAAGATTTCTAGAGACTGATGACATCATTGGTGGTTCACAGGCTTGATGGGAAATTTTTTTTTTTGATCCCCAAGTTTAAAAATACTTTCTCTCCATATAAATATAAATACATTTATATTGTGCAAAATGCAACTGTAAAACCTTTTAGTCTATAGCCACCAAATTGACCAAGACTAATGCATGAAGAAATATTGAATAGATAAAAGGTTTCCTTTTGAGTGGGTGTTTATTGGGTATCTCTCTTTTGGGATCAGTGGGTGTAATAGGGGAATGGTGTTTAATTTGACAGATCAGGGTTTTGCCAGATTATTGCTCATACCCACATGAGTCTGTCATATGGAATTATGTGCAAGAAAATGGTTGTGCTGTTTTGTGGCTGAGGGAGTTAAATGAATTCATGAATTAAGTGAAAGAATGAATGGGTGAGTGTTCATGTGTGAAGGCCTTCTCTACAGGGAGGACCCACTTGTTTGTGCAGGAGAGGTGGTGTGATCCCACTTCTCAGCTGAAACTCTGTTCTTCTGCCCCCTTCCCAGTAAGTCACCAGCAAAGCACCACAAGGAATATTTAATTACAACTCTCTGATAAATAATATCATACACGTTATCAAAATAGTTTCAGGGAGCCAGCTTCCCAGTATTATTTTTTTAATTCAATCTTTAAAATGCCATTTTATGATTAGGCTGAAGTACCTTTATTTTCATTTATTATTAGTAAATGTTTTGTGTTTTCATTATTATTACGTTTTTGATAAATAATGAGATGAGACTAAAGTTGCCATTACTTATTACATTATTACAAATATGCTCAATAAAATCCCTTTGACACTTTGGTCCTGTACACTTTTATACATGAGCAGACTGGGTGGGAGGGACGTAAAGTTGGGGGTTTCCCTGCCCCCAAAGCCTGGTGTGTAGCATGAGAAGCCTGTCTCTTAGTTTCTTGCTCCTGAGACCAAAGCAACCCAAGTGTTGTCCTCTTCTCCGGCACCTCCAAGGGCAGACCCCGGGGTCCTACCATTTCCCAGGAATCGGTGTTCCACACTCGTACCATGCGACATAGCTGATGTGGGAGTTCCCTCCTATCTCGCCAAAGCTGACTGGTTCTTGGCGCATTGCCCTATAATATCCTGAGACACACAAATGCAAAGGTTAGGCCTCCCTGGAATGCTTGAGTACCTCAAAAACAAGGACCTGTCTCTTCAGCTAATAATGTAACTGCCGTGTATAGGGTACCTCTTCCTGCCATCAATTGTATTTTTAGCTGTTGTTGCTATTGATTTTGTTGGTATGAGTATAAATTTGGTAGGTTCATGTAAGGATGTGTGCAATTGGGAGTTGCTAAAAAATTATGCTACTGTGGCATGTTTGTGATAGGGTGGTGCTAAAGGAAGGTGGTAAAAGGGTGTGTGTGTAATAGCTTGATTGTACAGGTACACTGTTATGCTAAAGGTATGTATAATAGTGTTGCTTCAGGAATATTATAAAATGTGGTGTTAGAGTGAGCATCAGGATGTAATGTACCAAAAGTACTGTACCTGTTTTGGGAGGGAGCTGGTCAGCCCTGAACTGGGTGCCTGTCCGTCCATCCAGGAAGGAGTCAACAAACTGGCAGTGGTCCTCACCATGCCCCGTCTGGTCCCCAATGTTATAGAATTTACCTGCATGGGGGGAAGATAATGACAGAGAGGTCAGTTGACACATGGAGAAATTAAAGAATGCACCTTCACTCAAATGGATTAATGAGGGAAGTATTTTCAGCTAGAGGGCAAGACTACCTGAAACTTAAGGTTCTGATAACTGTAAGGTTAAAATTCTGACACGTGACAGCCTTGGAACTTACCTGTGAGGGAGTCGCTCAGGTAGATTTTGTATCTCAGGGAGTTGCAGAGCTGGATTCCAACAAACTTGCGGTACCATGTCCGTTTCACATACTGCTTCCCATTGCACTCGGAGTACCCATCAGACTTGAAAGGGAATTGCGTCCAGATGGCATCCTTTCCTGAAAAGAAAAAGGTGTTGTGGGTGAGACAGGAAGAAGATGGTCCCCCAAGCAAATCACACTGAGTAGACATGTTTACGAATACAAGCTAATCACTATTTCACAATTTCCCATTTATTTTAGAATATATTACCCCAAGTATTTATGTGTTCTTTTTCATTGTGATTCATTGACTCCAAATACTCACAGGCTCCGCTTACTACTTCAGCTTTGGAGACTAACTGTAGTGGACAGAGTCTGTACAATGGCTGCAACTGCTTTGTCAGCCTGATGGCAGTTTGCATTGTTTTTTCACTGTAGTTTACATCTCTTGATTTGAAGACTCAAACAACTATTATATAAATAATAAATAATGAACTGCGTGAAATAAAAAAGGCATCAAGAATCCACAGAGAATGTACCAGGGAATTAATGTTGGATGTCGGATGTTATGCTTGTCAGTTCTTTTCAAAGTTGAAAAAAGAGGAGGGGGATAAAATAAATTCTTCTTTTCATTTCCTGTCTCTGTGTGAGTATGTGCCCTGGCAGGGTAGCAGGTGTGGAAGAAGTGAACTCATGGAAGAGAACATGAATCACACTGGGCTTATTCCCTGCCACTAGACTGGCCGTTAATTCACTGCCGTGCATTGGGACACCTGGAACCTGTGGAGAACGCCTGCAAGCAGGCCAAACACTTACCTGAGACGTTCTCGCTCACACGGGGATCCGCTGAAGGAATGAAATCAAAATCAAATCAATTTTATTTGTATAGCATAAAGAAGCCAGAGGAGAGAGAGACATCACATCCATGTTTTCACACAAGTTAACATTACATTGAAAAGAAAAGAAAAAATACAAGGCAGAATAAAAACCTAATTTGTAGACATCAACGATGAACATCATTTGACCAAAGGCAAGTGCGATTGTCTACTGTTGTTCACCCAAACAGGAGAAGTATCTGACCCAAACGTTAATGGTTTGTTTCAAATCGTAATAGCCTAATGTTTAAAAACAAATGACAGAGGGTACGGCAAAGGTAATGTGTTCACACTCAAAATATATCTGAGCGCCTTCAGATTTCTTATATACTGTACATGCGCAGTTTAAAAAGTACTCTGTTCTGATAAAACACAGAAAAAAGCTTTACCCCTCAGGAAAAATATGCAGAATGTGCATTGGCATGTAAAAAATTATTTAATCGAATGGCAGGAATACACAGCTAACTCAAGCAGCGCAGTAACCTGGCTAAGACATGTGCCCAGAGAATCTGGATGGATTGTTTTTTAGCATTGCTCAGCTGGTTTGATTCACCAGTTAATGGCGAGAGAAAGGCAGTGGCTGGAGTAGTCTGAGGGAAACTCATCTGCTTTCAATCTCATCCTCCACACTCACGTGGAAGTCAACCCCAGGGCAGACAATTTGCAAAGCAGGCCAAGTACAGAACGCAGCAGGAAAAATTACACAAGGAGTGCAAAATCTTTGAATTCAAATTGCCTTATTAAAGGCTCTTTGATACCAATGGTCACAAAAATGGGGTAAGAAGGTACTAAAAAAAAAACCCTGGAACTCTGCCTCCTTGGACTGGACACCAGGGTTATGAAACTGGACGGACATGCTGAAATCATTACATTACTAAGGCCATGTTAATTACACACATCTCTAAGAGTAGCTGTGGGGGTAATTTAATGGACTCGACGGACAGACTGCAGTGGCAGCGTGTTTATGTAGCATTCGTTTAGGCTTTTTAGTCGGGGTCTTTTAGTTGCCACACAATGGCCAATTGTAAAAACGACACACACATCACTCATCACTTTCCTAAAAATGTAGATACCATACAGGAGGTGTGTGTTTTTCTTTAATTTAAGTTCAGACCAAACCATTTGTCCTGAGTTCAGCTCATATCAAGAAGGGTTATTTTCACATTTCATTTAGTGTTTGAGAAGTGCTGTGTACAGTCTTTATTACATCAATATAACCCAACGATATGCCAGGAGAGGTTAGAACTATGGTTGAACTTTACTGATCTATGCAGAGCACATAAATATATGAACACACCAAACCCCTCACATTATAACTGCTAACAGGATAGTTACACAACAGAATATAGTTCCTTTTACTGTTTTACCAAATGCAGGCACATACTGTACAGACAGGCCCAGATGCCTGTGTTTAAGAAGCAGCTGTAATGTTTATTTCAGCTACATTATCAGGACCAATTTGTGTTACTTCTGAAACTTCCATGCATAAAGCAGTGCATCACACCTTATTTGTCCTGGGTGTTTGTGAATTTGTACTATAATCTGTACATAACAAAAATAAAAAATTTTGGTGAATATTTCCTTGATAGCTGTGTTCTCTGGTCGGATTATCATTGTGCATCCATAATTCAGAGACATTATATATTGAATAACATAATTATGTAAATTTGTTATCAGAGGCCTGCAGGCACACATGCCTACAGCCCAGCAGTTAAAAACTAACCTGATTCTGTGTTAAACTCCACTGGCTCAGTCGGTGGGCCTGATCCAAGTGGGTTTACTGGTTTCACCGAGAACTCGTAACTACAAGGAAAGGAGAAAAAAAGATATGGAACCAATCTGCTGGAGCTCAGTCAAAATAATTTTTAACGGATCACAATCAATCAAGCTTAACACAGGAGAAAATCCTGGCCAATAAACACTGAAATAACTTCCACACACATGCACAAGGTTTGATGGATATTAAAGACACCATATATTTCTTGGTCAGAATTATTGAACTTCAAGTGATAAAAAGAGGTTTATATTCTGTCTATCTCCAAAACACTGACATGATATTTTTGTTCTCTCAAGCCTTGAGCTGATGCCAGGATCCTCCCTTAATGAGTCTTCCATCTGAGATGTTCAGATGGCTCATGTTCCAGCGGTCTCAATTCATAGGAAGCCATGGTTTATATTTTGTCTGTAATATTGTGCCAAACTGTCTTATAATCAGGCCCATTACTGAAACCTACAGCCAACTTGCATTGTGACTGTTGTTCCAAGCATATGTAAGAGAACCACAACCCCTCCTGGAGCCCTGAATTACAGTACTGAGATGCCTGGATGCCAGAGATTTTAAAAAGGAAGGAGCTTCCATATATGTAAATATGAAATGGGAGTACAAATAATGATTAAACAAAAAATTAATTACAGAAAAATTTACTGAAATGTACATGAAGCATTGCTCACCTGTAAGGAACGTCATTAACTAACTGAAGAAATAAATCTGTTCAGTGTCTGCTTTGATAGGGACACTCAGGTCTCTCAATGTTCTTAAGTGCTCATATTGTCAAGTTCTGGCCCAAAGGTATACCACATAGAACAGAATTTCCAAAAATTCCAGGAACGTCCCAGCTGGTCAGTGATGTCACAGCCTCCTCAATGATCCCACTCAAGGCCAATTCAGATCAAAGCCATCAGCAGAGAATTATTTTCACAAGAAATTGTATTTTTAGGAAGTTTTGGAAACATCTGCTGTTGTAGTTTCCAAGATTCATCAATAAAACTTGGGTCAATTAAAATGAAATGGGATGAGATGCTCAATCAACTCATATAACTAGTTGTGGAAGGTCATTTCATTCGTTAACTTTCAATTTGATGTGGACTGTAAATTTTTACTCAGTGACAAGCTAAGATTTGCCATCTCGTCTCTTCTGATCTCACAGTTCTGATCAGAACTGGGCTTAATAGCGCACTAACCCTCTTCTCAGTGTTAATCCTTAGTGTCCTTGTGTTCCCAGCAAGCAAGAATCCATTGGACCACTATCAACAGCAGTTGTGGGCATGCTTTTTGTTATTTTTATTGTATTTTTTTTTAGGGCTGTCAATCGATTAAAATTTTTTATCACATTTATTACATGATATGCTGATTAATTAATGGAATGAATCTCATATATCAATATTTGCCTGGAAAAGCCCTGAAATGAAGATATTTCAGCTCAAAAATATTACATTATTATGGCACATGAGTAAAGCATTGAATAGAAATATCAAAAGGGGGCATTAGAAATCAATAAATTGTTTTATTTCCAATCATATTTCCAAATTACTTGTCTTTTTATCATTGAACATAAGCCTATCACTTAGCCTAAAATGTGGCCATAACAGTCTTTTTCCCATGGCACGCAGGAACTGGACATTTTGTGGGACACGTGCGCAGGTGGTGCTTCGTTTAGTAGGACGCATGCACAGGTGCATCTCCCAAAATCATCACTTCGAACGGCAGGAGATTTTTAAGCACAGCTTTATCGCCTAACGTTACTTTAGCTAACCCTAACATGTTCCCGTTTCGCCTACTTTAGTTAACCTAGTTAGCACGTACCACCGATACAGGTGTATGGACACACGGAGGACAACAAATAACATTACAGAGGTGAGGACATGTCATAGCTAGCTAGCAATATAGTTAGCCAAGTTTTACTCATGACACTTTGTACAGGTGTGCCGTGGGTCTGGACGGTTTCGTGCTTGTTTAACTATTTAACATACTATTTACATGCGCAACTAACGCACTGACCGGTTGGAATTGTGCGACGCACGGTGTCAGAGGGTTGCATTCGTAAATTCACTCCGGTGGTGTCAGTGGCACCCTGAGTGCTCTCTTGTCGTTTAGAAATTAGCGCTGCGCTCAGAAGCTCAGAGCCACACCGACCGCTCCAGCTGAAGGGCCAGTTTGTCTGAACCCTATAATGGCTGACAGTGTGGAAAAATATAAATTAATTAACATAAACATGAAATAATAGTATATGCGTTAATTTGCGTTATTTTTTAACAGGCTAATTTTTTAAATAATTAATTAATCAAAATTAATGCGTTCATTTGACAGCCATCATTTTTTTTCTGCCAACAGCATTTACCTGCTATTTTCGCCTCATCTCAACTGATTCATTTTAATTGTCACAAAGCAAACCTCTGCATTAACAATTAACAAAGGCTGATGGACTGACAGGTGTGTGCCACTCAATATATGCTATCAGGGTTCCATTCAGCATCAGTGTCCTAATGGTAGTGTACCTTCTCTCGGGTTTGAGGTTCTCCACAGCAGTATGTGTTTGATTTGTGGTCAGGATGGAGACTTCCTCACCATCTGGACCCTTTGTTGTGGAGATGACTTCATAACCTAAGAAAGGCATTTAAATAATTTTGTAAATGTTTCATTATTCATATGACTGAAAACTGACATACGTATTTATTACATGGCACTGACATACGTGCCATATAAGGCAAGGTTCAATCTGCCAATGTAATGTAGATGTGACATTTAATAGAGAAGAGTGTCAGGCCATCGGTAAATAACTCACTGGGACATACTAAGGCTACTAGAAAGTCAAACAGGGTATTCTGGCCTGGTTGAGTTTTAGTCAGTTCGTCCACCTGACAGGAAGCAAATCTGGTCATAGAACTATGTGTCGCAGTGACTGTGCATGAACTATATTTTTGGCATGTTGACAAGTTAATTACAGGTCTCACACAGCTTTAGCTACTTTATGAATTTAGCTAAATAATTTATATCACAGGGCAGCAACATTTATTTGCAATTTGCCAAAATAATCCAAGATCAATGTTTTTATTTACATTTCGGCTAACAGCAGATGCTCTTATCTAATGCAGCTTTCAAAAATGCTTACATAAAGCTTAAGACAAGGAGTAGAGCCAAGGCCAGGTCATGGGTAACAGATAGTACAGCATAGACTGGCAAAAAGATTTTAACTGAAAATCCTTCACCTGTGGTCTCATTATCAGTCTTCTGCCAGCCCAGGATAACAAAGGAGGGGCAGCCCTCCACGGTTACCACGGTAAGGTTGGAGGGCGGGGTCCTGGGTGGGCCTGTCACATTCTGCTCCCCGGCTTCATCCTCAGGGAAGTAGTTGAGGGAGGTGGTGATGGAGCAGGGCTCATTGGGCTTCTTGTCTGTCTTGTAGATCACGTGTGGGGCTGGGGTCAGGGAGAAAGATTTACAGTTAAATTTATTTATTAAGCAGATGTGATTGTTTGTCCTGGATTTCAAATTTAGTGCGTGCAGTAAGATCAGGTTGCACCATTGGAATGAAAAGCTGTAAATTACCATATTGGCATATGTAAGTGCCAGACTGGGAGGTAAAATTAATATTAATAATACTATTAACTGTGAAGTCTATAGTAAATTAGTTAATGAATGAATGATGAAATGATGATCGGAGAACTTGAGTTGTTGTTTGAAGATGCAGATGAAGAGATGGGTTTCCAATGTATTGGAGAGAAATTAGCTACTTTACCTACAAAGCGCTTTTTTCCCATGGCATCCACTTCAGAGCTTGGGATTGAGCTAAACAGAGAGGAGTTTTCCCAGGTGTCAAACTGGGTCTCTGTAAAGCCAAAATACCAAAACATGCAAAACAGTGTTTAAGCTGGAAAAATGGGTGTCAGTCTAGACCAAAATCAAGATGGTAATCATTAACACAATCTCTTTTATTCAGACCCCAGCCTGAGACTGCCCACTCCTACCATTAAGAGTTGGGGCAGCTGTCGTTGTTTGCTTTCTGTCCTGCTTTGCGGGCTTGGCTGTCACTGAGGAAAAGTTGGGTCTCAAGATGGAGGCTTTGTCCGTTTGCTTCAGGTCACTGGTCTTGTCTGAGGGATCAAATAGAGTTGAATGGTGCAAATCATGCACTTAGTGCTCTGTTTGGAAAAGTGATTAAGAAATAAGGGCAATTCCTGAGTGGAAGAATCATCCATATATTATTCTACCTTTGTATATGGATTATACAGGACATTTAGTGCTTAGTAATACAGGATTCTATATTATGTGTTCCATTTATGTAAACATAGCGTAAACATATTTAAATTTAATTTCAGCTGCATATCATAAAAAACTCTAAATAGAGCATTCCCACGTTAATTGCCATACCAAAATAAATAATATCATCCAAATAAATATTACCACAGGCAATGAAAAAAGAGCAATAATTATCCATTAAAGGGTATCATTTTAAAGTTGAAGCAACTGCTGTTTACTGAGTTGAAGTGAAGTTGCCAGTTCTACCTGTTCTTTGGCCTGAACTGGGCTTTACTCTCAGCGATACAGTATTGATGAACCTACATGTTCGGAACATGTTGTT